>NC_135581.1:9465227-9768257 GCF_965152235.1 Eretmochelys imbricata | reverse complement strand
GAGTGGAAATACTGTATCCAGATCCTCTGAAAGAGTAGGAAATACTGGCTGTTGTACTTACATTGAGAATAGTGCATGGAAACTACAAATAGACTTGGAACAAGGAATTTAGGGGTTGGGTAACTAGTAATATGAAAGAAAAATAGTCTCAAGCATGTTGTAGGTAAATCATAAACTTTGTTGTATATTCTTTCAAATCAAATGTGTTTCTGCAGCTTCTTTTGGGACATCATATTGTATACCTTATACAGCTTGGCATGCACTTGAGCATACAGAACATGCACGTTTTTTGTTTGATATGAAGTTCACAACTTTTTATACCAGTCACTAGGTAAATCAAGTCAAAGGATAACAAACTAGAAATTATTTCTTCACCTCTTTTTATTGCTATTTTAAAGGACTAGCATCTAACTTTTTTTGAAGTTGACAAGCCTAAAAACTTTACTCTTTCCCCTCCTTAACACTAACAGTTTGTGTTTTTGTTTTTTTTACAAATGTCCCCTGAGTTTGCTTTTAAACCATATCACTTTGTATGCAGAGGAAAAATCTTTCTTTCATGATAACTTTGTCTTCAGGATAGCATTTGTATGCTTTTGCAAGTGAAGGAACAGAAAATAGCAATGTGGTAGCCTCCCTGCACACTTCAATATTTTTTGCCTGTGTAGTTGTACTTAAAATGTTCAACTGGTTGCTAAAGAAACTTTATTTAGCATAGGAAGCTTTGTTTGCAGACTGCTTTTTGAGACTATTTCTCATAATGGAATTATGGTCCCTTGTTACTGAAAGTTTATCATAGCGAGGAATTACAGTTGACCTGAATTATTGCCTCTTAATTGTGACTATTTTACACCCCCTGCATTTCCTTTTCCAAAAATGTTCATCTTTCTCTTGAATTGGTCTGTGCTGTTTACTGCCATACCTGGTTTTTGTGTAGGTTTAAAAATGAACCCCAAACTTGCTGAAGGATGATGTCAGTCATCTTCTTTTCTCTGCAGTTATAGAAATTAAGTCTAGCTAATCTTCATAATACGCATGTTCACAACCCTAAATCCGTGTCTGGTGCCCTGTTCTGTAGTCTTCAGGGTTCCTATTTGGGGGGCGGGGACATTTTCCTCTTTAATTTTGCTCAAACCAAAGGGAATAAAGGCAGTTTATTTAAAATTATGAAACATTGAAAGGTAAAGTGGATCAGATCATCCCTCTCTTTAATTAGGAAGCAGATTTATTGATAACTCGCCCAACTTGAAGCAGATATATAAAAAATATACTTCTTCGGTATATAAAATATCAGATCTTAAAGGCTTCTGTTGAAAAAGCAATTATCTTATGAAATGATGATCCAGTGTGTCATAAGGGACCTGCTAGCCAGGATGTGTTCTAAGTGTAAAGTTATAAATATTTAAGTAAATAGATTTGTTTAAAATTAAATGAAGGTAGAGAGAATGAAGGTATTGGAAGTTTTTATTGCACCACTCAATTAACTTATATTTTACTGTTTGCATATAAAATCCAGAAGTTAAGATTTTGAATTTAATGCAGTTCCAAATTTCTATGGAAAAGCATGATCTGGCAGGTAGAAGATGGGAAAGAGCTGTCATTGGGGGTGTCAATGAATTGCTTCATTGTGTAGGAGGCAAATACAAGCATACATTACTGTAGGTGCACTTGGTACGTACATACTGAGGTTGAAATGTTGGAACTTGAAAGAATACTGACAAAACACAAGTTGCTGTAGTGTTACATAGTTTTTCAGTTTAAGGAAACATAGTTCCAGGATGTAATCAAGCAGGTATCCCACTCTTCAGCATCTTTCTTAGAAAATAGCATTTTAAATGACAGGTTTCAGAGTACATTTTAAATGTACTTTCATAGGTGCCTTATGTTGTGACACATTAGTTTCTAGAGATTTAGGCACCATTCACAAAGATTTTACTTGCCTTTTTATCAGAAAATGAGTACATGGCTTTAATTTTATCCACCCAAAGTCTGTCTTGGATTGGGATTGTTTTGGTTCTGTAATTTGGGATTTTTGCCTGAAAAATACCGTGCACACCTTAGAATTCTTCTCAGTATAGTATCATTCTCTTGGTTCATGCTTCCTTTTGGGGTAGTTCTTTCACTCAAGGAGAATACATTAGAGTGAGACAAAGTCTCAGAGACCAAGACATTTAATTTGGATTTAGACTTAGTCAATTTCCCTTTTAGATCTACCATTGCATAAATCAGCATGACTTGGTATTCTCTGATTAGAGAAGACTGGGATAGCTTGGAGGGGGCTGCATATCAGGATTCAGGTGCATTAGCACTGCTACGTAATGGAAGCTTGCAGGCAATTTGAGTGCTATATAACATAACCTATCCCAAAATATAAAATAAACCTTAAATATGTAGGTTCAAAAGGGAGTGCTAGTCTAAAATTGGGTACTGTTTAAGATTGTTTTTGGACAGATTAATATGTTTTTTGTGGTTTTAAGTTTCTTATGAATTTCCACAGGGTATGCATTTTTCTGTAAAAATTAAAATTAAGGTTAGTTACAAACAGTGTGTAATCTTGTAATTCAGGTATAATTTACATGCAGTGACAAAATTCGGTGAAACTGTCTGGAAATGATACTTTGCAGTACCTTAAAATTTGAGGCCTCTGCCATTTCAAATCTATATGAGAAAGCCAAGACTTCACATTAGACTGCCTGTGAAATTTGTTTTGAGGTTTTTTTAAAAAAACCTAGTTGAATAATAACACCAAGTTTTTCTCTAGAATGGTTGACCTTAATTTTAATTCTTGTTTTTTAAAATAAATCCCTCCATTTGGACAGACAATTATGCCAACATTTATCTAGGTTTGAATTTTTTTTCCAGGTAAGAAATAAAACCCTGAGCAAGGATTTATAATGAAAATGTTGAAATAACTTTAATTATAGTAGTACTGACAGGCACCATCAAAAATATTTTTCATCCCTAATCTCATTACTGTACACTGAATCACATGAGCCAATTATCAGCCCATAAATCTAACCTATCCTGGTGTCTTGTTAGCTCTCTTTTTGCCTTAACAACCTCCCTTGTTTCTGTATTCATAGCAAAAGTTTACACTTTTGAAATGACAGCATGCTCCAATTTGCTGATGCTCCAGGTAAACTAAAGTTGTGATATAATACACTTACTACTCCATACTTTGTTGGGAATCTCCTTCCTCCGCTTTCAGAACACTTGCATTCCTGCCTATCTACTTGCTGGGAACACTGTGCATTCACCTCTTTGTCCTCTATTTCCCTCTGTTTGAGCTTTCTCTCACATTATAGTAACTTTCCTTCTAGCCAAAGAGGATTGGAGGCCAGAAGGAAAATTTTGGGGTAGAGGTATTTTCTTCAGACCCCATTGGTATCTCAGGAGCAGACAGGAGAGGCAGTCACATGTCAAAAACGTCCTGATTCTGCTGTCCTGGGAGAGTAAGCAATTGAAGGGGGTATTCTTGATAGTCTGAAATTCTAATTAGAAGAGCTGGTCCTCTCATTTGTGTTCAGAATTCAATTTTTGATCTGTCTCAACTTCCTTCATTCTTCTGCTTAGTATAATGGTACGGAATTACAATAGGGAAGTGACTAATTTGATTTGTACCCAAATCCAGCCTTTCTGAAAGTATTTGATCTTTTATACTCACTGTCTAAGCAAACATCAATTGCAGTTACAATCACACATTTAACTGTACAAACACATTTAAGTATACAAACTTGCCATTGTATATTAAAGGTGATCTGCAAATGTAAATAACTTTGCCCTTATTTTGCTGCTTTATGATATATAAAGAGAGCCTGAAAGGATTTTTTTACAACAGCAGATATCAAGAATGTACATTCTGGTCTTCCATGGTTTTGCTGCAGGATCTATCAAATGTCTTGGAGCCTGTGTATCATAAGTTCTCATCTTAATTGAAGGGTGATGGACTTGACTATTTATCAGATATCTCTGTAAAATGTCTATTGGTCACTGAAGCTAAACTGTTTTTTAAAAACAGTGTGACTAAAAATCTCTCAATTGACAGACTTTCATTTCTTGACCTTTGGATGTCATTTCACTAGTTCTTCTTTCATCATAAGCCTTGTCTATATTAAGGAATTCTCTTCCAGAAATTCAAACTGGTTTTAAAACTGATTGGGGCACTAGTGTAGATGAGGCTGTAGTATTAGGAAAGCGGTTTTAACTAAACAAGTTATTAAAATATAGTCCTGGCTGCTGGAGCCTTTTCTATGCTGCAACTGGTTAGACTTTTGGGGAAAATTTACCTTGAGGTAATGTCTTCTGAGCTAGACAGGACCTGAATATCTAATGTAAAAAAACAAGGAACAGAACATATATTTATAAAAAGAGCCAAAAGAAAACTTTTTAAGGCCTTCCTTATTTGTAGTGTAGAAGCAAGAGAGGACATGTGTCAATTGCTCAGCCCTTTGCAGATCACCTTTAAAATATATACACCCAGAAATAGTTAAAAGTAATTATCACTGAGGATGGAGATACCTGTTGTGAATGACAATCTTGAAATTAATGAGAAAATGAGGAAGGAAAGAATGTTGCATCACAAAATGTACTCTGTTCCTTTGACAAACGTAATTGTAATCTTTTATGATCATGCATAGTATACTAGTAAATGATCTGCATTTTGTAAAAGTAATGAACTCTTTGATAATACTATAAAATTGTCTTTGAGAAGGGAGGAGAAATTGCTGTATGTGTGCAAATTACGGAGTGGACTAGTTAGTGTACAGTATGTACATAATATTAACGTGCAAAATTAAAGAAATAGAATATATGTGAAATTCTAATGGAGGACACTTATACCAAGTTAGGATATATGAAAAACACCTATAACATGTACCATAATGTGTAAGAATTTTAACTTGTATTAAAATCAATAACTGCCTGGAAAAAAACACTCAATTTCATACTAACTTGTGAATATTGGCAATAATAAAGGAACATAATGCCTAAACCATAAACTAAATTTCTGCTGTACTGTAGCCTCTTTTTGGCAGCTGCTGCTCATGTGAGCACCAGCTTAATGGATTATTGATCCCATACCCTTCCACATAGTTAAATTATTTTATTCAGAACTGGGGGGAATCCTACTCTTTGCTTGGTGAAATGATTAGTCTTAACCGTGGGATGGGATCATTTAGACAGTGATTTCTGGTGTCTGAGGGCTTGTCTACATGGGGAATTTATACCAGTATGAGGCAGGGTGTGAATTTAAACCAGTAGAGTTATATCACTGAAATTCCCCATGCAGACATTCTTATTCCAATACAAGAGAGCCTTATTCTTGTTTTTGTCACTTTGGAAGTGGTTTAAGCTAAGATGAAAGTCACTCTTATTCCTGAATAAGAGAGTATGCCTACACTGCAAAAAACAGAAATCCCCTGTGGCAGCGAGTCTCAAAGCTGAGGTCAGCTGAATTGGGCTTACTTTTACCACAACAGTGGAGAAGTTCAGGCTCAGGCTGGAGACCAGGTTCGGAGATCCTTCTTCTCTTACCAGGATTTAGAGCTCAGTCTCTAACCCAAGCCCGGACATCTACACTGTGTTTAGCCCTGTAGCTTGAGCCTGAGTTAGTTGACCTAGGCTCTGAGACTCACTGCCTTGAGTGGTCTTTTGCTGTGTAGATATACCCAGAGCATCCACAAAGGGAGTTATACCAGACTTGCTCATGAAACTTTCCCATGTAGACAAGCCCTTAGTGACTTTTCCTGCAAACTGTGGACCCAGAAAGATACAATAAGTCATCTGCTCCAGGCCCCCACCTGGTGATGGGAGGACAGCTCTGTGGTTTCCTTCTTCTGGCTCTGACTTTTTGTTTGTTTGTTTGTTCTAATGATTTTACCACTCAGTATGTTCTCTACCCACAAATTTCAGTTGAGCTCCCTTAACCGTGGTGTCCCTGAAATGTGTCAGTTTGGGAAGGGGGGTCATTGTGGTTTTTTGTCTACTTCTTTACAGGGTGGATTTGATTTTAAATCATGATTTTAAATCACTAGTCAGGAAGACTCAATTTAATCATGGATTTCTACATAAGTGCATTCTTGTTGGTTGTT
The DNA here is from genome assembly GCF_965152235.1 of Eretmochelys imbricata. NCBI lineage: Eukaryota > Metazoa > Chordata > Testudines > Cheloniidae > Eretmochelys > Eretmochelys imbricata. Next base: position 9,762,171 of record NC_135581.1, on the reverse strand, counting down.
ATAACCTTAATACATATTCTTCACAACTCAGAGATGTAGGTTTCATTTTTAAAAAGTACACATTATACATTTTTTAAGTGATTTATTTTGAAAACTTTTCAGATTAATTTTACAGCTATATCAGAAAATAATGATTGTTTGGTTATTTCATTTACCAAAGGTAATTGAAGCAGATAGTTCACCTCCCAATGACTTCATAAATATCTCCAGTTCAACAGGTTAATCATTAATATTTGGAGGATTTTATTGCCATGCTGCATTAGGAGGGGAACATCACCAGACAGACATTTAAATTGTTTTATTTAACTAAAACAACAATGTTATGTATTCTGGATTTTTTTCTTCAACAGCAAACATATAATATTTTAACAAAACAAGCATATGAATTTTTTAATTTAGTTAAATATTCAAGTTTTTAAAATCAGGTTTGTTTTTGTTAAAATTGTTTAACTAAAATAGTTAAATGAAATATTTAAAAAAGAAAAATTAAATTGACTATTTCAGCCAGGTCAACATGAGAAACTTAAAATATTGGCTTCTGTAGCTAACTCAGTCGTCTTCATCTTCATTTTCCTGTTTGTTCATAATCTGGAAAAAAAAAAAACAAGCTTTCCTGCTTTTTCAGGTCCCAAACAATTTCTCAATTTGGAATGAATTAGTCCAAAAGAAGAAAATATTCTTTCGACACCGGCAGAAGAAGCTACTGCTGTTAAAAGTGAGATTATCACTTCAACAGTCTCTGAATCCAAGTGCTTAAGTGACTTCCCCCAGTTTGCTGGTGTGACTTTCTTTAAAACATCATTCGCAAACATATATTTCTTGAATGCTTCGTATTCCCAAAGTGGGTCTCTCTTATGGCCTGCTGCCATTATAGGTTTTCCCTTCTAGTGAGAGAATGGTCTGGTAGATCTCAAATCAGTGACCGCTACATGAATAGGGGGCTGGAGCACATGACTTATGAGGAGAGGCTGAGGGAACTGGGATTGTTTAGTCTGCAGAAGAAAAGAGTGAGGCGGGATTTGATAGCAGCCTTCAACTACCTCAAGGAGGGTTCCAAAGAGGATGGAGCTCGGCTAGTCTCAGTGGTGGCAGATGACAGAACAAGGAGCAATGGTCTCAAATTGCAGTGGGGGAGGTCTAGGTTGGATATTAGGAAACACTATTTCACTAAGAGGGTGGTGAAGCACTGGAATGGGTTACCTAGGGAGGTGGTGGAACCTCCTTCCTTAGAGGTTTTCAAGGTTAGTCTTTACAAAGCCCTGGCTGGGATGATTTAGTTGGAGATTGGTCCTGCTTTGAGCAGGGGGTTGAACTAGATGACCTCCTGAGGTCCCTTCCAACCCTGATATTCTATGATTCCATGATACACTGAGAGAGAGAGACCTCAAGACTTCTGGAATATGTTGCTCAAACAGTTTTACTTTTGTTTCTGCTGCCTGTCCCTCCCTTCTCACGTTTATCTCCAGACAACTTCTCCTTGTCCAGATCTATTCCACCCCCAACAATCTTCTGTTCATTGAACTTTTTGAAACTTTGCACTTTTAGAGAGAGGTAAGGGATTGACTTTGTGTACGCAAATTTGCAGAGGGACAATAGGGTTGAGGTCTGTTATTTCTCACCTGTATATTACTTATTTATTTTAAAACATTTTTGCCTGTAAACAAGCATGTTATCTCTGGAGACACATCCACAGTCTATGAACTACAAAACTAAGCATCTCTGGTATCTTTTAAACTGAGCTCTGAGTCCCATTGGGTAGATAGAAAGATTAACCTAAATAATCTATACAGAAGCCCCTGGAACCTCATAACATTGGGTCCCTAATCCATGAACTATTGAAACTTATTTACAAAACTTTTCTTAAACATTACATGAATATATTGACTCATACTATAGAATTAGAATTTATAATCCCTCTTCCATGATGAGATATCTTTGAGCTATAATATATCTTAATTAAAACTATCTTTAGATAGGTTTTTTCCTCAAAAAGCATTTTATCTGATTTTTTAATTATTTTTTTAAACCATTGATTTTTATCCACCCTGCTTCCGTAGCATTTAAAGCCTTTTTTAATGGAGAAGGAACTACAGGTGATCCAAATGATGACAAAAGTAAAACGACCCTTTCTGGTGTGTGTGGACCTGTCAATGCAATGGTGATACAGCCATCTGCTATAGTGCCCATTTAAGATGTATAAATATAAAACAGAAGGTTACTGAGGTATTGCATACTAAATATGAGATACTTCTCTGTAAACCTATTACTAGGAAGCAACAAACTGCCCATGAGGGAATCATAGTGGATCCTTGTAGCTTGTATTGCAATAGAGTAATCAACTCTGCATTGTGACTCGATTTATTTGAAGCCAGTTACATGTTTGTGTGCTTTCATGAAGTGAGATTTGTAATGCCATTCCAAATCAAATGATTGTATCTCGTCTCTCTAGTTTAAGGGAAATCCTTGGTGTCTGACACAGCTGAGGAATTGAACTCATTGCATTCCTAATTTACAATCTTAGATACTTTCATGGAATCCAGATAAACATTCACTGGACTCATCCTTATAAAGGTTAAAGAAATCCCATAAACTTATCGGATGCAATCTGCTCTTTGTCCAATATATTTTCAATGTTGTCAAAAGTAAATTTAGTGTGGTTGTAGGTGTTTTCGTAGAACAATGGCAACAAAAAGAAATTAAACTTTTTACGCCCTCCTCATACCTGCATTAAATGAAATACCTTTAATAAGAATGTTACTGATTCTGGAGAGATTTACTACTGCTTCCTCTCCCAGACATCTTAAATACAAAACCGTTAAAGGTGTTGGTAGTGACAGTTTTTTGGCAATAGTTGTTGCAGTTTTTTTGTTGAGTTAAAATCCTTTAAAGTAGGAAAGCATGTTTTCTTAACTGAAATTACATCACTTACACACAGGTTTAAATTTCTTGGAAGATGGATGTAAATCTGTTTAATAGTTTGAGAGCTCAGAGGAGTTAAAAATGTCACCTTTTGAAACTTCAGGGCTGGTGTCTAACTTTTTTTTGGAACCCTTGTAACTTAAATACGGATGACTTTTGAAGTCAGGAAAGGAAAGTATAACAAGAGTAAGTTGCATTTAAAATAATATTAATGAGAAAGTTAATTGTTAATGTTTTACAATTATAGTGTACTATGTTCATTTAAATTTCAAGGGCCTGTAGGCTTAGAGTGATGGTGACACAGGTATTCTTCACCTTGGCTAATAGGCTTTAGTCTTTGGGCTTATAGTTGAGTGACTTTTTCAAGCTCTGATGATAAATCTGTTGAAAGAGTTTGTATGACTTGTGGGTCAGAGTTCAGGTTGCTGGAATGTACAAACTGAATTTCCACATGTTCACATTGTTAACGAACTGTATGAACTATAAAGGAGGTAGGATATTTATGTAAAATTATTTTCAAAGATGATTAAGTCATGTGAAAAGGGAGACAAATTATGTATGTTGTCTTTTGCTGTTTTATGATGAAAGAGGAACTTTTAAAGGTTTTTTTGCTGGGGGTTCTTTATATTAATAATTCAAGTCCTGTTCTTGAAGACTCTGGAAAATTAACAAAATGGCATTATGAGCTAAGAGTGCAAACTGAGCAGAGGGAGGGGGAAGGTCTTAAGTTAAATTGTTTAAAACTTTTTGTTCTGCTCTTAACATCTGTTTAACATCAGTGGCTAGCATTTTGGAGAAAGAAACCCAATGTTTAAAGATACAGAATGGTACCCGTGTTGAAATGAGGAGAGCTAACAACTCTAAGTCCAAAGAGTCCTCTAGCAAAACCAGAATTGACATTCCATAACTTCTCAGGTGGGAAAACTGGCAGAAACTTTGTAGGAAAAAATCTTGTACAGCATCAAGAAGCAAAAAATGAGCACAAGCTTTATTTAAAAAAAAAAAAAAATCCATTGCGGCCCATCTTTAATGGTGATGTTGTAATTATGTATTTTTCCATTGGGTTACATTGCTTAAGCAACCTTAACTCTAAATTAAAGCTTTTTGTTTGGGGTACAGAATGGGGTGAAAAAATCACTAGTGTGATTGCTTCAGGTTTCAGACTTAAATTAGGCTGTGTTGTGCCCTGTTAAAAATGTGAAACATAATTTCCCATTTGGGACAAATGTTGAAACCATCTGGTTTTCTCTCTGTTGAGAAAAACTGAGTATTCAGTGTCAATTTTTCTGTCAAGCTTCTCAACTACCATTCCTTTTGAGCTGATCACAAAATGAGTTTTGAAATTTGCTGCTTATAGTCTGACAGTCTATTCAGTTTCTGTTCCTAATGGACTAATCTGATGTTTCTTTGCAGGTCCCTAGCTGTTGGCAGTAAGTCAGGTTACAAATTCTTCTCCCTTTCTTCTGTGGACAAACTGGAACAGATCTATGAATGTAGTAAGTGTCCTTTTCTAACTTTTTTGGGGGGAGGGTAGGGAGGGGGACTTTTTTAGACTGATTGGCAGACTAAGCCAGGTCTCACTGTTTTTTCTAAAGTTGACTGAAAGTCATGTGGTTGGGGCTTTAATTTTATCGTGAAACATACATGAAAGAAACAATTGGACTACTAAGAGGTTTTAATTATTTTTATTTATATATATATCTATATTGAGAGAGAGAGAGGCGGCATACTGTGAACTCTGGTAAGTCACCAAAGGAAGTGGTGTTTTCTGGCCACCATAATTGGTTACTGCATAATGTGATGTGACTTATGTGGAAAAGATCTCATGGGGTCCACAGTTAGCATAGCCTTTACTCTAATTTATTTAAAAAAAAAAAAAACTAATTATGGCATTGTTTTGCATCCTAGTGTCTTTGTTACAGGGACAAGTTGTAAAAAGAGAATACCTCAGGGTCTTGCTGCTCAATAGCTTCTGCTTTCCTCACCAAAACCAATGAAATGTCTGCAGCCTTCCAGTCCCCTTCTCTTCACCCCCATCCTATTCCAACTGACTGAAGCTGAATTGAATACTTTAAAAAAGGGTACATTTCTAAGCTTGACCCATTTGAGGTGCCACTCATGCTAGACTATAGACATATTTTCATAATATGAAAATTCTTGCTCTGTAGACAGTGACGTCAGCTGTTAACTCTGAACTCTATTGCTAATTTAGATGTTAACATACCATTAAAACAAAAAGTTGATATTTATTCATTTTTTATTCCTGTTCTACCTAGAGACATCAGTGGAGATGGGTTCCCCACTGTGGTAGGCTCTGTACAAATACATAATAAGATTGTGAGCTTTTTGGGAAAGTGACTATCTGAATACACAAGAGAGACCAAGGATGCAGGAAACCAAGGCACAGAGATACACCTCAGGTCAGACAGCAGATCCCTGGCAGAACTCCCACAGAACCAAGATCCATAGGTTCCAGGGCTGGAGCACCCTTTGCGGGGGGAAAAGTGGGTGCTCAGCACTCACTGGTAGCCCCCTGGATCAGCTCCTTCCCAGCCCTCCTGCCTACTGATGGGCCCCAATCAGCTCATCTGCTGTTCACCTGCCACGATCAGCTGTTCAGTGGTATGCGGGGGGCGGGGAGAGGTGGAGTGTGGGCAGAAAGTGGTGGGGTGGAGTGAGTGCAGGGCCTGGGGTGCAGCGGGGGTCCAGCACCCCTGGGGAAATTACAGTTGGCACCAGTGCAACCAAATCTCCTGACTCCTAGCACAGTGCCCTATCCCGTGGACCACAGTGCTTCCCAGCACATTTTGGGATTGTTTTAGACCATCTACATTAGTTGATGCTCTGTTCACATTTTGAAAGCTTTCTTTGTGAGTATAAAGACCTACCTTGCACTTCATGCTTTAGCAGCTTTTTTAAAAGAAAGTGATCGCTTGGTGAGCTGTTGAGCTAGCCTGACTTGACCTCCACCCACGGAGCATGCAGTTCCTGCAATAGAGAAGTAAAGAATAAAGATATTTCCATTGTGTATGTATAATTACTTGCTAAATAACTGGAGGGAAAATAGTTAATGACTTGGCAACAGATTTAACAAAATGTTAATTTTACTTCTACATAGTGACACCCTATGCACAAGGTAGCTTAACCCTGCAGAAATGTATTTTGGGGTTTCTCTGGTGTAGAAGTTGGGCAGAGTTGGTGTTGACTTTGGTCCTAAATGGTTGTGTACATGCTGTGCTATTCATATCCTCTATTGGTACCTCTTGTATTTTTCTACTGTAGAATTAAACTCTGCAAATTCTTAAGTAGATCACTAAGGCTATTTCTACACTAGAGACCTTTCAGTAGCATAGCTGTGCTGTCTCCCAAGTAGCCGCTCTGTGCTGACTGGAGAGAGCTCTCCCATCAGCATAATTAAACCACCCCCAATGAGCAGCGGTAGCTATGTTGGCGGGAGAGCATCTCCCACCAACATAGCGCTGCCCACACCAGTGCTTCTGTTGGTATAATTTGTGACAGTCGGGGGTGTGGTTTTTGTTTTTTCCCACACTCCTGACCAACAAAAGAGATATTGTAAACATAGCCTAAATGAAGTACACTACTCAAGAGATGTAGTATGTATCTGGTTAGAGGAGGGGAACTGGGAATTTTTCCTAGCTCTTAACGTATTTTTGACCGTTTGAGAGCACACAGAGTGGGGTAATGTGTGAACTGGTCCCCTTAATGGTGGTTGCATCTGCTGTCTGTCAAAGTTCCAGTAATTTCCTTCTTGACCATGATCACTTACATTCTTTCCATTGAGCCCCACATCAGTTCTGCAGAATGCCACTTCCACATGTACCCTGGCCCCTGACAACACTTCTGCTGGTGTTCTAGAAGTTCTTCAACCCCAGTCCCAGGCCTGGGGGAGTGGCAGGTCCAGTGGGAGCCTCTCAGACCCCCTCATTCCAGGTCTTGGGTTGCCAGGGGAGGGTGGCAGGAAGGAGGAGCTGATTCATTTTTCATGAGAGGGGAGGAGGGAACAGTCACCCTGAGCAGCTAGGTTCTTTCTGTTCCTCCTCTCTTCCCTTTTGTAAAAATGGTATATTTGCTATGAAGCACTCTGGAACAACATGGCAGTACATCTGAAGAGTGTAACTTGTACTGTCAGTTACTACTTGCACCAAACTGATCACAATAAGCATTTTAATGTATTTTAAAGTCAAGATGCATCATTACCTCTCTAGATTTAATCATTTTTGGAATTGTGATAAATTGACATATTAAAAATAAATGATTGGTCTGACTTTTTTCTTTTCGAAAGTTGCCCATGGCATCAAGAAGGTTGAGATCCACTGCTTTGAACCATGATTGTGAAAACTTACTAGCCCAGGCACAAAAACTAAGTGCTCATTCTTCCCATGTTGAAAAAGTAATCACTCGTTCCCCTCTGTTTTTAAAAAAAAAACAGAAAAACAAAAAAAACCCATACACCACTACTTGGCTTGGAAAAGAGGGTGAATAGAATTTTGCAAGGCTTCTTTAAACTATTTTGATGTTTCTCTCATACTTTGGATGCAAGCTTGTTTCTGTGTAAACATGTCTGAACCATTACAAGGCAATTAACAAGTTGAATACCACTCCTGATGCGCTAGTTAATCTGAAATTTTGATTGAAACTGAAGGATCCTTCATCTATTAAGGTTTCATTTAATAATGAAAAGAACTTGGTATAAACTCTTCCTACAGCAACTTTGGTATTGAGACTGTTTCTTGTAGTAGGTTTCAGAGTAACAGCCGTGTTAGTCTGTATTCGCAAAAAGAAAAGGAGTACTTGTGGCACCTTAGAGACTAACCAATTTATTTGAGCATAAGCTTTCGTGAGCTACAGCTCACTTCATCGGATGCATACTGTGGAAAGTGTAGAAGATCTTTTTATACACACAAAGCATAAAAAAATACCTCTCCCCACCCCTCTCTCCTGCTGGTAATAGCTTATCTAAAGTGATCACTCTCCTTACAATGTGTATGATGATCAAGGTGGGCCATTTTCAGCACAAATCCAGGGTTTAACAAGAACGTCCGGGGGGAGGGGGGTAGGAAAAAACAAGGGGAAATAGGTTACCTTGCATAATGACTTAGCCACTCCCAGTCTCTCTTCAAGCCTAAGTTAATTGTATCCAATTTGCAAATGAATTCCAATTCAACAGTTTCTCACTGGAGTCTGGATTTGAAGTTTTTTTGTTGTAATATAGCAACTTTCATGTCTGTAATCGCGTGACCAGAGAGTTTGAAGTGTTCTCCGACTGGTTTCTGAATGTTATAATTCTTGACATCTGATTTGTGTCCATTTATTCTTTTACGTAGAGACTGTCCAGTTTGACCAATGTACATGGCAGAGGGGCACTGCTAGCACATGATGGCATATATCACATTGGTGGAAGTGCAGGTGAACGAGCCTCTGATAGTGTGGCTGATGTTGTTAGGCCCTGTGATGGTGTCCCCTGAATAGATATGTGGGCACAGTTGGCAACGGGCTTTGTTGCAAGGATAGGTTCCTGGGTTAGTGGTTCTGTTGTGTGGTATGTGGTTGCTGGTGAGTATTTGCTTCAGGTTGGGGGGCTGTCTGTAGGCAAGGACTGGCCTTGTCTCCCAAGGTTTGTGAGAGTGTTGGATCATCATTCAGGATAGGTTGTAGGTCCTTAATGCATTGGAGGGGTTTTAGTTGGGGGCTGAAGGTGGCGGCTAGTGGTGTTCTGTTATTTTCTTTGTTAGGCCTGTCCTGTAGTAGGTGACTTCTGGGAACTCTTCTGGCTCTATCAATCTGTTTCTTCATTTCCGCAGGTGGGTATTGTAGTTGTAAGAATGCTTGATAGAGATCTTGTAGGTGTTTGTCTCTGTCTGAGGAGTTGGAGCAAATGCGGTTGTATCGCAGAGCTTGGCTGTAGACGGTGGATCGTGTGGTGTGGTCAGGGTGAAAGCTGGAGGCATGTAGGTAGGAATAGTAGTCAGTAGGTTTCCGGTATAGGGTGGTGTTTATGTGACCATCGTTTATTAGCACTGTAGTGTCCAGGAAGTGGATCTCTTGTGTGGACTGGACCAGGCTGAGGTTGATGGTGGGATGGAAATTGTTGAAATCATGGTGGAATTCCTCAAGAGCTTCTTTTCCATGGGTCCAGATGATGATGTCATCAATATAGCACAAGTAGAGTAGGGGCATTAGGGGACGAGAGCTAAGGAAGTGTTCTAAGTCAGCCATAAAAATGTTGGCATACTGTGGGACCATGCGGGTACCCATAGCAGTGCCGCTGATCTGAAGGTATACATTGACCCCAAATGTAAAATAGTTATGGGTAAGGACAAAGTCACAAAGTTCAGCCACCAGGTTAGCCGTGACATTATCGGGGATAGTGTTCTTGACGGCTTGTAGTCCATCTTTGTGTGGAATGTTGGTGTAGAGGGCTTCTACATCCATAGTGGCCAGGATGGTGTTATCAGGAAGATCACCGATAGATTGTAGTTTCCTCAGGAAGTCAGTGGTGTCTCGAAGGTAGCTGGGAATGCTGGTAGTGTAGGGCCTGAGGAGGGAGTCTACATAGCCAGACAATCCTGCTGTCAGGGTGCCAATGCCTGAGATGATGGGGCACCCAGGATTTCCAGGTTTATGGATCTTGGGTAGTAGAATATCCCAGGTCGGGGTTCCAGGGGTGTATCTGTGCGGATTTGATCTTGTGCTTTTTTCAGGGAGTTTCTTGAGCAACTGCTGTAGTTTCTTTTGGTAACTCTCAGTGGGATCAGAGGGTAATGGCTTGTAGAAAGTGGTTTTGGAGAGCTGCCGCACAGCCTCTTGTTTGCTTTGTGTGTATAAAAAGATCTTCTACGCTTTCCACAGTATGCATCCGATGAAGTGAGCTGTAGCTCACGAAAGCTTATGCTCAAATAAATTGGTTAGTCTCTAAGGTGCCACAAGTCCTCCTTTTTCTTTTCTTTTCTTCTTGTAGTAGGGAGTGCATGCACATCTTACTCAGGGACCTCTTTAAATATTTCAGGTAAAAACTGAAATATATTTGCAAAATGAATTAGCTAAAAACTCACTCATACTGAACAAGTGTGTAGGGTATTGGATGTGTTCATATGCTAGACAGATTGGACAGATAAATATAGTCTTTCAGGCAACTTCTGGCTTGGCTGGTGAGAAGAGTATCAATTGCTTGACTGTACCAAGAGATGCCTCTGAAGCCCTCAGAAATAGTTCTTTCAGGCAGTTTTCCTGTTTGGCAAGCATCAGCATTGCACTAATCCAAATATTGATTTTGAAATGGTAGATTTACAGTAATGGATCAAGGCAGGAAGGCTCAAGGAACTTGTCTTGACTGAGTCTATAATGGAACAAAAGGCTTTTAGTAGATATTTATTTACAGCTCTAGAACGGCTGTAGGCATCTGATAAGCACTCTCCTGTTCAGATACTTAACAGATTCATTTCTTCTTTCCACTTTAATATTAAATACATATATACAGCCAGCTGTCCTAGAAAATGCCACTATTGATCCAGCAGGGAGAAAGAGTCGCTGCTTTCTGTCTCAGTGAATTATCCAGATGCTCAGTCCCCATGTCAGTTTTTACAGCTATTTGAGATCATGCCTGGTCAGTTTTCAGATGTGAGACCTCAGAAAAATGAAAGTGCCATGGGAAGAATCATAGAATATGAGGGTTGGAAGGGACCTCAGGAGGTCATCTAGTCCAACCCCCTGCTCAAAGCAGGACCAATCCCCAATTTTTGCCTCAGATCCCTAAATGGCCCCCTCAAGGATTGAACTCACAACCCTGGGTTTAGCAGGCCAGTGCTCAAACCACTGAGCTAGAGCCGGTGGCCCTTACAGTTTCAGAACAACCAATTTACCAACTACCTTGAGTACAGTAGTTTTTCTGTCTGCATAAATTCCAGGTTACTTGGCATCATAAAGCTTTTCACACACACAGGGGTACTGCATTTATGTAGGCAGTCACCTTTTCATTTCACTATACGTTACACAATGTATGATCCTTTCCTTTTATGAGATTTTGATGCAGCCATTCAGTATCCTGTTAATAATATTTACACACACAACAAGTAAACGTATTTTTAAAATACCCTTATTTTACAAACATGTAAAATATTATGGCATGTGAAGAAGGGGCTTTGTAAATCAGAATTCAGTGTATATGGTTCTGTTCGCACATTAAGTTTACATTCTCTTCTCACTTCTTGTGGATTGACTTCAGTCTTTTTGTGGTCTGTTAGGGTACTTTTTCTCTAATGGAATTTCTTACTTCCCTTTCCCTTTTGTAACTCCTTAGCCGACACAGAAGATGTGTGCATCGTGGAGAGGCTGTTCTCCAGTAGCTTGGTGGCCATAGTTAGCCTTAAAGCCCCACGCAAGCTGAAAGTTTGCCACTTTAAGAAGGGGACAGAGATTTGCAACTACAGCTATTCCAATACAATCCTGGCTGTCAAACTAAACAGACAGGTAAGTAATAATGTTTGGGTGTAGAAATGTCTCTTGACAGGCTGGGGATTTGGCCCCTGCCAAGTACTATTTCCCTCTGGTGCCAAAAAATAGTTGGAAACTGCTAATTTTAACTTTCCTGCTTCTAGCCCTGGAAGGGTATAGGCAATTAACATCATAATTTGTGTGAAATTCTGTTGAGTATGAATGTTGTCGTGAAACATCCCCAGGGCATCGTTCTCAATAATTGATTAAAGAACTACATCAGAGTTCCTTAAACTTAATGCTTTCTATATGGGAAATACTTTGGAAGTTGCATCTTTGTCTAATACAGCCCTCAACCCTACAATATACCTTAAATCTCAGGGTGTGCAAGTAACCCAGTTGTTGGGTATTGCTGAGCATGAGTGTATATCTACACTACAGAGACTCTACTGACATAACTCATGGTGTAGATGCATACTACACCAGCAGAAGGGGTTTTTATGTCTGTGTAGAAACAACCAACTCCTCAAACTGAGTTAGATGTGTCAGAAGTAAGCCATCTTCTGTCAACATAGCTGCATCTGTGCTAGGGGTTATGTTGCTATAGTTAAGTCAGTTAGGGGTGTGGAGTTCTTACACCACTGGTTGATGTAGCTATGCCCCTATAAATGTTCAGTATAGAGCAGTCTTCTGAAACAATCTACACCCTCTTTAGCTTAATGTTACTACTTCCCATCAACTCAGAAATGACTAGCATTGCACTGGGCAAGGACTTTCTGCCTTTGTGTTTGAAAATTGCCTAATATGTGTTGGACACAGGTTGTGGTAATCTGTTAGAAATTGTACAAATTCCTTTTAATATATTTAATTTTGTCTTTATTTTCCTGTCCCCTTTCTCTAGAGGCTGATAGTATGCCTAGAAGAGTCTCTATACATACATAACATACGAGATATGAAGGTGCTGCATACAATCAGGGAGACGCCCCCCAACCCTGCTGGTGAATATCTGGGGCTCATTTAATTTAAGAAACACATGAAATGTATAGTCTTTCATTGTGTGCGACTGTTTCTTATAGGAAATTGTGTAGAGCGCTCATTAATAAAATCTTTATTCCCACTTGACAGTGGGAGTTAGCTGCTAGACCCTGAAGTATATTCAGATTCAAAGGGTGCTGAAATTGCCCTGTGACACTAAGTGGATATTTTGAGAATTTCTTTGCATTCATACCATCACAAATAAAATAATCACAAATAAAATAATCTCTGCCATCCTATGTGAAACTACTTATTTTTTTTAGTACCTTATTTTCCCAGTCAGGTGAAAAATTTCATAGGGATGATATTCAGATTTGATCATAATTGAACACTGAAGAAACCATAATGAGCAAGATGTCACCAGAATTTGCATGGCAACACTGCAAAATGCATCTGTAGGGATAATATTTTAGGTATCACGAACTGTGAACCCAGGAAATTCTTGACTCTTTATCACAGTTTCTATACCTTCCATATGACTATTTCTGTCTTAAAATGATCACTTTTTTTAAACTGGTGGCTGTTGGCCTTAAGATTGTCCAGCCCCCATCCCATTTAAGACCCTTCTGAGGACACTGGCTTTGAGTTAAGTTCTGATATTTTGTAGCTTGATCTGAATATAGAACTAAATCTCTGATGGGTAAGTTTTGGCCTTTGCCACTTTAATCCTTTTTTGCTCATCCTTCATAGGCTTGTGCGCCTTGTCAATAAACAATGATAACTGCTATCTGGCCTATCCAGGGAGTGCGACCATCGGAGAGGTGCAAGTCTTTGACACCATCAATCTGGTAAGAGTCCTTGTCAGTGCTACTGGCACCGTTAAAGATGTGCTTTTTTGAGACTTAGCTTAATAGGCTCAAAGAGGAGTTAACGGAAACTCAAATTACTTGAGATCATTATTGTGGAACGAGGTCTTTACTATAGCTTGTTTGTTACCGAAGCTGGGCATAAGACAGCGGAACACAGTAAAGGGGTAATACTACATTTGATTAGTGCAGGGGTAGGCAAACTTCGGCCTGCGGGCTGGATCTGGTACCTCAGGGCTTTGGATCCAGCCCTTGGGATTGCCACCCCCGTGGCGCCACAGGCCCTGCGCTGCTCTGGGAAGTGCCCAGCACCATGTCCCTGCGGCCCCAGGGGACAGGGACAGAGCTCCGTGCACTGCCCCTGCCTCCACCACCCCCCCCCCCCGCAGCTCCCATAGGCCGGGAACAGGGAACCATGGCCAATGGGAGCTTCAGGGGAGGTATCCACAGGTGATGGCAGCATGTGGAGCTCTCTGCGCTGCTGCCTCCCTCCCTTAGTGCGCCCCCCCGCCCCGGGGCTGCAGGGATGCAGTGCTGGCCGCTTCCTAGAGCTACACGGGGGCCAGGGCAGGCAGGGAGCCTGCCCTGGCCCCAATGCACACCGCTGCCACCCCGGAGCCGCTTCAGGTAAGCAGCGCCGGGCTGGATGCTGAACCCCTTCTACACCCCGCACCCCAACCCCCTGCTCTGAGCCCCCTTGTACCTCCTGCACCCCAACTCCCTGCTTGCACCCCAGCTCGCTGCTGCACCTCCCCTGCCCTGAGTCCCCTCCTGCACTCCGCATCCCTCCCTGCACCACTGCCCTGAGCCTCCTCCCGCGCTGTGCACCCCCTCCTGCACCCTGAGCCCCTTCCTGCACACTGCACTCCCTCCCGCACTCCCTCCTGCACCCCAACCCCTTGCCTGAGCCCTACATTCATGGCCCTGCAAGCAATTTCCCCACCCAGATGTGGCCCTCGGGCCAAAAAGTTTGCCCACCTCTGGATTAGTGGTTAGGGTTGAGCATTATAGATTGAAAGCCCTAGGAAAAACTCAGTTAATGCATGTGATTAACACAAAACAAATTAACTAGGTAGTCACGATTAATCACACTGTTAAGCAAAAATAGAATACCAATTTAAATTTATTTATAAATGTTTTTGGATGTTTTTCTACATTTTCAAATATATTGACTTCAATTACAACACACAATATCAAGTGTGCAGTGCTCATTTTATATTTTTATTAAATATTTGCACTGTAAAAAAAGCAAGAGTATTTTTTTCTATTCACCTCCTAAAAGTCCACTCAGTCCTACTTTTGTTCAGCCAGTCGCTAAGACAAACAAGTTTTTCATTTATGGGAAATAATGCTGCCTACTTCTTATTTTATAATCTCATCTGAAAGTGAGAACAGGTGTTTAAATGGCATTGTTGTAGCTGGTATTGCAAGGTATTACATGCCAGATGTGCTAATTATTCATATGCCTCTTCATGCTTCAATTTGTAGGCTCTAAAGTTTTACACTGTTTTGTTTTTAAGTACAGTTATGTTTAAAAAAAAACCTGCATTTGTAAGTTGCACTTTCACCATACAGATTGCACTATAGTACTTGTATGAGGTAAATTGAAAAATGCTATTTCTTTTTTACAATGCAAATATTTGTAATCAAAATATAAAGTGAGCACTGTACACTTTAACAGTGCGATTTAAAACTGATTCATCATGACTATTTTATTAATCTCATGATTGACATTTTTAATATGACAGTTTTTTCCATATGATCTTTTGTGCTGTCAGTCGTTTCTATGAATGGTGGTGATGTTTTCGTGAAGCTGTACATTCTAGTATATTACCAGGTCTAAAACAGATAATGTACGTCTGTTTGGGTTCTCTTAAAAATCCAGCCTTGCATTTTTTGTTTTGATTTTACTTTTTTTATCTGCACTATACTAAGTTCTATATTGGCTTATTCTTGCAGAGAGCTGCTAACATGATCCCAGCTCATGATAGTCCCTTGGCTGCATTGGCCTTTGATGCAAATGGCACTAAACTTGCCACGGCATCAGAAAAGGTAGGTTTTGATTTGATTGTGACTATATGGATCAGAGTGAAGCTTACTTTGTAGTGTTTCCAAGTATCCTAAATGTTTCACAAGTACTAAAAGAGGTTGGCTGGTATAATTAAAACTCTCTGAATTAGGAGCTACTGGTATTAGTGGTAACAAGGCTTTTAAATGACTACAGACAATCAGATGTAATGTAGTTAGGACATCAGTGATAAAGTATATTTATTGGAAGTTAGCGATCTTGCATATTATTAGGAAGGTAGAATCATAAAACAGAAACAAGACGGTAAAAGTCAAAGTGGAATAGAGTGAAATGATAGCCTGTATCTGGCACAGACTGACCACTTCTATCTGAATTACACAGATCAGCACAGGCGTGTCTCATTCTGTATTAGATTGGAATATTATACTCTCTCTCAGAACTGAACTGAAGTGCATACCATTGCCTTTACTTTTATCACATGGTACCATGCCTAAGAGGTAGTGCTAATTGCATTTCCTTTCCACAAAGAAAAGAAATACTGTTCTAAGTATACTTAGAAAGGGAAAAGGCTTCTCCTTGACACACAACTCCTTCTCTTTAACTTCGTAGGTCAGCTATTAAGCCCATCCTCTTTCTGCTTTTCCCACCCTCTAAAAATAAACCCAAAGGCTAAATGTAACTGGCTTATGTTGGGTGACTCTTATCTGGTGTGCAGCAATTGTGACAAGAATTGCACAGTATGAACTGGTTGTGATGGTACTCTGATCTTTGTGCACACTGACTAGAGTGAGAACCACAAAGCGGGTATTTAAATTGAGGAATGAGGCTTGGTTTTTTTCTTCATAGGGGACAGTGATCCGAGTATTTTCCATTCCAGAGGGACAGAAACTCTTTGAATTCCGAAGGGGAGTGAAGAGGTGAAGTTCAAAAAAGCTCATTCTCTGAAGCTTGTTCCTTGCGGTAGATTTCCAATGTATTCTGTCGTTGACCTTTTTGTATAGCCATGAGTCATAGTAACTGAAGTAAAGTTTATACTTTGCTACAATTGATCCTGAATCCCTTAAAGTTACAGACCAGGTTTGTGAGAAAGCAAAAGAGCATATGGCCCTCTGCAGCTCTTTTTGACTTGACCAACAGCCTGCGCACTTTGCAGACCTCTGATATGTTTCCACCATAAAGACGCTCCAGCACGCTGACGGACTGTATCAATGCACATCAAGCCATGCTGGCTATAGCGCTACTGCTTGTGGTGGGGTAATGATGCGGGTGTTAGGAAAGATACATCTTTCCTGCTCAAGACTTGTGAGATTTGTTTCTGATATCTGAACTACTGAGGGGCTTTAGAGATTTAACACTGATGTTTGTGCCCAAAACTGGGTTCATTCATTGGACTGCTGAACCATATTATTTAGAAAACTATATCCGTATTAGACACTGACCGTTTTTGCTGATTATGGGCTAGTATGTCAAGAAATGCTTGAGTTAGCCTAAAAATTGTAGTTGTAAGGAGGAAGAATGCTGTCCTGATTTTTAGGATGATTTCTAACCAACCCCTTTCCCTGGTTCTCCACTGTCTGTCTCAATCAGAATAGAGCATACAAGAAGTTCAAATTGGGCCAGGTGTTCTCCTGTTGAATGAAGGAAATGGGGAACAAAAAATGCTTGCTCTTACAGTTTCTCATGATCTATCCAGCCCTCCAAAAGCCTTGCAACAAGAAAAGGAAGTGAAGGCCTGACTTCTAAAGGAGAAAAGCTTATTTTAAAAGCTTGAGGCAATAGAGAACATATGCAACAGACTTGCAATATATAGAGAGCAAGGGAGCAAAACAAATCTTGAAGTACGCTTTTGGAAAAAATGGCATACATACAGTTCTATTTACTTCATTATAAAGCATCCAAAACTGTTTTGCCATTTAGAGAAAATGTATTGGCTTTTCACCTAACTTTTCTGCAATGTACACGTGCAATACATAGCTGATGAAGAGCTGCTTTAAGTTTTTCCTTTTAAAATCTAGGTTTTAAAAAGTTAAACCTCTGTGGATGCTTAATACAATGCACCTGGTGACCTCCTTTCAGTGTGGTGGTGCATTACTGCCTTTAGGAAAAACAGTACTCTTTCACCTCACAATAATTTGTTACTAGAGCTGCTTATGCAACTACTCCCTATTATGAAGAGACGTTGCTGAGTGTTAATACTATCATATAGGAAAGTGAGCTAAATCTTAGGGTGTGGAGAGTAACCACACTAAACTTTAAGTATACGTCACTTCTACTACATATGTCTGGTTGCGGTCATCTGAACATTCTTTCAGAGGAGGGGTAAATTGACCACTTGGGAGTCTATTTTACTTTGAAGAATGAGGGTGGTTTTTATGCAATGTACCTTTTATGATTTTTAGAATATTTTAAGGATCGAGATGAACTTTTCAGATCTACTTGCTAGCTGTTCTGGGGTTAACAGAAGTGAACAATAAAAGTCTTACTGGAATCTGGCTTTAATTGAAAAGGAGATGACTAAGGGGTGGAGTATGACAGAGATCTGTAAAATCATGACTGGGTGTGGAGAAAGTAAATAAGGAAGTGTTATTTACTCCTCATAACACACAAACTAGGGAAATTGATGAAATGAATTTCCAAATGAAATTAATAGGTGGCAGGTTTAAAACAGAAATATATCTTCATACAACACAGTCAACCTGTGGAACTTTGCCAAAGGATGTTGTGATGGCCAAGACTATAACAGGGTTCAAAAAACTAGATAAATTCATGGAGGATTGGTCCATCCATGGCTATTAGCCAGGATGAGCAGGGATGGTGTCCCTAGCCTCCGTTTGCCAGAAACTGGGATTGGGAGACACGGAATGGATCACTTATGAAAGTCTAATTTTGAGATCTATACATGTTTTCATAAATGGCAGAATCTTAATTTTATAGCTTTGATTGGTAATGGCACGTGTGATGCAATGACACTTTTACATTGTACTTAAATTTCACTCAATTTCCAGTTACCGTTAATTATGAACAGGTGATAGTCTGCTTTGTGCAGCTTCATCAGGAGATCAGAAGCAGGCAGTGTTAAGGAGCAATCCCTTTCCTCGGACTTCTCCACCTACATAACAAATGTACATTATAATAATATATTCCTATATCATTAGCTCAAAGCTATTCAAGCAGTTTTTTGTTTGCCAATGTCATCAGAAGCTTCTAACTAAAGAGAGCTTATCAGTTATGTGTATATATTGTCTGTCTTTTACAGCAATGACAAGCAAGGTCTTGTACTTAACCTTTGGCTATACTGGCATTCATTGAAGGTTCTAATATACTTCCAAAACCTTCAGAATACATTTTAATTATTCTTACCTCTCAATGTTAGAAGTACACTACTTTTTTGTGAAACTGAGTGTAAACATTAAAAGCGTTCGCTACAGATGTGTCAGAGGGTTCTTTAGATTCTAATAGTATTAATGAGCATTTTTGCATTTTTCATAAGTGTTTTTTCTTGTCTTTCTAAACTGAGACCATTCATAGGGACTAGATAACAGTTGAATTCTGTGTAACAGTGGTGACAGATAAAAACCCAGTTAAAATAACACCGCTCTTTCAATCACCCAGGCTCAATCTTGGTGACCTCTTCAATTCTTCTTCCCTTCCCTTTCACACACTCCGCTTTTCAGACCACCATTTCCAAAATTTGTCCCTTTGTCAGTATTAAGATACTTGTCCATGCTCTGGTAACTTTCCTTGTTGACTATTGTGATCTTCTCCTCTAGCCTTCACCTTCCTATACTCTGCTCTTTCCCTGTCTCTGTATATTCAAATGGGAAGATTGTTTTGTTTCTTTCTGATCTTACCATCTCTCTCCAACCCCAGATCTCTGAACAGACATCCCCATTCCACATTTAAGTCGAAGCATCTCTGCAAAGCACTAACTAATCCACTTCTGCCTACATCTCTTTACTCATCTGTTCCAAAAGCCCCTCCATACAGACTATTCAAGCTTGTCTCCTGAATTCTGCATCATTATGTGTAACGCCTACAGTGACTCGAGAGTGAGAGTACCAATCTCAGGGCAGACTGCTAGGAAGCATGGCACAAACCCCAAATTAGTTGAGAATTCTATATAGAGATTTCACCAACCAATTATCAAGTGTGAACTCTTCAGGCACTAAAACAGCTTTAATGTGGAGTCATATCTAGTCTCCTTCAGTACTACAACCTATCTTATCATCCAGGTGAATGTACCTTTGTGATAGATGGTCCCTTACACCAAGAATCACTTCAATATTCAGGTTACTCCTAGTCCCAAAGGACCACTCACTTACCCCAGGTCAGTTGCACTTTAGATCTCACACCAAAGACAACACTTGTAGCCAATCCTATAATAAACTATATGAAGTTTTATTAAATAGGAAAAAGAGACCAGAGTTATTTTACAAGGTTAAAGCAGGTAAAAATATACACACAAATAAGTTTCAAAAGGTAATAGAAGCTTCTATAATCAGCAAGCTCTGTATGTCCTTTAGGGCTAACCCAAGCTAAGCAGCTGAAGATCTCTTGCCTATGCCAAGAAAAACCTTGCCTCCCAGAGTCCAAGCTGCATACCTAGTTCCTTTTATTTGGGGGCTTCTCTCCCTCTCCTGCTATGTGCAAACTCAGTTTCATGGGAGGAATCCACTTGCATGACTCATCTACTCCTGGGAGAATTCTGTGCCACTGCAATTGCACAGAATTTGTGTTCCCCACAGATTTTTTGCTTCCCCATGAGAGAGTCATTTTTTGGCAGGGAAGTCACAAGAGCAGTCATGCGACTTGCCCCAGCAATGTGTTTCAGATGCCCAGGGCAGCTGGCAGAGAGATAAATCACTGTCCCCAGTCCCCCAGCATCTGAACCACCACTGAGACCCCCACACCCAGACTCCCTCCTAAGCTCTATCCCCTCCCCACACACACCCAGGCCTCCTCGCTGCTGAGCCCCAACCACATTCACCTTGACCCCCCCCCCCGCAGAGTCTCATTACCATTGCACGCAGAACCCCCCAACAAGCCCCTGTGCATCCAGATTGCCCGCCCCCCATTGAGCTGCCCACACCCAGATTTCCCCACACAGAACTCTCTCGACCCACACCTGGATCACCCCACATTAAGCCCCTCCACACTTGGATCCTGGCTTGCTGAGCCTGCCTGGCCACATGGAGGGGCAGGGCCTTGAGGCGCTTTTGGGGCAGGCCAGGTCTTTATGCTGTGTCAGGGTTGGGTGCAGTCTCACTGCTGAGTCCATGTCCCAGCAGGGAGCTGCACAGTGATCTCCCATCTCTGTGGCAGCCAGTGGCTTGTGCTCCCCAATGCCATGCTGGAGCCTCCACGTTTATTTGACAAATAAAATTTGCAGAATTTTAAATTTTTTGGCGCAGAATGCCCTCAGGAGTAAGAATCCTCACTGGGGCTGGGTGGGAGAGAAGCAACAAATGCTGCACACATTCTTATAATACCTATTTTAACAGGGCTAACACACAGGTGAGCCATAGTGATTTCAGCTATGTATTTATCATTGCTCAGTTGTGACATGGGGACCTTGGCATGAGCTGGCACCTGGTCTGCCAGCATCACAGTATCTTTCACCCACTCTTGCTTTCCCAATATCCAGTGTTCCTGGAACGACTTCCAATTGAATGTATGCTAGCCGCCTTCTCTTCCAAAACTTGCCATACAGTATTGTACTTGCTCTTGCTTTTAGATTAGAAATTTATTGGTGCAGGTACTTGTTTGACGCAGGTCAACTCCTGTAAAGTATCTGGTATGATTATGGTACTGTGTGGCTGCACTAATTTACAGTATAAAACACGAGAATAGGTGTTGAAAAGAACTGATTCAAGTGTGTGTTCTCTGAGTCATTCAGTCCTTGGCCTCTCTTGAGACTAACAAACTCATTTCACGAAGGTCATCAAGTTCGCATTTGGGGCACGCTCAGATTTCATGACCGAAAAATAACGTGTAAATAGCTTGTTTTCACACTTCTTCAAATCTCTTTAACGATTTTGATTCCAATAAGTCACTGGTATAGTACTACAGTTTCTGTGATACTTACCCATGTAGTTGCACTGGGCTTTGTATAGAGATGGGTAGGCTGAATTTGGACTCTGATGCCTGCTGATTCCCTAGCTGGTGTCTCAGTTGAAATCTAGTGCATAACGGGAAGTCCAAACTCAGAAGCCTGAGATTCTGTCTCTCTGTAAGCGAAACAGAAAATATCAACGAAAACAGTTCAGAATGTTCTCTCTAGAAATGTTTTCCCTTTTCTGATTCACAGAGGGCAGTGCACACAGGCTCTAAGTCCTTTGGAGATCTTGGTTTAAATGTGAGTGATCTGTAAATCTCTGATACGAGACTGAACAAGGAAAGCTGTCTCTTTCCACCTTTCTGCAACATTTCCAGAATTTTTTCCTGGCCTGCACAATGGAGCTGGATTAATAACTGAAGAGGCTGGAAATATTCAGTGACAAAGACTCCTGTATGCTAGTGTGGGGGACTAATATTCCCATTTTAACTGAGCCTCATGAGCTCCATATGACTTAATGATACCTTTTCTCCATTTCCTGTTTGGCATAGCACTAGTATGTAGACATTTATGCAGTTACTCTCTCTTCTAGGTGTGTAAGCATCTGCTCGTTGGCCTTCAGCATGGATGGCATGTTCCTCTCTGCATCCAGTAACACAGAAACAGTGCACATCTTCAAACTCGAGACTGTGAAAGAAAAGTAAGTTTCAGAAGTGCTCAAGAAACAGACTTGTTGTTTGGCAGTCTGGATGAATTCTCAGGACCTTGGACACTTCCTTCTTTTGAAAACCCCTTACTGTTAAGGACATAGCAAGACGATTGTGGATCAACTGGCTGAATTCAGCTGCTGAGATACACATGTCCCTCTGTAAATAGAAAAACTATTTCTATAAGTTGGAACATCCTTAGGAGAAAAATGGGGACGCTTAAATTTTTTTTAATCACATGTGCCTTTTACTACACAGTCAGTCAACCTCCCCACCTGCATATATCATAGTACTGACATGCATGGAGTGCCATAAAAGGCTGCAACTAAAAACACTTATGTTTGTGTGGGTTGAGGGCATGGAGCATATTGACACTCTTAGATTATCATTTCAAGGGTGACCTGCAAAGGGAATTTGGATTTTTGCCTTGTTTGCTGCTTCATGATGCATAAAGGAGTTCTAGAAAGGTTTTTCAGTTTTCCTGCATGATCTTTATATTAGAATTTCAGTTGTTGTTGTTTACTGTTGTCTCTGAGGCCTGGTCTACACTGGGCAGGGGGCAAGCTAAGTTGGTCTAAGTCACTGCGGTAGGACGACTGCTGACGCTCCCCCGTCGACTCTGCCCTAGCGTCTCACTCTGGTGGAGTACCGGAGTTGACGGGAGAGCGCTTGGTGGTCGATTTATCGCATCTTTGCTAGACGCAATAAATCGACCCCCGCTGGATCAATCGCTCCGGAAGTAAGTGTAGACATGCCCTGAGACTCTGGAAAATGGTTGGATTATGATAAACAATAGTGAAACTTGATTGAGAATGGAAGTGATTCTTTTGTATAGTCAGGTTGCTTAAATTTTTGTTAACACGTTGTCATGCAATTTTATAAATAGGGGAAAAAAGTTAGCAATTTAACAGCCTATCCATTCGCTAAAGGGCTAAGAGTGCTCATAGTACATGAGACTTGCAGTGAGAAGCCCAACAAAAATAGGGGATACCAGACTTATCAGTAGTGTTATTTCTAAGGGGGAGGGGGCAAACAAGGAAAAGAGCCTTTATACATAAAGTAAAAAGACCACCAGACATCCTTCTCTCGTTGCAGGTTGTTTTTAATGTCAAAGTACACAACTGAATTCAACTTTCCCTTTTCTTCCTCCTGAACTGTAGACCTCAGGAAGAGCCCACTACCTGGACAGGTTACTTCGGAAAAGTGCTGATGGCCTCCACAAGCTATCTGCCCTCTCAAGTCACAGAAATGTTTAACCAGGGCAGAGCCTTTGCTACAGTTCGCCTGCCATTCTGTGGACACAAAAACATCTGTACTCTTGCCACGTGAGTAAGGAGATGAGGTTTTTTCCCACCACCTGGTGGACTGCCAGTATCAAGCAAAGGAAGCCTTGACAGAATAGATAATGTTCCAAGGTTTTCTGGCTTGTCAGGTCACACATCTCCTCTATAGCTAAATGGCTAACGTATAGAACACATCAGGGATTGGATTGCCATTTGTTAACCATTTCAAAGCTTCGTCCTGCTCAGGAACAGTGTGTGAAAACTAATTACTCAGAGCCCGACTGAAACAGAAGGCATAAAGTTTCTTTAGGGATGATTGTGGAATGAATTGCTTTTTAAAGAGGATTTTGTGAGCTTCCAGAAATCCTTCCTGGTGAAGGAAGAATGTTTAAAAACAGACTCAAACCTAGAATATTCATTCCCCATTAGTGCTGAATGAAATGTTAATGCATTTTGATATTAAGTTGTTGTATTAGACAGTCGTGACTATCCAATTCCGAAGACTTTAAGGTGCCAAATCTGGGGCCTGCAATTCCTAAGACAAGCTCTGAAATTTGGGTAAAAGTGTAGTATTTGTGAATCTTTTTTTAACCGACTACACACCTTTTAGTCTTCATTCTGTCTGAACCAAAAGTGGCGCATTTGGCACAGCTATCAAAGCAATAAACTGTGCAGTATTAAATGTGTTTTGTGGGGAATTAATAAATTTGTGCTGATCTACTCAAACTTACAGGTTTCATTTTACATTTAATAACATTTCATCTGATCTCGGAGCTCTCTGCAGACATTAAATAAGCCTCACCTCATGCCTGTGTGGTAGGGAAGCATATCACCATGTTAGATGGTAAAACTGAGTGCCATGCAGTGCCACAGTGAGTGAGTAGCGGAGCTCGTGTGCGAACCAGAGGCTTGACTCCTTGTCTCCTTTAGCCATTAGACAACACTGCCTCCACATGTGAGTTAATTGACATGCACGAGACCTACACAAATGGCTCCCTTTAATGTCAGTGGTAGTTTTGTGCCAGATTCCCCTGCATGTTACTTTTGTCATGGGAGCCCTGCATATGTAGCCATTGAACCAGATTTCTTATGAGCTGCAGTGAGGGGAAAGCGATCACTTAGAAACCACAATTTTCTGCTGGTATAACACTCCCATTCCTAAAACTTGGTTTTCTGTGTCCTCTCCTAATCTCTTCTAGAATCCAGAAGATTCCCCGTTTACTGGTGGGAGCTTCTGATGGGTACCTCTATATGTACAACCTGGACCCACAGGAAGGAGGAGAGTGCACACTAATGAAACAGCACAAGTAAGTCCAGATTCGGTCCCACCTGTGTACTTGTCACGTTTGGTTTTCTAATATAACTGGACTGACAAAAATCTTTGTTCCAAAACTCATTTCCTCCTGCTGAACTCAAATCTTAGAGCTCATTTTTGTATTGATATTTTTAAGAGCAGTGGCAGGAGGTGAGTAACCTTTAGAATCTCCTTGCTTCTTCCTTCCTAGTAACTGTTACACTAAGCATCACTTTCATAGCAGAAACTTAATGCTGTCTGATTGCAGTCAAGAATCAATCTGCTGTCAGTCTATACTCCCATCTCCTGCCACGCAGCTGGTGGTTCAGTTACTTTAACAAGAATATGAAACATGACACCTAACACACTTCTTCCATGGATGAGAGAACTTTCCAAAGGTGGGGAAACATCATCCCCATTTTACAAATACAGAAACTGGCTCCTGCACTAATATCTAATGTCATGGGACAGGCTTACTTGTGAGCTACCTTGTCTGTAGGCTGGCCACATGGTCTATTTAGTAGCAGGTCTAGAATGGTTTAGGAGAGATCAGGGTTGATAGCATAGCAAGGATTCATAGGTTTTTAAGGCTAGAAGGGCACCCTTATGATTACCTAATCTTACCACCTATATAATGCAGGTCATAGAATTTCACCTAATAATTCCTGCATCAGGGCTATAACATCTTTTTGGGCAAGAGCATATCTTCTACAAAAAAGTTGAAATCTTGATTTAAAGACTTCAAGTCATGGGTAATCCACCACATTACTGTGTGAATTGTTCTACTGGGTAATCCTCATTGTTTAAAAAAATGCATTTCTAGTCTGAATGTATCTAGCCTCTGCTTCCAGCCACATAACTCGTTATGCCTTTGGCATAATTTTAGATGATTTGTCTTCAGTGTTTGTGCTGAGAAATGCAGTCCGCCAAATGCTTTCCCTACAATTCTCTGGAAGGCTGACGCCTCTCGGTCACAATGCAAGTGATGTGTGACATTGAAGATTGAGGAACTGATTACAGTGACCAAAGGCATAAAAGATTTTATTAATATTACACATGTATGATTTTTTTGCATGCCTAATGTGGAGGTTTTGCACAGTTGGTGTGCAGGAGTATTGACTGCAGTTGTATTGGTGGTTGTTCCTTGAACCACTTCTGCACATCTAATCTCTTTCTCTGCCCACTAGGCTAGATGGCAGTATGGAGCCAGCCAATGAAATTTTAGAGTCTGCGTCACATGACCGGCCACTAGTAGCACAAACGTATAGTGCTGCTGTGACAAAAGGTACTTATGTGCCTTCATCACCCACAAGACACGGTAAGGCTAATGCTGGAAAACTGGGAGAATATTCTAAAGATGATTCTATCCAAGATGGCTTCTTGTGCTCTTCCAAGTTTTGGCCTTTATCTTTATGACTCTGTAAACCTGTTATGAAGCATTTGTTCTGTTAGTCATAGTGGAAACAGAAGGTAGCTGTTAAGTGACCCTGAGAGCAACTTTGGAAGCTTCACGGGACAGATCGTTTGTCTTTGCTACTTTCTGGGCAGTCTGGACAGAACTGAATATGGAACTGTACTGGGACACCATAGTAATATGTGCCTTAGGTTATGATGTTTTGTTAACCTTACGTAGTGTTTGGACAGACTCTTGGTACCGGCTTCTGTGCAGCATTTGGACTGCAGTCCTTTTGTAAGAGTTGCACAAGATACCCCAATATTTCTGTTGCTGTCATGGTGACTTTTGCCACTGTCCCACCAGTCTGACATACAGATTAAATCTGTACTGGCTTGGTGGAGACCAGAATTTGAGTATGTTAGGGTTCCCTAAGTGAGTGGAGACCAGGTATATAGTTAATATAACCAGTATGAGTACCCTCAATTCCTTTGTTGGTGGCACACTGGCAGAAGATTTGGCCATGGAGATGACACATTTCACCGTCCCAGGGTGAATGCTGTGGTGATCACAGCAGTGTCGGGGGAGGGGGTCAAGATTGTCAGCCCACCTGCTCAGAACAAGGGAGTGAGCTTTGCTTAAATTTGGAAGTCTGATGATGACCTCATCAGCAAATCGTAGTTTTAAAAAACACTGACTTGTGACAAAGCCAATCGAGAATGGCAATGGTGCTGTTGCAGGTAGTGTCTTGTACTTCAGCTTATAAACTTGCATCAGGAGCTTTCTCGCATCCAAGCTCCAATTTTTGCTACTGAACCCCAAACACTATCATTGTTTCTGCAGCCTATACAGAGGATCTGGGTGCAGTGGGTGGAGCTTGCCTGGAAGATGAAACCAATGCGCTACGATTGGACGAAGACAGTGAGCATCCTCCCATGATTCTTCGGACTGACTGAACTTTTGACCTGTGAACTCACTCCTAAAGCTGAGAACACTGGCCTGATGTTTCTTGAGGAATCTCGTGTTATGCTGCTATGAACTTTGGCATGAATTGGGAGAGAGGATGACAGACTCCAAAAACAGTTTTAAACGTTGTAGCTGTAGTCCTAATTCTATACCATTGGAAAAAATATATGGTTTCAATTCAGTGGCTTTTAATCTTGCTTATCGATTTTAGCTGTGTGTGGTTTTGCTTTTTTGTTTTTGGGCGGGGTTTGTTTTGTTTTTGTTTTGTTGCCAAAACCTGCTCTTTGTGCAGTCCTCAACCTACTAGCTTTGCATGCATTCATGTGCCAAGCAAGCATTGGCGAGAGAAGCCACTTTATAACAAACTAAAGTTTGTATTTTTTTATATATGTATATAATACTTAGCATATATAAGGAAGGAGTGGAAAAGTGGTTCTGGATGCTGAGGCTGGTTCTGCACTGACAAAGGTCCAAATGGTTTCCTGTGCATTGGCTTGCAGGCATGCCTCATGACTGACATGCAACCTTTAAGATGCAATATCCTGTTTCTTGGGTTTCCCCCACCCCTTCCCTGAACCATTTGGTTAATTAAAATTCCTTCTGAATGTTGCTTATTTGTGGGAGTGTTCTGTTTGTTGGGATGAAAGGCCTGTTTCCTGACTGGAATTTCTTCTGTCCCCAAGAATATGTAATATAGAAAGTGCCTGTACAGGAAAAATCTTAGGGGAAGGAAAGCTAGGAAGGGGTAGACACTTACTGTTGTGGGTTTTTGTTTTTTTTTGGTGTTCATCTATCCTTGCTGTTTTGGAGCTGTCTGTCTTCAAGCCAAGTTAGCCAATATGCTGACTTAGAAGAGGTGTTTCAGGTTAATAACTTGGAAAGCACTTTCTTCCTCCCTCCCTCTGTTAGATCAGTTATGTCCCTGGCAGAGCAGCAATAATCTCTCATTTTATACCTGCTTTAATCCCTCGGAGCAAGGCCAGCATCCTTCCTGCCAAGGACTGGATGGCGATAGCTTCAGAGACTGTCAGCCCTACTTCGTAAATGGCCTTAAGGTTTTGCATTGGGAAGATACAATGCTCCCCTCTCCTTTCCTTGTCTCCATCCAATTTGGATCTGAGCATGCTGCCTCAATAATGAAGGTTCAGGAATTATGGAATGCTGATGTAAATATAAATGACTATCCACTTGAGTTCCAGCTTTTGAGAGTTATTAATCTTCTCTCAAGTGTTCCTTGGATAACTAAACTACACTATGTGTTGCCTCCATTTCCACCGGCTTGAGGAGCACTTCTGATGCACTTGAAAGGGATGGTTGTCCTTTTGGCAGCTCTGGAATGACTGTTCTTGAACTGCTGTGACCCTGGCTAGGAGTGAACAAGGTTGGGCAATGCTGCCATCTATTTGTGCCTTTCGTTAAATCTTGGATATATTAGGTGAGCAAAATGATTACCACAGCATTTGGGTGTGAGTGTTGCTTTCCTTAGACTCTAAGCCTCCTTTCACTTTCAGATAGTGAAACTGATTACCTGTCTCTCCTTCTGGCACCTCTTCAACACAAACAAAAAAACAAACAAACCCCAAACCAATTGGAACAAAAGAGTCATAAGTCTTGAGAGAAAACAGAACCAGGATTTCCTTGAGTGCTCTCACAAAATTTAACTTTCCTACCAATCACACAAAACTATGGTGCTGCTTAGATTTAGGATTTGCTACTATGCATGCTGTTGAATAGGGGCATGCAATAGCAGTTTGTCCTCAGAGCTCAACGCAGGTAGCTGGGCTTCTGTTTCCTTTAAGGGAGCAGAGGATGGTGGTAGGCCCTGCCAAAGAGTCATATTGTGTACAAACTTACCTATAGTCATGCTGTCATTATAAAATGAACCGCTGTTAGTCAAATCAATTTCCTGGAAGAGAATCTTCACCGTTCTCTCCCAAACCCCAGATCCTTCTCATGTGGTGAGGAAGCATCAGATTTGCCTCTACCCACTTTCTGAGCTCCCTACTGTTCTGGATATGTTGAATGGAGCAACTAGTTTGGGCCTCTTCAGTGGTCTCCTCTGAGTGTATTGTGTTCTGAAACATGTTGAAATCTCATTAAGTCTCCGAACTTCAAGCTCTGTCAAAAACTAAGCCCCATGAATAAAATTTGTTACCATTTGTGAACCGCTGCGGGCTTTGCTGTGGAATTTATAACTTTAGTGAGGCCTGAAATGCAAGTCTTACAACAAATACAAGCTCAGCAGGTTTTGTTGGTAGCTGTATAACTACCAAAAGACTTCAAATGTAGTTCTGGTCACGTCCGTTTTGATAACCCATTCGGAGGCTTGGCATAAATTCTAAGCTCCATCAGAAGAGCTTGTAATAAACAGTCATGAGCACCACTGATGTAACATAGGTCTGCTAAAGGTACAAGCTTTACAACTTCTGAGTTATAACGGCACCAAAAAATACTTTCCTCCATTTCAATGTAAACTAAGGGAATTTCTTGACTGTTTCCCTTTTAAAAAAAAAAAAAAGTGAGTGCTAGTGTACAACACTCTCAAAATACTACACACCTGTCAGGACATTCATAGTTATGGTTCCAACACCAACCTTAGCTCTGCCTCTCTCCTCGTCGTCTACCTATAAGCTTGAGACCCCATACATGCTAACTATATTTCCCATAAATGTCATAGACTACCATCTCCACCCATATTCTACATATGGACAGGTGAATTGCCCACTAGACTCAATACTCCCCCAATTCACCCTTCTGCTCCAGGCTGAAGGCGATAATTTCTAGTATCTTGACTTTCCTGTGCAGTCCAGAGATTATCCTTTCTTGGCCAGCATACCCCTATGGGCCAGAGAGCCCAACCTACCTCACTCACCATCACTGCTGTACCCACCTGTCCACTGGTGGTCAAAGAAGCCACTTTCAAGAGATCTGTCTTTATCCAAACCACTCCACACACCAGCTAGTCACAGATCCTAGAATATGTAATGCCCCTGACTATGGGGATGACTTACCTCTGTTTCTGTCCCCATGGAAAGGAGCTGGCTTGCATGTAGGCCCTGCTTGGCAACCTCCTTTCTGTCAGGTAAGATGTGACTGCCATATCTCCCACCTGGCCCTATCTCTTAAGTCTGTCACCAGTCATGATGTAAACAATTCAGGTGTTGAGAGACACTCATTGCATTTCCTCTTCCATCTCCCGTTCAGCCTTGATCTTAAACAGTGCACCAGCAGAAGTGGGAACCTGGCCATTGGTAACTGGCTGCTGACAAATTTAGGAGTTCTCTTCAGCATAGGGCTTAATCCCAGGTGTACAAGGACCTGCTTTATAGTGACAACCCACTCTTCCATCATGTATCCTCATATGACTAAGGAGCGTACTCTTGGAATTCCTGTGCTCCACAGTGCAGGTGGTAAAACCTTTAACTGTGTATTTCCTGAGTTCCTAGTATGTGTGTGTGTGTAGGGTTCATATTCTATTATCACTCTAGTGGGCAATATATTCTTAGCCATAACTTCACCTATTATTTTTTTTAAATACTGCACTTATCAAAGGCTTATTTTTAAAAATAAAGCTTTCTGGGGGACAAGTGTCAGTATGGGGTAAAACGTATAACCAAAGATGGCCTGCTGTGGGGGGGGGGGGGGAGAAATGTGCGTAGACTCGGAATTCTAAACTCAGGTGTTGCTAGGTTCTGGTGTTCCTAGTTCCCATTGAGTACCATAGATAGAGGGGCTGCATTTCAGATACATTCTGTTAATGTGTCCATAGATAGCAAGTATGGTTGTTCTGTGGCTGCCTTGAGATCGGTCAGTTCTTGTAATATTTCTCTTGCTTATTTTTTTGTTGAGTTATGAACCAGGAGATGTTGCATGCTTTGGACTCGCCCCACAGCATTCTTCCTGCAGGAACAGTAGGTAAATCTAGCACTTAAAAAGTAACTGGGCATGGCAGAGAGGGGAAGTGAGCATTGTGGAACCATGTGAGGAAATGGCAGGAGGTTCGTAAAAGCTGCTGCTTTTTTCCTAAAGTCCCAATTCAGCCAGGCACTGAAGCACATGAGTAGTCCCAATGAAATCAGTTAGGCTCAAACTTAAGCACCTTGCTGAATTGGGGCTTCGCTGAGGAATTTCTTAGGGCTAATATCCCAGGGCTAAATTTCCATAAAGGAGTAGGAAAAAGCTATAGCCTTCTTTTTAACTGCCTCAGATTGCAAATGAACATCAGTTGAGTACAAACCTGAAGCTGTTTCCTTAAGTCTAGTAAGAGGAGTTTCCAGCTGAAAGGAAGTTGTTTACAGCTAATAATTTTTTAAAAAGGGAGACCAATGGGAGAACTACCACCACTTAATTCAGCCAGAGACCTAGGATTGCGATTCTGATCAGCAGAACTTTTTTCTACTGGGAATCTCACACTCTGCTTCCTGTGTTCTAATAATGGCATTTGCACAAAAGAGAACGTGTAATAAGGCTTTAGAATTTCTTTCCTAGAGGGTCACCTCAGGTGCTCAGCATAGCTTTCTCTCGTATGCAGACCAGTTGCTGCTGTCTGCGGGAACAATCATGTCCTCCCACTCCCGAAGGCATTGTCTGTGGTCCTCCTCACTGCACTGCACTTGAACAACTCAAAAACCCTGCCCTGCTTTGAAAGTTTTACCCCTTACAGTTCAAACCCAACTGTAAGGAGTGCAGTAAAGTTTTGATTTAACCTAGTAGCACTAGAGGTCAAGACTAAAATGTCTTCTCTGAGCAAGCATAATTCTTCATGTTTCTGGGAGTTACGCCATATGTTGAAAGGAGATTAGACCCTTAAAATGCTAATGCGGCTCAGGAAAGTGCTCACAGGCAAGAGAGTCTGGCTCCTGGTGTGTGAATAACTCACTTCAAATTGCAATTTCACAATTGAAGGCACTTAGCAAATTTTCATTTATTCATCTTTAATACTTAACTGGCACAATCCATCTCTGTAAAATAGCGGACAACAGGTCTTCACTCTGGCTTGCAAGTAGCTACTTTTCCATGTGCATTGTGAGTGTCTTGACTCTTCTGTTGATCATACGGTTGCGGTAATTGCACATTAGTCCTTACTTCCTTTGTACAGAATTTGATTCATTTGTGGGTGGGTGGGGAATTTGGTAGTAACTAGTGTGGGGAATCAAATCCCAATCCCCAGCTCCTGAATTGAATGGAGTCAGTCTTCTCAACCCTTTCCACCCAATCAAATCTTTCCCTTTCAGATTTCCTTCCTTACCTGGAGGAAGCTGCATCCTGCAGTGCTAATATGCTTCTGTTCAATGTCTGTATAAATAAATGGAAAAATCTGTTCACCAATAACATTCCACACTATCAAGTGTCCAGCTCTTATTGCTAGCCCATTGCTGTTCAAATTTTATAATTGCATAAGAAATTAAACCTGTGTTGTGATATGTATTTTCTGTCTGCCTTATTCATTTGCTACGTGAAACTGGGGTCTGTTAGCTATAGATGACTTTGTACAAAAGAGAAGAGCACTAGTTTGGGTAGAGCTGTAGCTGATAAAGCTACAGCCAACTCTGTGCCATGTTCTGCTGTCAAGGGACACCGTCAGTGTTAGTTTTACCTCTTACAAAACATTGCAAAGATCATTGTGAAACAGTGCAAGGACACCTGGCAACTTTCACCTCCTGGCAGTTTTCTGAACACTTTTCTTCTCCCCAGCTTCCCTCAGCAAGAAGAATCTGGCATGGCTGGCTTGTGATGGTGAGACATCCTCAGACCCAATTTTCTGCTCCCCCCTCACTGGTTTCACACAAGGACCTTTGTGTGTGTAAGGGCAAGAGGCAGTTCTGGCTGCTCTTCCCTTCCAACCTTGGACCATACACGTTTAACTTGAGAAATTCCTAACTGGCTGCCTTTGCTGAATGAGAAATGGTTACATGCTGGCATCCAGCCAAACTGTGCCTCCCTTGCACAGTTAAACACGAAACAGACGGAGCCTGGAGAAAAGCGGGCTCTTGGCCTTCTGGAGGAGTCTCGGAATGCTGATGTTATGTTGATCCATGAGTCTAGGGTGGGAAACAGACTATATAGAGAGCGCTGTCCAAACACACACACACAAACCAGGGAAAAGTAGCTTTCTGTCTTGTTTTAACAATCTGCAGTAATGTGTGTGGATACTGTCCATTTTAATACACAAACGCTCTTCCTTTTTAGGTTTCAGAGTAGCAGCCGTGTTAGTCTGTATCCGCAAAAAGAAAAGGAGTACTAGTGGCACCTTAGAGGCTAGCCAATTTATTTGAGCATAAGCTTTCGTGAGCTACAGCTCCCTTCATCGGATGCAGGAGCTGTAGATCACGAAAGCTTATGCTCAAATAAATTGGTTAGTCTCTAAGGTGCCACTAGTACTCCTTTTCTTCCTTTTTAGAGTCCTAATTATGTGTAGTCCTCTTCCACCCCCACCAAAATTCTGTACCTAGTCCTATCCTGCGGGGAAAGCTAGAAATAAGAACACTGGATACAATAGCATTAAAAGGGTGGCTTCTCTAAGGCATTCTGTCTGAGTGGACTGGGGTGTGTTACTTAGTTTTTCTTGTATGCAGTATTTCTTAGGTTCAATGGAGCAAACTCTGTGCTTTCACCGTTGGAGCGATGTGCTAAGAGAAACCAAGGATGTTGTCTTTCAAGTATCAAACTCCTGGACAGTGTGTAAAAATGTTTTCACACTGCATCCAGGAGGGTTGTGGGAAGTCTGCAGAAGCCTTAGTGGTAAAAAGCTCTATCCATTTTTAACTACAGCCTAACCAGGGCTCTTTAAAGTGGCATCATTTTTACAAGCCGCTTTTCCACTTTCTCATGTGCCCTCTACCACCATTTTCTTCCCTCGTCTTCCCCCCCTCCCCCCCAGGAAAAACAAAATTGCGAGAAAGCAAGACAACATGTGCGTCTATATATATTTTAGATCTATTCTTGTACAGCAGCATATTCAGCAGTCGGGAGGATTACCTTAAATAAATTCAGCCCTTGAATTAAGCAATTCCATTGAAGTCATTGGCTTTGTACCTGTTTACGACATTACTGACTCCGACCTATTAAATCTGAATTCCCAGGGAAGCAGATGAGAATATTTCAGTCTCCGATTTACTTTATCACAATGAGCAAACTTCAAACCCATTGTCTTTGTAAGTACATTTTATTTGCTGCCAATTAGTCTTTAATTCTCTCTCACCTTGAGCGGTCTCTAGGCAGACTTGTGACTTTCAGGAGGGAAGTAAAAACTTAGAGGGTTTTGCCCCCAGTTGTAGTTCTGAGCTTTTGATTCTGTTCCTTAGTGCCTGAGCCCTAGGACTCTTGAGTCCAGGATGAAATCTGTTCAGGGCAATACAATTGCTGAGGCTATAAATTAGTCCAGTCGTACATACTGAACTGTGAAAAGGCTGTTCTTGGGGAATGTGCATTTACGGTGAGGTGCAAATTAAACAAAGGGTGGAATACGGATTTGCAGAAGTCCTGGAAGACCGTATCCGTCTTATTCTTGCAAATGCTCTGACTTAGGAAACCTCTTCTAATGCAGCATAACTGTTTCATGGCGATCAGGTGGTAATAAAATAGCAGGTATTGGATGAACTTTAGGCACAGGCAAGCATTGTGCCTCCTCTTCTCTTCAGATGCTGATGATGAGGTTCAAAGCATGCATTGGTGTTGGGCTTTCTTCCCTATCTAAGAGATCAGGTATGGGTAAACTTTTTGGCCCATGGGCCACATCTGGGAATAGAAATTGTATGAAAGCTCACAAAATTGGGTTGGGGTGTACGAGGGGGTGAGGGCTGAGGCAAGGGATTGGGGCATGGGGGGAGGCTCAGGGGTGCAGGCTCTGGGCGGTGCTTACCTCAAGCGGCACCCAGAAGCAGCAGCATGTCCCTTCTCCAGCTCTTACGCAGAGGCGTGGCCAGGCAGCTCTGTGTGCTGCCCTGTCCACTGGCACTGCTCCTGCAGCTCTCATTGGCTGCTGTTCCCAGGGGAACAGCCCCCTGGCTGCCCCTATGTGTAGGAGCCGGAGCAGGGCCATGCCACTGCTTCTAGGAGCCACGTGGAGCAGTCCCCGACCCTGCTTCATGGCTGGAGCACCCAAGCAGGACAAGCCCCAGACCCCACTCCGCAGCGGGAGCTCGAGGGCTGGATTAAAATGGCTTGCGGGCCAGATCTGCACCCTAGTTTACACCCCTGATCTACATAGAAAATTTTTGCTGAATGTTGTTCTGAGCACTAGTATAGTGTAGCGCAGGGGTAGTCAATAGGGCCATGGGCTAAATCCAGCAACCCCAGACACTTTTTTGAACACACAGTGAAATCTTTTATTTACTTATCACTGTTTTTGTATTTTGAAATCTGGACCATGTCTATATCTTGACCAAGAAATTTGGACCTTGACAAAAAATAGATTACCCCCTAGTATAGTGCTTGTCTTAGTCTCCATGCCCTATGCCGAACTAGCAACCCCTGGGCAGAGATTTCTTCATCTAATTTCTTGGAGCAATGTGAGTTAAATGGGATTCTAGGCTCACCGTTCCTTAGCTTATATAAAAACAAATACACACACACACACCCCACAGAGATATATAGATTAGATATTTCATCAGCTGTTTTAGCATCTTTTTATGGTAAGTTTTTTTAGAATATCAAGTTGCCTAGTAGGGTTATATTAACAGATTTTTAAGAGCAGGTCATCTAGTCTGACTTCCTGCATAACACAGGCCCTAGAATTTCACCCGTGATTGTGTTACGGATAGGTTACCATGTACTAAGGCCTAGAGTGAGATCAGAAATAAGACTGTAAACTTATGCCCTGTTTCTGTAATCTTTACAAACGCTGTCGCTGCAGATTTGACAAAATGCAAAGAAGGTACCAATGTGAGATTTCTAAAAATAGCTGCAGCACTAGACCCAAGGTTTAAGAATCTGAAATGCTGTCCAAAATCAGGGAGGGGCAAGGTGTGGAGCATGCTTTCAGAAGTTGTAAAAGAGCAACACTCCGATGCAGAAACTACAGAACCCGAACCACCAGAAAAGAAAATCAACCTTCTGCTGGTGGCATCTGACTCAGATGATGAAATGAACATGCATCCATCCGCTCTGCTTTGGATCATTATCGAGCAGAGCCCGTCATCAGGATGGATGCATGTCCTCTGGAATGGTGGTTGAAGCATGAAGGGACATGTGAATCTTTAGCGCATCTGGCATGTAAATAGTTTGTGATGCCGGTTTGGTACCACAGTGCCATGCGAATGCCTGTTCTCACTTTCAGGTGACATTGAAAACAAGAAGAGGGCAGCATTATCTCCTGCAAATGTAAACAAACTTGTTTGAGCAATTGGCTGAAATAGGACTGAGTGGACTTGTAGGCTCTAAAGTTTCACATTTTTATTTTTGAATGCAGTTATTTTTTTGTACATAATTTGACATTTGTAAGTTCAACTTTCATGATAGAGATTGCACTACAGTACTTACATTAGGTGAATTGAAAAATACTATTTTTTTTACAGTGCAAATATTTGTAATCAAAAATACAAAGTGAGCACTGTACACTTTGTATTCTGTGTTGCAATTGAAATCCATATATTAGAAAACATCCAAAACTATTTAAATAAATGGTATTCTATTATTGTTTAACAGTGCGATTAAGCGCATTATTAATTTTTTTAATCACTTGACAGCCCTAAAAATACTTAAAACAAAGCTGGGCCTAATGAGCTGGAGATCGCTTGAGAGTGCTATGCTGGCTGATCTGAAAGATTTGGCCTGCTATTGGAGCTTTGGTTTTCCCTAGCGGAGCAGGGTGCTTTGTGGGGCATATGCTGGGAACATAGCTGCATTAGGACAAAAAGTTTGAAAGAGAGATGAAGAAGAAATGGCAGCAAAGCAAACAGTCCATACCTGAAAGCAAGATGAAACAGAAAGGGAAATCAGAACATTGAAAACCGCCTCTGGACTTGATATCTCCTCTGAATTTCTGGAGCACCTGGGAACAACTACCAGGCAAGGGCTAGCCATCTTCAATCTAGATTTCTTGTTTGCAATGTTGTAGTCATGTTGGTTCCAGGGTCTTAGCAAGACAAGGAGAGTCCGGCAAAAGAGATTACCTCACCCGCCTTGTCATTCTATCTAGAGCCATACATGAGAATAAAATACCTAAGAGCTGGCACAGAGCAAAAGTAAAGTCTTGCCAAAACCTGAGAGACCGCTGACTTGCAACAGCTCCCCGTTTCTTTGATATGCTGCGTGTACAGATTACTTCAAAGGCTTATCCTTCAAAGAGTTGTCCCTATAGTCGATAACTTGAGTGTAGATCAAGCAGGCTTCAGACCAAACCCCCGCAGTGCCTGCAATCAAGTGCTAGCAGTCACCACCTAAATCAGAATGGCTGCCAGGCCAGGCCGAAGACAGGCTCAATATTCCTAGATCTTACTGTTGCATATGATACCATGTGGTATACAGCTCTACTGTAAGAACTGTCACTGGTCCACAACAGTGGGTTGTCATGGTTATGGAGCTGTTTCTGACAGGCTGCCTAGTCCAAGTTTGACTTGGACAGAAAAACCAGCTCCTGGAGGTCCCAAAACTGCGATCTACCCCCAAGGCTCCCTGTGATGGGCTCCCCTCACGGTGCCACGTAAGCCCATTGAAATTTGCCCCTTCCTGCAATGTGGAGAAAGATATGCACAGGTTTTTGCCCGTCCCCCCAGTTATGAATTCCACAAACTGGTTTTAGAGAAAACAAAAACAAGTTTATTGACTACAAAAGAGAGATTTTAAGTGATTATAAGGGATAGCCAACAGATCAAAGCAGATTACTCAGCAAATAAAACAAAAAATGCAATCTAAGCTAAAGCTACTAAAGAAACTGGTTACAAGTAGCACATTCTTACCCTAAATGTTGTTTTAGGCAGATTGCAGAGATTCTTGAAGGCCAGCTGCACTGGCCTGCAGCTTAAAACTTCAGATACTTCATTCATAGGCTAGACACCCTTCCAGCCGGGGCTCACTCCTTCTCCCCCACCCCCTTGTCCTTGTTTATGAGATCTTTTTAGCAGTCCTCCTGGGTGGGGATTCAGTGAAGAATGACCCCTGATTATGTCACTCCCCTGCCTTAACTAGGTTTTACATATGGCGGGAATCCTTTGTCTTCCAGTGTGATTTCCCACCCCCGGTTATATGAGCCTACTCTGTGGGTGCCCCGGGGCTGGAGCACCCAAGGGGAAAAATTGGTGGGTGCTCTGCACCCACCAGCAGCTCACCACCCCAGCTCACTGCCTCCGCCTCCTCTGCGGAGCCCGCCTTCCCCGCTTCTCCTCCCAGCGCTTGCCACTGCGAAACAGCTGTTTTGTGGCGTAACAAGCTGTGGGAGGGAGCAAGGAGCAGTAGAAAAGCAGTGCACTCAGGGGAGGAAGCGAGGTTGGGGTGGGGATTTGGAGGAGTCCAATGGGGCAGGGAGTTGGGGCGGGGACTTTGGAGAAAGGGTTGGAATGGGGGCAGGGCATGGGTGGAGTCAGGGTGGGGGGGCGCAAGCACCCCCCGGTGCCAGGAGAAGTTGGCGCCCATGCCCCCGGTCAGTGGAAAAGTACTAATTTTATCATGGAGTCCAGTATCAGGTGACTTGATCACATGACCCTGCAGCCACAACTCAAAGTCTGTTTGCAGCATCCGCAGGGAGGTGGGAGATTAAGATCTTCAAAGACCTATTGTTTTTCCTAATGGCCCTTTCTAGCCAGCCATCTAGACTGATTGCATTCTGTCTAGTGGGTGTTCCCCAGGTGTAAACACATTTGTAATAGATGTATAGACAATATTCCCAACTTCAGATACAAAAATGATACAAGCATACGAATATGACAATCCTATTCAGCAAATCACAACTTCTCATGTGACCCATCTTTCATAAAATACATCTTAGATATGCTATAATTGTATCATAACGATATGTCCATGAAGAATATGGGGCATAGTGTCACACTCCCATTTTGGGCCCCGACACTCTTCAACCTTTTTACAAATGACCTTCCCAACACCACAGCCAGACATCTTATTTATGCAAACATCATCTGCCTGCCAATACAGGGCCAGGATTTCAGTCCCCTAGAAGTCTTGGAAGCTGACGGGAAATAGATGTCCCACCATTGCAAAAGATGGAGACTTGCACCCTAGTACCGAAAAGACAGTTTCCAGCCACTTCCATCTATATCATACAAAGGTCAACAACCCGCTCAACATCTTCCTGAATGGACGCAGGCTAGACCATGACCCAAAGCTTGTGTATCTAGACGTTATGCTGGACTGTACCTTGATTTTCAAAGAACTCCTTACCAAGACCTTGCTGAAAACAAAGAGAATAAACCATGTTATCAGTAAACTACTTGGTTTTACCTGGGGAGCCAATGTGCAGACACTAAGATGCTCTGGGCTTGCCTTGTGCTATTCTGCAACAGATTAGTGTGGTTCAGCTCTTTTCACACAAGACTAGTAGACAGTCAGCTGAATGAAACCATGAGTAAAAAGAAAAGGAGGACTTGTGGCACCTTAGAGACTAACCAATTTATTTGAGCATGAGCTTTCGTGAGCTACAGCTCACTTCATCGGATGCTCACGAAAGCTGATGCTCAAATAAATTGGTTAGTCTCTACGGTGCCACAAGTACTCCTTTTCTTTTTGCGAATACAGACTAACACGGCTGTTACTCTGAAACCTGAAACCATGGGTGTTATAACAGATACCATGAGACCGATTGACCTGGTCTGGTTGCAAGTCCTGTCCAACATCACCCCTCCTGACATCAGGCGACAAGTCACCATGCAGAATCTGCTCTTGAAGGTACGAGACATGCTACATCTACTCCTGTTTAAAGACGTGTTTGATCCAGGGAGCTGCCACATCAGCTTAAGGCACCCTATTTGGACTGTTCCCCTGAGAAACCTCCCTAATATGACTTCCAGGCGGTGTACTATGTGGCAAGAATAAGCTACGAACATAGTCATTGGCTATCTCATGACAGATCCAGCAATCCAGCCCCCTGGTTTTCACCTTTCATACCATCTTTGGGTAAAGCTTAATTGTTTCAGCTCTGGAATGATCAGATGTGCTGCTAATGATTGTAAGTGTGGCCTTCCTGACTTCCCTCTTTCATGCTGTGGCCCGGTTGATGTAGGCCACATACCTGCAGGCTGCCTCACGGACTTGCCCGATGCCCTTCCCCCAGATGTTGAATGATTAAGACACTTGACGCTTTATGTAGATGCAATTGCTATATGTATAATAGGAGAAAACTAGCCACTTTGATTAAAGAAGGACTAAAAAAAAAACCCAATTGCCCCCAAAAGGGAGGACAAGCTGTCTGTTCGTGAAGGACCGGCTGTCTCAATTACGTGAAGACAGCTACCAGGCCGTAGTTGTCTTTAATAATTGTTGTTCATATTATGTGCCCAGAGCCATGGTGGTGACGCATTAAAAAAAATGATGATGAAAGACAATATAACATGATTCAAAAGACTTTAATTGCGTCTTGAAGAGGGGAGTCTGGTGGACATAGATAGAAAGGGAGTTTCATAGACTGGGGCCTTGAACCATGGAGGCTTAACCTGATCTGGAAGAATTGGTAGGGCTGAAAATAAGGCCAACCAGGCTGAGTTTACCAATCTGAGAGTTAGTGAGATTTACCTTGGGCTGGGGTTAGGAGGAGCTCTCTACTGACTGGGGGTTGGGGTAGGAGGGTGGCAAAAACACACCTTTCATTTCATTATTTTGTTACTAACCTGCACTGAATAGGTATAAAATAAATGAGCCTAATATGTCTTGAGAGCCAAGGTGGGTGAGGTAACATCTTTTATGGGATCAACTTCTGTTAGTGAAAGAGAGAGGCACGCTTTCGAGCTTGCACAGAGCTCTTCTTCAGGTCTGTGTAAGCTCAAAAGTGTGTCTCTCTCACCAACAGCAGTTGGTCCCATAAAAGATATTACCTCACCCATCTTATCTCTCTAATATCCTGGGACTGATAAGGCTACAACAACACTGCCTTCAACAACCTCATATAATTTAGTCAAACAAGAGAAGCCACTTCTGAACTGTGCACGTCTAGATCCTGAATAAGATGGTGCCGATAGCTAGAGGCCTTCACGCCAACTTGTTAATGAGCTATTAATTGGATCGTCTGACTCCTGGCTAGCAATTTGCTGTCCGGCCAGTAGGTGGTACAACACTCCTGATCAAAACCGACTGCAGCCTGGTGAAAGGGCCTTCACTGGGAAGGGCTCTCCCGCTGAGGCTGAGGCCTGTCAGAGAAGATGAGGGAAGGGAGTGGCCGCTCCATGGGAGCAAAGAGAAGCTTTGCCAAGCCAAGGGTGATGCCAAGAGAGAACTCAGCTACGAGGAACATAAGTGCTGTTCCGAGCACCGCAGGAGGAAAATGTCTCACTTTCTCTTGTCAGCAAGGAACATCAACCTGAAACCTGCTGCTGTCTGTGTTAGAAGATATGGGCAAGTGCAGTAGGGCAAGCAACTGAGGACCCTGTTTTCTGCTGGCAGAACTCCACAGCCCTCCATGGAGCCCTGCTGGCAAATATTTTGACCCTCTCTCTTGCCATCCTGCGTTACCTGCTCATCTCACTGTGCCTGTTTCCAAAACTGGAATAATACCCTCTGCCATGGGGTGCTTTGATATGCAGAAAGGGAGTTTGGGGTGAAAACCTGTCCATATTGTAGTTAAAGGGAGCTGTGCCATTGGCTTCAGCAAGGCCAGGATTTTATCCTGTCAGTGCAAGGCAGCATTTGCTGTTTATTTCTGCAGCCCAGGTAGCATTAGGTGCAGTTTCCTTTGCTGTTTGAGGGATACAGCCATATCCCTATATGCTTACAGCTTCTATCCAACCTTTGAGTATTAGTTGAGTGCTGGCTTCCTGCCTGAGGCTGCGTGGATAACACCTGGCTTGTATATAGCACTCTTCATTCACAGATCTCAAAGTGCTTTAACATGGAGGTCAGTTTGGTAACCCAGTGTTTACAACTGGGGAAACTGAGGAACAGAGAGGGGAAGTGACTTGCCCAAGGTCAACCAGCAGGCCAGAGCCAGGAATAAAACCCAAGTCTCATGCATTGCAGACCAGTGCCTTTGCCCCCGAGGTGTGGATGAAGGCACTTGTAGCCTCACTCTGATAAGCTACAGAAAATACCAGTAAATATGACTTAATGTGTGACATTCCCTATGGTACAATCTGGACAGATGGACAGCTATGTCCCCTCAAATCTCCAACCTGGGGGGCCTTTTACACTGCTTCGCTGTAAGAGCAATCACTCTTGGTGCTGCTTGCACACAGCCTCTCACATGTAAAATCTCTCCCAGCTGAATTACATGATTGCTCTGGCCTCATGAATTACATACAGGCAGACACCAGCAACTTCCCAGTCCCAGACCTTCTCCGAGAATGTATGTCTTGTACTGCCCAGCACCCTCCTGGACAATACTAGGTCATAGAAAGCCCATCATCTCATTGATGGAAAATGATATGCATAAATCCTGTTATCTCAAGTGGCGTTCCCAACATTTCAATCCAAACACGCTGGTTTAGCTAAAACAATAAAACAAGTTTATTAACTACAGAAAGATAGATTTTAAGTGATTATAAGTATAGGGCCAGAGATGTCAGAACTGGTTACAAAGAAAAGAAAAGATAAAATGTAGACTATCTACTGGATTCGTCCCCCAGGTCAGTGTTTCTTCAGGTGTTGTTGCTGCCATGAGCAGAGAGGAGTGGAGCAGAGAGGTGTGGAGGAGAGTGGTAATTTGTCTTGTGTGTGTTATTTTTTCTTATACCATTATCCTCTCTTTGAAGATTATCTCCAGCTGGGGGTCAGGCGACAGCCAGTCTGTTTACATGGGAACCTCCAGTTGTTCTACTGGCAATCTGTAAAATTCTTGCTCACACCCTTCTTGAATGGCCACTAACCTAGCTGATGGTCCAGTTGATTTTGTTGACACCTGGCTAATGTGTTGGTTTGTCATTTGTTCCTGAGGAACTGGTTTGTGCCTGCTTTTCTAAACTTGGAGCATGTTATACAGTAGAATCTTATAACTTTACATACAATGATGATACACATATTTTATCAGGAATAATAATGTTCAGCAAATGGAGTTTTCAGAGGATACCTCAGAAGGCATACTTTGTACAAAATTTATCATGGATTTGTAAAAAGGATGAATATAGGCATATAGTCTGTCTCACTGTGATATGTACATTATAGGTTCAATATTGGTATGAGGCTTTATCCTCTATATGGAGCAGTAATGTTTAATCGCCACTAGGGAAGGGCGAGAATATGTAGTGCCAGGACTGCCCTGAAGAGGGCCTCCTTCATCAGAGCCAGAAGTATTCATGATTGACTCTAGGAGTTGGGCACCTACCCAAGACTGACAAGGACACTGAGTTTATGGCGTCTGCCAGTGGAGGGTGCTGCTCTTTAGATGAGCTGCTGAGATGGGATGTTAATTTAGCACCTCTGGTAGGAGGTAAAGATTCTGTGACTTTTTTAAAGAATAAGGGATAACTCATCGTTTCTGCCCTATACAACTAGGGTCTCTTTTCCAAGGCACTGTGGGGAGTGGAGGTGGGGAGGAGCATGTTCTCATGGCAAAAGCACAGGCCTCGGATTGTGTCATCTTGTGTGTTTAGAGCATACAGTACCATGGGGCCCCAAGTGGACTGGGGCCTCTGGGTGCAATGGCAATGAAAGTATTTACTAATAATCCTTGTTCGGTTCCCAGGTCTGCATCTGACTAGCTGTATAAGAGCGAGCCAGTGGTGTTGCCTCTCTCTGTCCTGTTTCACCCATCTGTGAAATGCAGATAACGCCTGCTCTGCCGACATTTATTAATTTATGGCACACTTCATGTCTTGGATGGAAGGTGCTCAGATACTGTGGGGAAGAGCCATGACATAAATTCATGTATTTCCCTGTTGTCCATGTGACATTTTTTCCACAGCCACACCAGTGTCTTTGTGAACTCCGGGTTTCACCCTCCTGCTGCCAAGCATCCCTGTGTGGGATTAAGTGGATCCTACGCCAGTTTCCAGTTCATCTTTCCATCTGTGCTGCTACTGGCCCTTTGTTGCAGCTTCAGGACCAAATCCCACAGCACATGCCGGTCTGCTGAGCTCGCGCGGTGGGCTTGGCAGCGTTATGCAACTAAACCGGAGCCCTTAGGAATGGTTCATCCTTGTGCACCGAGCCCTTGCTGTCAGCTACAGGTCTGCCTTTGAAGAGCTCTGTGCAGTGGAGGAACAAAGCAAACGGTTCCTCTGCACAGACAGCAAATAAAGCAAAATCACACTGAGCTTCTGTTCCCTTTTCTACAGAAAACAATTTAAAAATAAAGGGGCAAGGGAACAGAAAGACTTTGTACATTTTCATATTTGAAACAGCCTTTCATGTGTCCCAGGGTGAAAGGCAATTTACATTTCAAGAGGTCAGAGTGTAACTACTTCTTTCGTTTTTTCCCCATTTTAAATGTTACTAAATTCTATATATATTAATTTCATTCTGTGGCTTTTTTTTTTAACAGCTCCTGTCTCCCTCTCTCTGATTCCCAGGCCATTCCAAGACGTTTGAGGAGACTTTATCGGGCAGGAATCTAGAACCAATTGCAGATGCAAACACTTCCAGTACACCAGCAAATGATAAAGAGGAGCTGCCTTCGGCTGTTGCGGAACCTGCTTTCCTAAGAGGGAAATTAATTTCTCAGTAGAAATTACATCATTGGTATGACCTCAAGTGTCAGGTATGTGTAAAACCTAAACTGCTCTCTGCAGAAATGGCACCTGATGGTAAAGCATGTGCAGAAACCAGTGCTTGCCCTCTAGCGTGTGAATAACTAGCCAGTGGGGATAGCAGAACACCATGGCTCACACGAGGAGGGCAGAAGATATGGAGCAATACCAGTAA
This sequence comes from Eretmochelys imbricata, assembly GCF_965152235.1. Classification (NCBI taxonomy): domain Eukaryota; kingdom Metazoa; phylum Chordata; order Testudines; family Cheloniidae; genus Eretmochelys; species Eretmochelys imbricata. The sequence goes on along the minus strand of NC_135581.1, from coordinate 9,717,278 downwards.
GGGTCACTCAAAACCTGTCTCTGCCTGACTGTAGCAATGCCCACCCTGCCTCTGCTGAGGAGGAACCTCAGCTCCACAGTGCCTGTCCCTCCACCCTGGCTGAAACGTTCCGCAAGCCAAAGCCTGCTGTCCAGGGAAGAAAAGGGTGTTCCAGAGAAAGGGACTTTGAATAATCATCAGAGAACCTTCCCCTCTGATCATTCCTCGCTGCCGCATTGACTGAGGAGAGAGATGTCTTTCGGGCCCTAACAATCTAATTGCGTCTGATAAAGAGCCTGTAAGCAGCACCTCTGCTCCGAAGGAGGGGGCCACAAACCTTTCATTGCCAGGGGCTGCGGTTTTGTTTTCTCTTCCGCCAGCTTACCTCTTCCGGCTGGAGAAGGCCTGGTGATTGCACTGGGGAGTGAAGCCTGCTGCAGACACAGACCCTTCTCACTCTCACCACTGGCTATGATGGATATCCGAGTGTACATTAGCAGATGCACTCTGGGATATTCAAGGACATGCAAAGCGCCATAGAAATGCAAAGCGTTTCTAGAGTGGTGAAGCTGGTTTACTTGCATGAAAACACATCCACGGTGGCGGTGGTGAGGGGCAGATCAGCATCCTTCTCTGACGCTGTGCAAAAAAAAAAGAAAGAGAGAGAGAGAGAGAACCCTGTTTATGAAACCAGACTACCTGGTAGAAAATGATCTCCGGGGAAAAAGCCTATTGCTGATTTTAGCTCTTTTTGTTTCTTTAAAATACAGCAGTGGTTTGGCTGTTTTGGCAAGTGCCAGCCTTTTTCCCCACTCACCTTCTGCCTGCCAGGGGCTGCTTTTATTTGTAGCAAGGGGGGCAGGGAAGGGAGGAGGACATATGGGCATAACAGTCAGCCAGCCCTCACCGGGAAAAGGACAGCAGGGGCAGGAAGACAGGCAGAAAAAAGACAAGAGATAAGAGGAGGGAAAACAGGCCTTGAACAAGTCCATGGAGCGAGGACTGGGCTGGAAATGATGTCACTAAATTTGGCAACATGCTCTGGGCCTGACTCTCCTCTCACCAATGCAGCTAGTCGCATAAGTGGTGTTACTCCTGCTTTACACCAGCGTGAGACCAACAACTTGGGCACTGTTGCTCTTTAAGGAGCCTTCTGTTGCACCCAGGCAATGCTGTAAGAGACACTTCCCCCAAAATCCTGCATTCCTACTTGGTTTTCCACTCTGCATCTGCTGAGAGATTGTTTCTAAAGAGATCTTTCTTTTTCCTAAGGGGCTGCCCTCCTCCGGCCTAATCCATTCAGCAGCATTACAATCCATCTCAGTGTGGCATTCTGGGGCATAGGCGCCGACTTCTGCTTGCGCCGGTGGGTGCTTGACCCGCCTCTGCCCCCGGCCTCATCCTCACGCCACCCCTGCCCCGCCCCCATTCCAACCTCTTCCCCAAAGTCCCCGCCCCAACTCCGCCCCCTCCCTGCTCCTATTCCGACTCCTTCCCCAAATCCTCGCCCCGGCCCCGCCTCCTCCCTTGAGCACGCCACGTTCCCGCTCCTCCCCCATCCCTCCCGGAGCTTGCTACACGGCCACACTTTGGCAGCAGCAAGCGCTGGGAGGTAGGGGGAGGAGCAGGGACGCGGCCCGCTCAGGGGAGGAGGCGGAGGTGAGGTGGGGCGGGGAGGGGAGCTTGGCTGCCGGCGGGTGCAGAGCACCCACTAATTTTTCCCCATGGATGCTCCAGCCCCGGATCACCCACAGAGCCTGCTCCTATCTTCTGGGGTGCAATCCACACCGGTGAGGGGCTGTGTCACCACCTGGCCTGCAGCCTTGTGTTTCTCACCATGCTTTGCTGCTGTAGCTCTCACCTGGGCTGCTCACAAACGGCATGCGGGTAAAACCCTGCCTGTCCGTGTATCAGGGTTCCCTCTAATTTTCCCCACCCACGCGTGGAATGAATTTTGTGAGGTGTGACACATCACCTCCAGATTGGTGCACATAACAAAATTCATGTGGTGGGGGTAGGGCCGAAGGGTTTGGAGTGTGGGAGGGGGCTTGGGCTGGGGCAGAGGGCTGGGGTGCAGGGGTGTGAGGGCTCTGGCAGGGGATGCAGGCTCTGGGGTGGGGCCAGGGATGAAGGGTTTGCGGTGCAGTAGGGTGCTCCGGGGCTATGGCGGGGAGAGAGGACTCCCCCCAGCTCTGTCTTCCCGCAGCAGCACCTGGGCTTGAGGGGAGAGACACCTTTCCCTACAGCGGCAGCTCCAGGGCTGGGGCCACAGGATAGGTGCCCCTCCCCCAGCAGTTCCAGCCGGGGCTGTGGTCAGGCCGGGGGAGGGGCGTCGCAGCAGGTCCCGGCCAGGGCTGGGTTCGGGCCGGGGGAGGGGCACTGCAGCCACAGTTGGGTCCAGGTTGGGCCGGGCTGGGAAGGGCCGGGCAGCAGCCAGGTTCGGGCAGCAGCCAGGTTCGGGCTGGGGTAGAGATGCCCTGGCCGGTCCAGGCCGCCCTGGCCGCGGCAGGTTGGGGGCCGGGCTAGGTTGGGCTTCAATCAGCCAGGCTTCCCACTTGCAGGGTGACCCCAGCACACTTCCAGTCCCAGATTTTCCCCCAAAAATGTGTGATCTGCCCTGTCCAACCCTCTCCTGGACAGTACAGATATATTTGGTCCTTTGCCCCTCTAAGGGGATCAACATACTGCTGCCTTAAGTGAAGTTACCCAAACATTTCAGAACAGTGGATTAGTTTCAATTAAGGATTAAAACAAGTTTATTTAACTACAAGGAGATAGATTTTAAGTGAGGGCATTGAAGTCAGAAATTGTTACAAAAGAAATAAAGAGAAAACGCTTCCTCAGCATAACAAACTGGCCTTGGTTCATGGGGAAGTCCCTTACCATGTTTCCAGTAACATCACTGACCAAAGTCTTAGGTTAAGATCTGCTCCCAAAGTCCAACAGCTGTTTCTTTTGTCTTGCTTGGCGAAAAGAAAGAGATAGATAGGGAGAGAGAACTTGGGGTGGTTTTGCCCCTCACTTGTATAGTCCAGTTCCCCTTCGAGATGCATTTTCCTGAAGGTTACAAAACAAAGTTTATTCAAACAATAAAGAAGGCAATATGGCATCAGGCAGTGAAAAGGGATGTATGCTGTTCCTTCTCACCTCTGTTTGCTGAAATACAGATTTTCCTTGTCCCCTGTCTTCTGCCTCTCGCTGTCTGAGGAATCTGTTTACAACTTATATATAAATTGAGGTAAACACACACTCCTTTGTTTAAGACCTGCTTGACCAGTCCTGCCTAATCAGGGCTACATGGGTTTGAACATGAGCTACCAACATCAGTTAGAGGGAATTCATAACTTTATATATAATGTTGCTATACACATTTCATCATGATAGGATTGACCAGTAAATTACTATTTTTCAGATGATGCCACACAAGGCATATTTTGTACAAAGATGATTGCAGTAGTGTGTACGGCATGAATACGGGGTGCCTTTGGTCACACTCTGTTCCACAGCACTGATGGAGGTCCCGCTACAGACGGAAGGGTGGTCCCCGTGCCCGGTCGATCGAAGCCTTTCCCCAAGGGGACTCAATAGTTAAGATTCCCTCTGAGCATTGAGAAATTGCTGATGGAAGGAGCGAGGGACGGAAGGTGAGGGTGACCAAGGGGCTTTTTCCCTGCTCCTGGGTTGTGGCAGTTTTGGGAAAGACCAAAAGAAAAGGAAGGGGAGGTGCCTGCAACAAGACTAAGGAGGTACTGGAAATCCTGAGCCATAAAAAGGTTTGTACTTGTTGTTGTCCTAATCAAAGGGACTGCAGAGCACTCATCTGCTTGTACGATGGGTTCCTTTCCCCTAACTAGGGTGACCAGGTGTCCCGTTTTTAAATGGACAGTCCTGGTTTTTAGGACTTTTTCTTATATCGGTGCCTATTACCCCCACCTCCTGTCCTGTTTTTTCACAGTTGCTATTTGGTCACCCTACCCCTAACCTTTGCTGCTCTTCAGCAGAGCGACTGTGTTTGCAGTAATAACCTGAGACACTGCTGTAATAATCATGGCAAATAACTAACACGGAATGGCTCCTGGAGACCAGACAAAATGGGTGGGACTGCTCCCAGCTCTGCGCTACCTGATTTGTGGAAGGAGGGGGTGGTCCCAATACAGCAGCCGTCTCTCAGCACTGCTGCTTCTGAGGCAGCAGGGCCGGATCAATAAAAACCCTTTATATCATTTATTATTCACTTAAACACATGCTTTGATAAAGGCATCCCAGGAGCAGAGTCATGAGTCTCCGGAGGGTGCCTTCTCACTTGGGTGAAAAATAGCTGGTGTTGAAGCTCAGGAATATAAATCTACACTATGCAAAATCTTTGACTCCCCTCCCCAGTCGATCGTAGTCTTGGTAGCTGTCCTGGGCGACATTTGTACCGGACAGCTGCGGGGATAAAGAAGGAACTGGGAAAGAGTTCTGGGAACTGGGAAAAGGAATTCTTTAACAGACTGGCCTTTAAATGTGCTCCACTTCCCCTTCCCCGGGTCCCAGTCCGTTCAGGGCTGCTGGTAGTTGGAGACCGGGATGGGAGCATGGAAGCACAGACATGCATTTTATGCAAACTCAGGGGATGCTGAAACCCTTTTCTGCCCCACACCACAATCCAGACCCCCCGACCCTTTCCAGTCTTTGATTTTTCTCCCAAGAGGGGCAGCCCAGACCACTCCAGCAGGCCCGCAGGCACTGGCTGCGCTGTTGTCTGCTACTCTGCGCCTCCCAGACGCCCATTCTGAATGTGGAGGCAGACCCTAGGGATCCCATGTTAATCTGCCCTGATCTGAAATACCTTTTCATTTCCTTCCCTCTCTCCTCTCCCAGAGGCCTTTGCGCTGACTGCTTCGCCGTTTCCATCACTTTATACATCTCACCAGGTAACAAACCTGTGTCTGCCCTGGAAGATCGCACTGGTTATTACATTGCACACTCCAGCGGGGCTAGAACGCAGATCCTGCTGCTCCAGGCAGCCCAAGCCCCTGCATCCCCGCTCTCAGTTAGATGTTAGTAGTACAAGGCAATGGCTCATTGCTGAGCAGTTCTGATTCTTCCAGGGGTGGTGCACAGACCCACTAGTCAAATAAATATCTACAGCTCTTCTCCCATGTCTGTACCTCTGGATTCCTCTCTTCCCCCTGCTTCTCTGTAACTGTATAATGTAACTCAGTAAAGCTCCTGGGGAGACAGTGTGTATGCTAGACGCACTATGAAATGAAACCTACTATGAAACCTATGAAATGAAAGTAACACCATGTCCAGGAGGCACTCTGGGAGTGGCTATCAAGCCCAGGGAAGATTTCATCTGGGGTTTGTTTCTAAGGTCAGGAAGGTCTTTGTAACTGGTGCAGAATATTATGTTGATTCAATGGCACTGGGTCTTATTCCAGTTCTTCAAAAGTAAGAACCAGCCATCTCTGGCAGGGAGATGCCCGTGAGTGGCTGCATAACAATTATTATGGCAGCCAGGGTAAGTGACCCCGTGGTGGTGTGTGCTAGAGAGCAGGGGTGGAGATGTCAGCTTGCTTTGCTGAGCTGCTAGGCATAGACTGGCCCAGAATGCTGGAAGCAGCCTGATCTGCCTGGTAAAAGGCCTGTATTTTTACCTGCCCCAAAGAACCATTTCATGGATAAGCTTTTATATGGCTCTCCTCAGTGTGCTGTCTAAGCACCTTACAAATGTGAAGTCTCATGACTGCCCTGTGAGGGAGGGAAACTGAAGCACCAAGAGGTTAAGGCCCCACAGGAAGCCCAAATAAGGCCAGGAATAGAACCCCAATCCCCTGAGTCCAGTACAATTACCTTAACCACAAGACAGTTCTTCCTCTTATGCCATTGCCGACTGCCGGGGCTGAAGACAAACATCACGTGACATTGGAAAGTTGGAGATCTCATTAGTCAAATGATGCTCTTGCCCATCCACTGTGACAGCAGATTAGTGTCTTGGCCTGTGACCTAGCCAGTCCTTCCTTGAAGCAGAAAACCTCAGCACAATGGCACATGACAGTGAGATTCCAAGGTCTTGAACAAGATCCAGCGGGGTCACCCGTCTGCTTTTGGGCCATCAATTCCTCCCTGGTATTCAAGAGTTTTCTGATGAGCCTGGGCATTTTCAGTAGCTTTCCAGAACGGCTTCATTGAATTTATCAGCATTGCCATGTGCAAGTATTAGATACAGAGTACAGCAGCAGAGAGTGACGACAAGGGGGAACGAAATCGGGATGTGTGTCTGGGAAACACTTTTCATGCTATGCCAGGGTGGAAGAGGATTTGCATTTCAGTCAGCAAATGCTGATTTTCTCCTCTCTAAATGAAGGTTTGGAAAGGAAAAAGAGACTTTGCTCAAGGACACGTGGAAGGGGTTTGTATGAGGACATAGGCCCCGAGGTCAGTGGGGCTTGAGGGGGGCACTCCACCATGCGGGAGGAACTCAGCATCTCATAGGATCTGATGCAAAAATTTGAGTGTTGGTGCCTGCAGAGGCCTCCTGACCATGGGAGTATGGATCTATGCATATACATCCTCTGCTGTAACCCAAGGTGCTCATAGTTACACGCTGTCTCCAACTGCTGCCTGTGGCCAGTGTTTCATCCTGCTACTGGCAGCCTGCTTTGTGTTGGTTTGGCTGCCTGACAGTGGGGTTTGTTTAGATTGAGCAGCTGGCAGAGCTGGAGCGATTGCTAACTAATGGCTGTAAAAACTGCTGCGGCTTTTTGCTCAAGAATAGTTTTTCTGTTTTGCTAAGTGCTGTTGTCTTTGCACTGAGTTTCTATGTGCAGGTGCCGGTGTTTTGGTAGCGGAAGATGGTGCATAATGGGTTTAATTTCTACAGGAGCCAAGCTTGGTCTTTGATAGAGCTTCCTGGGGACGGATGTCGGCTGGAACACGCCAGCCTGCTGGGATGGAGGGGTGGGTGGGCATCAGGCACGTTTTCCCTTTAAGGCCAAGGCCTTTTGTAGCTAGAGGGTGACCTTGTTTCTGCCCGTGAAAGCAGAGCAGGTTCTCCCAAGGGGGGCCCTGAAGCTCTCACTGGAGCCAGGCACGTTCCCTTCCAAAGCTCTATGGGATTCTCATGTGCGGACAGGCTGCTGAGTAGCAATGCATTGCCACAAAATTCAGAGCCTTAAAGATGGGAGCACTGTCTTGGGGATGGCTCCAAACTCAACGGGAGCGTTGCATCCTGAATGTCCTAGGCTGAGCCTGTCTCTCTAATGGCCTGGCTCAAATCCAAATGCTCCCAAGCTCTGGGTGGATTAGAGTAAAATTGGGAACCAGATCCAAACTCAGTAAGTTTGGCCCATCTCTACATTATATAATCTTTTCCCTTTTCTTTTCCAAGTGGCTAAGCTTTTCTTTTCCAAGTGGCTAAGCCAGCCGCCCACCATCCAGGACATTCAGTCAGTTTAGTGATAGTTTCACCAAAACAATTCTTATAATTGTCCCATCAGAGCTGAGCTCCCCAGATCTTTACCTTATCTGCCTCTGCCACTTGCCAGGTGGCTGTGTCTATAGGAATATGTAGTGAACAGATTATTCAATTAGGAATTTAACACATGATCAGGTGATCACTTAAGAGGATTTCCAGTAAAACAGGATTTGAATAAACTGTTGTGCGAGTAATGTATTCTCTTAACTGGTTTATTCCCTTATCATTTTTTTTTTAAGCACCTTAGCACATTCAGTTTGTCATTGTTGATCCTTTTCTCAATGCTCTCCCTTCCTCCCCGATTTATGCAAATCCTCAGTAAGGCATTTAATGCGCTGCACGTGTCAATAGCATTGACATCTCCAATAAAGCCTTATACTTCATGCACGCCCTGGCTGATTAAGACTGGGGGACAGGGCCAGATCTTGGAAAGGGAAGGCTTCCATTCAGCACTAGCCACTTCCTTTGAGTTGGCTTCGCCAGTGGAGCGCCTGATTAAATCTCCCCCTGTCTTGTTGCTGTATTTCTTTTGATGAAAAGGGTCTGCTGAAAATGCTTCTTCTCTGTGCACTGTAATCTTACTGATCTATGAAGGAATTTGAATAGGGAACTGAGGCCAGTCCTGTCTAGGTCTATTTCCTGGTGTGTCACTCAGCTATTGGAAGAGCTCAAGGGGGCAGTTAGATGCATTAATGCTCGTCGGCATTAAAATGTATGGGAGGATTTCTCGTCCAAGAGAGAGCATGAGTGAAAGGGGGAGACAGACAGACTATGTGCAGTGGCAGCAAGGAGAACAAAAAAAATCCGGCAATAGCTTGTTTGCGTTCTGCCAAGAGCCCAATGGAGAAATCAGAGGGTAAAATCCTGTCCTCCAGGTGCACTCCTTGGTGACAGAGCTGACTGACACGTTAGTTGTGGGGACTCAGTGCCCCGCCCTGAAAGATGCCTGAATATGTTAATAAGGAAAACTGGAATCGCAGGATAGGCTGGGAACTGCTTTGAAAATTTTCAGAGAGGCAGAAAAGCAGATTTTCCCATTAATTGTGCTAACAGAGCTGGGGATTTTTAAGAAATCAGCCTGGCGACTGCGATGGTAATTTGCATAATGTTACCCAGCATCCTCTGCAGTTCCTTTTGTTTTCTGATGATTGCAGTGATTTTCCAACATTTTTTTAACATGCACTATTACTTCAGGTCAGTCTTCCTTCCTACCCTGATCCCGCACCTTCCCTGTGGCCATTATAGCCAGGGCTCAATGCATTCTGGATTCTGCAGCTCAGAATTCCCCCTGGAGGCCACTCCTTGCTCTAACGTCTCAGCTCTCATTTTGAAACAAATGGTTTCCAGCCCTCCTGGTTGCAAAGATAAACACAAGCAGAGTGTAACCAAGGCAGCGATGTCTGTCTAAGTCTGCAGACAGCCTGAAACAGTGGCTCTGAGAGGTGTGAACCACCCCATTGATAGCAATTGATTGTTAATTCTGGAACCTAATGATGCCACTCTGGGGAATATTGAAAACTAAAACTGTAGGGACAGCATCAAATGAATTGAATGCAGCAGTAACATAAACAGCACGGGGACTGCTGCGCTGACTGTATTATTCATTTTTTGTATTTAACTCAATAAAATCCTCAATTTAAAAAATGACCAGAAGCTGCTGGAGAGCCCAAGGTCCTCGCTGGAGAAGTTTGGCTCCTCTCACCCCAGAGTATGTGGGGACCTTGATTATAACGCTCAGTAACATCACATGTTTACATTGGTAAATTACTGTGGTCAATCCCACTGGTTTCAACCCCCATTTTTTAAAAGCTGGGGAGGGATAGCTCAGTGGTTTGGGCATTTGCTTGCTAAACCCAGGGTTGTGAGTTCAACGCTTGAGGGGGCCATTTAGGGATCTGGGGCAAAAATTGGGGATTGGTCCTGCTTTGAGCAGAGGGTTGGACTAGATGACCTCCTGAGGTCCCTTCCAACCCTGATATTCTATGATTCTATGACAGTATCAAAGGGGCAAGATGAAAGTAATTTCACTCTACTGCAGTGCTGGGTGCTGCTTCTTGCTTACATCCCCACTTTCTGTTTCTGCGCCATTCAGTTCCTCTCTCTAGGTTTCAGGACTTAACCTGTCTTAGAACCTGAGCTCCTGTTCTAGGCTCCAGGCCTCACTGCTCCAACTTCTCTAGGTTCTGGTGTAGTTTGGCTCTGTCCTCCTGTGCATTTGCTACTTGTCCTCTTCTGCTGTCACCCAAGAATTGGCTCACGGCTGAAGTTACCAAAGAAGTGCCCAAGATGGAAAGCTGTGAAGCAGCTACACAGGGCACAGAGAAGGGCTCTGTGGTTTTGAGTGTGCTAACAGAGACCAGTGGCCAGTTTCAGAAACAATGAGTCCATTGTTCGAATCACTAGTGTCTCCTCCTGACGAGCCCTGTCCCATTCCTTGGCAGCCCTGTGTGAAAGCCGGGGGTTGAGGAGAAAGGAGGGTGGCATCACTCACAATCAGTGCTGATAAAGCTGCTGTTCACGCCAAATCGGTGCTGTGTGGAGGCTCGGTTGTACCAGGCTGGACCTAAACCAGGGGTAATTCCTTGGGGGCAGCTGCTTTCCTTAGGAAGAGTGATGCCCACAGCCTTTGTAACCCCCACTCAGCGTCTTCCCCGAACCCCCTTGCCCTGACTCACCTCCTGATGGGTGCAGAATTCATGGCAACCATTCAAGACTGCCAGAGAGATGTGACCCCAGAATATGTGGCAGTAGGGCTTATGTGGACCCCCTCAATGGGATCATTGGAGACTATCCTCTCCCTCGCCCCCCTGGGCATGCACGGTGCGCTCTGCACTGTACACTGATGTGAGCATGAGGGAGGTATTGTCTCTTTCATAAGTGACCTCTGCTTTCCGTATCCTTTGTAAGCAGCACTTCTTTAATCCCGTCTGAGGGAGAGGACCTGGCAATGCTGGGAGCCTGATGGAGAGCGGGCTGGGGACAAACAAATTGCCTGGAAAGTCTGGTGCAAGGCAAAGTGCCATCTGGACAAGCCAAGGTGTCAGGTTTTTTGCCCTCCAGAAGAGGTGCAAGGGGAGGGCTGAGTGATGTGAGGCACAGAGGGGCCGAGTGGGAGCGACGCACAGATGACTTGAGCTGCCTCAGGTGTCACAGCGACTGCAGGAGTCTTTGTACAGAGCCCTGCTTGCACTTCGGACAAGGCTCCATTCCCAGGCCCTTCTCTATTGGTTTGATGGGGGACCACGAGCTGGTCCCATTGTCACAGTGACGGTTCTGGGCAATGGCAGACCGTATTGGTGGAGGACTAGACTGGTGCTGGTGTGTATGATGAGTTCTGCAGTCACAACCAGGGGGGCTGGAGCAATTTGTGCAGGGGGGTGCCGAAAGCCATTGAACTGTAAACAGTGTATATAATGGAAACCTTTTCAAGCCAGGGGGTGCGCCAGGCAGCCACGCTAGTTCCAGCACTGATGGTCACACCAGCCACAACAGTGGCTGTTCACATTTTTCTTGCGTGTGATCTACCCCTGTTACCCAGGCTCCACTCTGACTCACCCTCTCTGACCAGTGGGGAAAGTGAGGCCAGCAGTACATGCGTCAGACCAAGCAGAGTCAGGCCTGTGACAAACAAGAAACCCAGGCAGGATGGTCCAACACAGAACAAGCAGCAGCCAGAGAAGTCTCTGCCATCAGACAATTTTCACCCACTACTGATCAGGGCCCGATTTAAACCGGCAGCCAACAGGTCCAAGTGTTACAGCTCAGCACCCATCCCCTGAGCCAGTCAGTCTCCTTGAGTCCTGTTCAATAAGTACAACATAGTCCGTGTGGGGGTCTTCCTGAGCACAGAGGTCTACCTGGACAAATTGCAGGTTCAGGGCTGTTTCATATTGTAGCAATCACACCAATTGCATCCCCGAAGTGCTTTGCAGAGTTAAATAATACACAATAGTTAGCAGCAGCAAGAGAGGGCCAGGGAGAGAGAGAACTTAGGAGCCATAGGCAAGGGAGAAAATATATGTTTTCAAATGAGGTTGGCAGTGAGCTGGCTCATCAGTGAGGTGGCGAGATACAGCCAGGGCTGCTTCCAACTTTTAAAATCCTGCATGTTAAGCTGGCTGACTTTTACTGCCGAGCCAATGAGCCACCTCCGGAAACGGGGCTAGGATGATTTTTGCTGCACTGCATGTGTATGTATAAACTATGATTTCCTAAGAGCATAAGAATGGCCATAGTGCGTCAGAGCAATGGTCCATCTAGCCCAGTATCCTGTCTTTCGACAGTAGCCGGTGCCAGATGCTACAAACGGAATGCGCCTGCCCTGGAGACACCTGTATAAATGTTTTTTGGGCTCCCTGCAGACCAAAGACCTACAAAATGTTAATAAAATCATATATTGGACCTATGTCTGTTGGTGGAAGGTACAAGCTATTGAGCTTCACAGAATTCTTCTTCCGGTCTGGGGAAGGAAACCAGAGTGTGAGCAAAATACAAGTTGGGACAGATTGTTACACAGAAGGCGGTTAACACAAGTGGTATCATGGAGCATGTAACTTATTCTTGGCTGCACCACTAGCTTGTCAGGCAAATCAGCAAACCGCGTTGCGCCTTGGTGTCCCCATCCGTCATATGCCTCCCAGGGTTCCTGGGAAGCTAAGTTCATAAGTGCTGGTCAAGTGCCTTGAGAGCCGTGACTGAAAAGCACTATCACAGGGCAGAGTGTTGTTACACATCACCGAGCTCTTCGCTGTTTTGTTTCATTCTCGACCCCAACTCTTTAAATAGCCTAGATCCGCAGGAGCGAACCCAAGCACTGAGCCCATCAAGACACCGTCGCTGATTAGCAGGTTTCTTCCACTGCTCCTGCTGCTGATTGTCTTTTTTTTTTTTTTTAATTATGCAAAGTCGTAATCAAGGTCCTGAATTAGCTACTCATCTTGGATTAATTAGTGAGGGATGCCAATCAGTTTCAGCAACAGGGAAAGGGCTCTGGATGGCTTCTGTTCATTTATCAGCATATCCCTAGGATTGTGTGTTTGTGTGCACACGTGTGGCTCTGTGAGTGACTGTGCTGATGGGTGTGATGCTCAGAGGAGTTCAATGAGCTGTATCAGCCAGGTTAGAAAAGTTATTTCTTAGCATGGTCCAGTGTGTGAAACACAGATTTAGGAGCTATCACACATGGGTCCTAGGCCTGGCTCTGCTACTATCTTGGTGAAATCACTTAACCTCTCTGCACCTTTGTTTCTCCACCTGTAGAATGGGGATAATCCCATTTATCTATGAGGCTCATCCCTGGCTGGATCTTGCTGAGGTGTGTTGAGATTCACACGTGGGCAGCTCTAGAGAAGAGAATGGCAGATATGTTGTTTTCTACATTGGTTTTGATGCTCTAGTTTTATTGCCATTTCTACAGGCTCCTTGTGGCTATTTTAGTTGGTCTCAGACATCTCTGGCTAGTTGTCCAGGGTATTTCAGGCAATGAGAAGTAAGATTGGGTGGGGTGAAGCAACGGGATTTGACACCTGCAGAGGCGTCCAGGGTTGTAGATGAATATAGGTACATGTGCGCAAAACCTTGGGAGTAAGTGGAGTAACTCAGAACAGACTCCAGCCTTAAGTCCTTAGGACCAATGGTATGGCTTGTGCATTTGCTCCAAGAGAGACCAGATGTCTCGATCCTGAGCCCACAGCTTACAGCTGTGTCTGCGAACATGGAGTCTACAAATGTGTGCTCATAACAGGACATATCCTCTCACAGTGCCCAGCTGGAGCACCTGGCCTGGACTCTGGGGATCTCCTTAGGACAAGGAGTCCTTCCAAGATGAGGCGTGGTAGCAGGCCTGGCCAATGCATGCTACTCTGGCTTCAGGGCTGGAAAAGGGTGCCTGGTGGAGCGGTCCCGAGTCCACAGGACATGGTAACTCATGGACACGCACAGCGGTGGATTTAGCACCCCCATTTCTAAAGAGCTGTTTCATGCAGCAGCATGAGGAGCTGCCACAGGGATGAAGAGGAGGACTTGCCTCATAGGAATAATGCAGCTTTGGGGCAGCTATAGGTGCCAGCACATAGAACACACCAACTCCAGGGCTGCAGTCTCTCTTCGCTTCTTTCCAGGTGCCTCTTGTCCTCGCTGCAGTGTGGGAGCCCAGTCCCATGCTGTCCCAACACCACCAGCTGGGCCTGTGCCATTCCACTGGGTAACATTCACTAGCTGCTGGTGCTCCATCTCCTCCAGTGATTCTGGCTGAGATTTCACACCCATTGTTACATATTTCAGGAGTCTCGCTCCACGGTTTCTCAGTCCAAGTGCCACAGGTAACCATGGGGACCAAATGTGGTACAATGAGATTTGCATACAATTCTGTACACGCACACCTAGGCACTATGGACTACATGCAATGCAAGGTCTACAAGAAAGTGGAGAGACCCCCTCCACCACACATCTACCTGTGTCCCTTCAACAGTGCCCCATCTCCTGGGAGAAGTAAAAACTGCCCTACTTCCCATGTCACAGAGGGAGGTGAAGAAGTGTTTGCAGGCTAGCAAGAAGAATCCGTTTCCCCTTCACTTTGCCCTGAGTCTCTCTGCCAGAGATTTGACTCTAAGTGATACCTTGTGACCACTGCTATTTACAGTCATAGCGCCTCCTGGCATTCAGACTCTGTGTTGCACTGTGCTGTACCTCTAACGCGCCCTTTGGATGCTTCCAAGGTGCTGCACTGCCTTATCCTTTGCCTTTGTGTTCTGGGACTAGGACCAAGACACTTCTCCAATATGGTCCCTTCTGGGGTATCAACCGTCCAATGTAATCAGCTTCAGTGAATGGTAAACAAGAAGGCCCCCTTCCCCTTTGCAGGACAATGTCAAAATCACCAGCTTCACTCTTGGGATTTTCCTCCCAAGTGAGTCTCTCCTGGACAGAGAGCCCGGCCTTCTCTGTCAGCTCCTGCAGGCTCAGTTATAAGACCCAGCTGTCTAATGAGCCTTACCTAGCTCTGCCCCCTCTGGCCAGAAGGCAGTCAGTCCATCAGCCCACAGGTGAGGCTCTTTCTCTTCTCTAGTTGGTGATGGGAGAAACCCCATCACATACCTATTATACCATCAGCTGTTAAAAGCATCTGCTCTAGTCTTCCCATATTATTACGAAGACCACTGGCAATGCCACACCTTGAAGGACCTCAGCAGCCCCTCGCTAACACTCCTCCCCCCCCTTCTGACTGCCTCTGAATGTTTACAAAGGGTTTCTTGGCCTCCTTCCCAGGACCATGCTTGGGGGCTCTGCAGCTTCCAGAAGTCCTTTCTACGTGCTGCAGTGTGTGTCGGCCATCTCTCCGTCCCCGGAGTTTCACCATGCAGCTGGATATTTCCATGAATCGATGTGAGGAACATCCGGATTTGTCAAATCAAGGATGGGTTTCATTTTCCTGATGGGGAGCCTCAACGGTCTCAGAGACTTTTGAGTTTCTTTTTAAGAGGCTAAGTAGTCGCCGATGACTTCAGTTACCACAGTAAGTATTTATTCCCTTAGCACTGCAGGGACAAGACAGCTCTGGGAGCATGTGCTGGATTCTAGTCCGGCTTATCTATCTAACTTTCTCAGAGTTTTATACTGCCACCCATCCGTGTAGTATCTTGCATTGTATCTCAGGCACTGGGCACCTTGCTTGTGAAATCAGTCACAATAGCCAGCTCCTCAGCCGCAGTGGGCAGGGCTGTTTTTTCTTGCTGGTGATTATTATTTATTGCTTGTATTGTGGTAGCACCTGGGGTCCAGGGTGCCCTTGTGCTAGTCCTGTACAAACACTTAGCACAGGGTACTCCTGCCCCAAGGAGCTTGCAGTCTAAGTATGAGACTAGAGTCAGCAGGGTCCACGAAGAGCCCTGCTTGACTCTCAGATCCCAGAGAGGATTTGCAGGGCTGGCGGTTAAAAACACTGGCTGCCTTCGTGCTTTCAGGTGGGCTCCTGCGGGTCGCGCTGGGAGCTGCGGTGTGCTAAGCTCTTTGGAGATTCTAGGCCCACCCATGGAACTCCGTGGTGCCATTCTTGCAGTCATGTGGCAGTAGTACTTGTCTGCAGCGAGCATCTGCCTAGATGAGAAAGCAGTGGGAACAGGACAGCTCACTACTAAGATCCTATGTGTACGGGTTCTACCCACTCTTGGAATTTGTGCCCTAGGCCGATGCACTATCACGCCAGTGGATGATCTGGATCTCCACTGGTACACCACCACTTGCTGAAGTTGGCCCTGCTGTATTTGCCTTTCAAGGCTCCAGAAAGAGCAGGGATTCAATGCAACAGCTCTTCAAAGGATGATCGATGATCGGGCTGGGAGTATTTAGCATAAAAAATGCACCTCTGAAATGTATTGTTCTGTGATCTGAGGAAACAAAATAGCAACCCGGAAGCATATTCTCTCCTTCTTAGTCTGACAGCTCTGCCAAGGGAAAAGCAGGGGAGAAGAAAGGGTGTTCAGCTGTCCAACGCAGCGGTTACTGGCTTGTGTGGCCCTCTGCACTCCGGGGGGAGCATGGGGGATGCTCTGTTTCAGTCTGCTGGCCTTGAGCACATGCTGTCTCCAGAGCAACATGAATCTCTTGGAATAAAGGTGCTACAGAAGCGCAAAAGGTATTACTGTGAAGCATGAGCTATTATCTGGGAATGCACAGAGTTTGCCAATGTCACCAAGAATGACTGGTGAGCCATAAGACTGAATAGCCCAGGCTGGCTGGGCATAAGCATCAGGGAGAGGCATTTAATCACTAGGTATTTAAGACCACAGTGACTCCTGTTTTGACTTTACTCCATATTATAGGGTGGCAGGTGGCAGGACCCTGCACAGAGATGCAGGACTATTCTGCTGATTCACCTTGGCATACAGACCCAGCATGTCCTATTTGTTCTAACTCAGGAGCATAGAATGGTACGGAGTTAAAACAGAGGGAAGTAGGAGCTGAAATAACTACTGAGAAACCCAAGGAACAGTCAAGCCTGGGAGACAGCTTAGGTTGAGGTTTTGTTTCATGTGGATGTTGGTTAAGGCAGCAATGAGGAAAGGATAAATCAGGTTTCACTGCGCGTGTGAGTACCGTGTTGGGAGCAGGGCAACTTACACTACATCAGCGGCATCACATAAACTGACAAACTTTCTCATAATCTCTAATGGCGGGATGAGGGGCCTCTTTCTTGTCTTTCACCTGTTCATTGACGTGGGAGAAAGATGCCCCTTCCCCACTCCAAAAGCTTGTAGTGGGGCCTGGCAGTGCTTCTCATTGCTAGTTAGCAAACAGCTGAAGCCGTCCCAGCACATGTACAGTTATTAGAGATGACTACTCTGCAGGGTGCAGCCTGCCCAAAGTCCTGTGCTAAGGAGCACTCCTAGTTCGCATTTATCCTCTCCCCCTCTTCAGGGGGTTGATCTGTAGGAACAGGGACCAGCCCAGCCCATTCTTTGCTGCTCTGCTCTGAGTCAATTAGTGGATCATGAAATGTGGGTGATATTGGTGGATCTGCTGCAGGGGAGGGGGAGACAGTCCAGAATCTGCTTTTCTACTAATTGGGAGCACTGGCCTTCATTCCAGGTGAGTTACAAGTATGTCAGAAAGATAAACGGGACTTTCCATTTGCTCTGTCTTATTAATTTGCCATCTGTGGTCATGGGCAGGGATCCTCCATTCAGGCTAGAACATGGATTTCTCCTTGAGCCCCGCGCACTGCGCCTGTCACCAATGTTCTGCTGCTGGGCATTCGAAGGGCCCAGAACACTCCAGACTCGGAGGATATCACTGGTCATAGGCAGGACCTAAAATAATTTAGGCAGTAACTTGGGGGAGGGGATAGGAGTGTCTTTTTTATTCTGTGTTTGCACAGCACAAGAGGGTCCTACTCCATGACCGGAGCTCCTAGGTGCTACAAACATAATAATACTGATTGATACATAATGGGAATAAATCCTTTGGCACAGCTGGAAAACTCAGCCAAACAGCAGAGCTTGCATAGACGAGTCACACTCATGTCGACATGTCACTGAAGATGGACCAGAACCATAAATTGTGGATGAGGATCTGAGGTGTCCATTCTGGGGTTTTACTTTGGCTCATTATAGAGATAAGAGTCATCCAGTCCCGACCCAACCAGCCCCAACATTCAGGGATGTTCAGATCTGGGGTTTGGTTTCATCCCGATCTCTTCTTGGGTCCAAAGCCAACTTGAGCCCAGGGTAAACACACACAGTTAATGCCGCAAGCCCTTTACGGCTTCTGGTTTGAACTGGGTTTTTGTTTCCTGCTGAACTGGATTCTCACAAACATCCATGCAGAGGAGGTGAATTGCATTTAACAAACTCTCTGGATCTTTTGTGTTCCTTGCAGGCATCAGTAATCCATGAATAACTGTGCACGGCTGTGTTCAAGCTACTGCATTCTTGTTGAATCTCAGACTTTCTTCTGCTAAGCTGGCTTTGTTGAAAAGCCACTGGTATTTTCTCATGGGGTGTACGGCTTACTCTCCTGAGCTGCCCTGGAGGAGCGCACTCCTGGGAAAGCATCTGAAGACGTAGGAGGCTATTTAGAGGCATAGTTTCCAAGAGAGGTTTGCATGCTGAGTTCCACTTCCAGGAGAGAATTGATGCAGAACATACGTACTCACAACACTATATATAACCAGTGAGCGTGTTTGTGTGTGTATATACCCACACACACACACACACATACATGCTGCTTATTCACATGCTCAGCCATTCTGTCCAATTCCTTGCAGTCTCCTCTCAGAAATGACAGCTCCCATGCCCTACTCAATGACGCTTGAGACCATCACCTGGAGGGCGATGGGTGAAATTATTTTGAGAAGACCTTATGAGCCTGCCTTTTGGAAGGATGGGTTGTGCAAATAGGCATCCGCTTGGGCACTTAATTTGTACTCACTGATTATGGTGACAGCACGTGGAATTGTGAAACGTGCACGTGCAAATGGGCAGTTGCGCACAGCTATAATTAACTGCACGTGCAGCTCTGTCATGCAAAAGCGTGCCTCTCCTTCTGAACATCAGACACTGGGGTGACGGGCGTTTCATGTGCCCAAAAAGGGTTGGTGCAACTAACGTGGGCTCAGCACAGTGCCCAGAAAATGAAGGGTGATGTGTGGAATTCGGGTATAAGGATCACCTTGAGTAATCCCCTCTTTTCATCATTTTATCCAAACAATCCCTACACAAAGATTTGTAAAAGTGTGAGCTTCCCAAATTAGACATTTGCATAAAAGCAAAATACCTTCATGGTGAGTTCTACCAGGCATGTGAATACCAAGGCAGGTCATTAAAGTTATAATTGGCTCTAATTAGCACTTCCACCAGCTGTAACATTCTTTACCTTCAGCCAAGTGGCACTCAAAAGGTGAGAATTTTTTTTCCTGCCTCTGAAATCATTAAGGAAATCAGCTCTGCTCTGATCCTTACAAATGACTGATCAGTCTAAATGAGAACAAAACACATCAGCACAAGTGGAGGGTGGCTGTTGGAAAGTAAAATTTGACACATACAGCTGAAAAGCCTCCCTTTATTGATCAGTAAAAGCAAATTCTGCTAGAAAGAGGTGAAAAAAGTAATATATGAAACACAATGGATCAGATTCTTCTCTCAGGTCCAATCCCAATCCAATAGTCTTTACAGCCAAATAAATCAAAGGGCCAGAATGATCCTATTCCTAGTGCCCAGAGATTAACCAGGATTCAGCCAGACCCAAGGAACATGGAGTTGATCAGAACAGAAAGAGCCCTAGTCAAGAACCCAACAGAACGAACCCAAGTCAAGAAGACCTTGTAGAAATTCAGGGCCATGTTCACAGAGCTAAGCAAATTCACCCCTAATGTGTTACGATTAAGTGTTCCACTCAGAATGCTGCTGGAGGACCCGATAGGATCAGTCTGGGGTGACAGACTCAAGAAGGGCTTTCGGGAATTTAAAATATAATTGTCATGGGAGCGCCAGTACTGAAATATTTTGAGAGTAACAAAGAGCCTAAAATCTGAGTTGATGCATGCTGGAAAGAGCAGAGAGCAGATGTTTTTCTCTTATCTCGCCCACCGTTGAATGTCAGGGAACTACGGGATGGTGACTGAAATGTAAATACAGCAAAATCCCTCCCTAGAATCACAGGAGAACACAGCCCCTTGTGCTGGTTGGGCCTGGACATGTAGCCCTCTGTGCTCAGTTCTTTATGCATGTCATTGACCTTGAGATTTTTGTCTAATAATGTTGGACCTTTAGTTTCTACATACTATGGAGCCGGACACATCAGAAATCCCTTTTACAGACAGTCTCTTCATTGCTGGTCTCAAAGGGCCTTTTTAAATGTGTGTACGTAGGTTGGATTCAAACTATTTTAGAGCTTCAGAGAATATCTCCCACGCATCCTCTTAGGATCACAGTGGATAGTGCTGGAAAAGACCTGTTAGATCAAGTCCATTTCCCAGCAAGGGAAGAATACGGTTTCCCAGTAGGGGCCTTATCCAGGACTGCCCTAACTCTCCATTCCCCATGCCCTTCCCTGCAGTCCCTGGGTTTTCATGGCATCTGCATAATATCCCCAGAACATTTTACATTACATTTTAACAGGTTGCTTTATTGATGGGAAATCCCGGGTGCCCTGGTGTTGGGCACCAGTGTACATTTCCACAAGAATACATGGCATCCCAGAATACGGTTTCTCAGGTTATTTCATTTTCCAGTGTGGAGGAAGGGAGGAGAAATCTGGAATAAGTTAGGAGGCTCCTTGCCTCCCAGCCTGCGAGCTTTTCATTTGGTAGGTTTCCCTTTATTTTGAAACTGGGTCAAGCAGCATTGAAAGAACATTCAAGCTAACAACCCCAGACTGAAATATCGTCGAATCTAAATTATTCAGGCCTGGTTAAAAAATGTAACAACCCAACAAAACTCAGAGATTAAACTAGATCCTAACACCCGCAAACAAGCCCACCCTCCTCTCGCACAGCCCCTCTGGTCTGAAGAAGGTGGGTTAGCCATGCTCAGCACCCACCATCGACAGAGGAGTGAAGTCTACGCCAGTGCTTCCACCCTCCCACCCTTTGCTCTAGGGATACGGAGACCTAATCCAGGATTTCATTGGTAGGTCTCTTTCACGATGGTGGACAGAATAATCTGGCTCCAAAGCAGTAATCTGGCATGGGACAGCAAAGGCACTAGGCAGGGTACTGAGACAAGCAAGGGCTCGTATGCCATGCAAGAGGAGGGTAAGCACAGAGGGCATGGGACATAGGCACTGACTTCGTGCATGCTCGGGGACTGGAGCACCCATGCGGAAGAAATGGTGGGTGCTCAGCACCCACCGGCAGCCCCCCCATCAGCTTCCCCACAGTGCCTCCCACCCGCTGGCCAGCCCCGGTCAGCTGTTTTGCAGCGTGCGGGGAGGCTGGGAGGGAGGCAGGGGGAGGAGCGCAGACATGGTGCGCTTGGGGGACGGGGCGGAAGGAGGCAGGAAGAGACGAGGTGGGGGTGGGAAGAGGCGGGGTGGGGCCTTGGGGGAAGGGGTGGAGTGGGGGCAAGGCCTGGGGCAGAGCCAGGGGTTGAGCACCCCCCAGCACATTGCAAAGTCAGCGACTGTGGCACTGGAAACCCACTTGGAAGGAATTCATCCTGAGTTCTAGCCGAGTCGAACAGATTGCCGCAGGGCCAGATTCTCAGCTCATATTAACTGGCACAACTCCAGTGAAATAAATGCAACGTTGTTAATTCACACTGGCTAAGGATCTGGCCCTATTATACAGCAGACTCACACTTAACCGATTTTCACCTGTGAAGGTGTTTCCTCTCCTTTCTATACCAGTTCTCAGGGCTTGTTGAAGGAGCGCCTTTATAAATGGAGAAATTACGGGTGACCCGGCAGGCCCCTGGTGTTCCACACAACTTGAAACAGGGAGCGATCACGCATCCTTCCCTCTGCAGCTGTTAGCTATTGTCAGTGATGAGCTGCCAGAAGCTGAAGAACTGGTTTCTTCAGTCGCTCTGGGTCTTCGGTAGCACTGAAGGACTGCAGGGCCGCCGGGTGAGTAGAAATTCTCAGGGGAGCCTCCCCAATGGAGAGTTCAGGCGGGACGGTCAGGACGGTCCCACGGGCCGCAGTTTGCCGAACCCCTTTAACAACCGGTTCTAAGCCAGCTGCAAAATTTAACCACCGGTTCGCACGAACGGGTGCGAACCAGCTCCAGCTCACTACTGGCTGTTGTACTTTTAAGTTACCGTTGTTTTAGTCAAGATCCCAGCCATGGTTGTGCACCACTGCGAGCGCTGTACTCTGTGGCAGGCGCTAGCAAGTGGCAATGCCAAATTTCTGTAATGTAGAAGAGCGACTAGAGCTGAACCCGGTTTCCTCCCTCTGGGCACCGCTCCTGTTGTGGGGCTTAAGCGCATTGCTCAGTAGTAGCTTGTGGTTTATTGAAAACTGTGTTAAAATGATAAAGCTCTTGGGGTTTTCCTGGTCCTGCTTGCAAGCTAGGGCTCTGTAAGGAAGCATGCAATCGGGATCTTTCAGCAGTTGGTCTTCCAAGAGCCAGCCTAGAGCAAGTTGGGGTGAGTTGTATCTCACTGCCTTAGGGAGCAGCCTGCTTTGTCTCTCTCTGGTTTGGGTTCTTGTGCATTAAAGTTCTGGATTCTAAGAAATAAAGTAGTGTTAGGTTGTGACTTTCCAGAAAGTTTATCTAACTTCTCTGCTTGTATGCCATGAACATAACATAGCTAAGGGTTTCCTTGATATAAAGCTGTCAGAGCTGAGCTGTCAGCTTCTTTAGGCACTGTGAGAAGTCCCTATGTATAGCCAAATGCATCTGAGCCAGGAACACGGTGCTTTCCCAGAGAGTGCACTGGCAGCTGACTCAAAGAACCCCCCTCAATATTTACAAGCCTCTGAAAACTGGAGCAGAGGCTGAGTCCTTAATGGAATGTACTTTCAGCCAGCACAATTTATTTAAAAGCAGACAGATCCTGCCAATTAAAAAAAATAAAACTAAAAAACCAACCCCTGCTGGCTTGGCTGCTTTCCATGATGTCAAGTGCCACTGGCTGTGAGGGCAAGGGGAGAACGTGGAGCTGACTGGACATGTGGGAAGGGACCTAGGAGAACGTGGAGCTGACTGGACGTGTGGGAAGGGACCTAGGAGAACGTGGAGCAGACTGGACGTGTGAGAAGGACCTAGGAGAATGGGCCCCTGCTGCCCCCTCTGAGCCCTCAGCCTCAACCCAATTGCCCCTGGCCCCCGCTGCCTCCCTACCCACCTCCCCATCCAGGGCTTAATTTGTCCCCGGGCTTGCTGGGGCTGCGTTAAGTCTGCTGTGAAAAGTGATATTAACAAACATACAAATGTTAATTTTTACAGCAGCAGACTTACTAGCTAGCAAGTCTAAAAAAAAGCAACCAAAAAAAGCAAAAGAAACGACCAAAAAAGACAAGAACGTGCAAAGCACCGTACGTGTGTTTCTATTCTGTTTAGGCTCAGTCAAGAACAGAGACAACTGTACATTATTTTTATTATTGAGTCTGTCAAAAACCCTACCTAAATAGATCACAGTGATTTGGCCATGTATATGTGCATATTGATTTGTTTTTCCTAAAGTTAATTAAGTATTTTAGGAAAATTGTCAGACCGGCCACCAGCAAGAGTTGGTGGCTGCACGCTGGGGCCACCAAAAAATTTGTTGTGAGAACCCCTGGTCTAAGCAACACATGAATGTAGCAGACAGTGGGAGAGGGGGAAAAGGGGAGGGGAAGACAATGCATTTAGGGTAGGTCTGGATTAGTAAAGTAGTTGAAGGGTCGCTGACACGGATTATCTAACCCCGACCTAATCACAACGTCTTCTCCTAATCCCTAAGGCCTGAGCCCAAGCCATCCGTGAGAGTCTTTCCACTGAATTCAGGGTATGTCTACACTGCAAGTGAAGGTGAGTGTGGTATAGCTGGGCATAACTGTCCTCGCTTTAATCTAGCTGGCATGGGTAACAATAACAGTGAAACCAAGGCAGCAAGGTCTACCCACCCATGTACAAACCCAGCAGGGACCCTGGACACATACTCAGGCAGCTAGCCCCTGTAGCCACATCTTCACTATTGTTACCCTGCTAGCTAGATTAAAGCAAGGACAGGTGTGTCTATCCATGCTAAAACCACACCTTCACTTGTAGTGTAGATGTACCCTTTGGGTCAGGCCCTTAAACTGTATTCACTTGCTAAATAACCACTGACTAGTTATATGAAACATCCCCTGCCTGTTATTTCTCAAAATCTCTGTTTCCAATTTATTTTTAACATTTCTAATTTGTAATAAATGTTAAGATTTCTGCCTTTTTTCTAATTCCTTTTGACCCTCTGCCTGTTTCTAGTTTATTTTTTTTAAAGATTTCTGCCTCTAGCTATAATTTCTATTTAAGCCTCCAACTGTTTCGAGGTTGTCTTTTTTAGACTATCTATTCCTATTTTTTGTAAACACCAGCTCTTTGTGTGTGTGTGTAGAAGTCATTCATGAGATGTCTATGCTAACAGTCGTGCCAACCTCATGCGCTCAAAAATCACAAGTAAGTGCCTCAAAAATCATGAGATTGGCTTAAAAATCCTGAGATTTTTAAACAAAATACATGTTACATTCTTGCTGTTTGCTTTCAGGAGTTTGAAGCTTTACCATGCGCTCGGATCACATTTTCGAGCTTTTTTCTGCAACCATGAGAGCTAGAAACTTACTTTAAAAGAACAACAACACAAGCTGAGATTCCCTCATAATCACATGAATCCGGGAGCTGGGGCTTGGAGAAAACATCATACATCACAGAATTCATAATAAAATTGTGAGAGTCGCCTCTTTAGCTGCCCACATCCAAGGAGGTGGTTCCCTATACATGTCCTAAGAGCATCGCCATCTGTCCTAGTCCCTAGGTGTGATGTATAACAACATAAATGCTGCTTGCTCTAGCCTGCATGGGGAATCTCCTCTGTTGCCTTTGCAGCAATGAGCAGTGCAGTTTATCACTGTCTGGCTCTCTCGCTTGACCATAGCTCAAAAGGCTTGGCATTGCCTAACTATTCTAATTTCACAGCCAGGTTGCTAATTCCTATGGCATATTTCCCCTCTGCTCCGTCTCCAGTAAAGTCAGCTCAGCCGCCTTGGTCCTGAAACAACGTAGTGAAATGGACACAAATTTTCAAAATGTTTCACTGTTGCTGAATCCACAAAAAAAGTTTTGGCTGAAAAATTTTGTCCAGCTCTGGTTATTTCCTCCTGTAAGGCTATAACCTCATTTCCAGTGCTTACTTTGCACCTCTGGGCTTGGCAGTTCATAGCCCAGGCACCTCTTTCTTTACAAATTAAGCACTGCTCATCTCGCTTCCATTGAAGTCATTGGGAATTTTGCCATTGGCTTCAATGGGAGCAAGACTGGGCCCAGAACACCACAGCAAGGCTTGAGCCTAGGAATCACTCGGCTCCCATTCACAAACCCAACATGTAAAAAAGCAAAAGGCCAGATGGACACAAACCCTTTATTTTGATATAGCTGCCTGTGTGGACACGTGGACCCCTGTGTGCAGATGTGGGGACAGTGGGATGTGACACTCTGAAGGTGTCATTTTGCCCTATGTCCCAAATTTAATTTGGTCACGGTGGGCTCTTATAATCGGACACATTGGCTGGCGGACTGCCCCATCCCACATCAATTTGTAGAGGTCACCTCCAGGGCTGGTTCCTGCCGTAAGCAGAACACCATCATCCTAGGGCTATGGTTCTCAACCACAGGTACATGTACCCCTGGGGGTAAGCAGAGGTCTTCCAGGGGGTACATCAACTCATCTAGATATTTGCCTACTTTTACAACAGGCTACATAAAAAGCACTAGCGAAATCAGTACAAACTAAAATTTCATACAATGGCTTGTTTATACTGCTCTATATACTGAACACTGAAATGTAAGTACAATATCGCTATTCCAATTTATTTATTTTATAATTATATGGTAAAAATGAGAAAGTCAGCAATTTTTCGGTAAATAGTGTGGCTGTGACACTTTTGTATTTTTATGTCTGATTTTTGTAAGCAAGTAATTTTTAAGTGAGGTGAAAGTTGGGGGTCCGCAAGACAAATCAGACTCCTGAAAAGGGGTACAGTAGTCTAGAAAGGTTGAAAGCCACTGTCCTAGGGCAACAGGCTATTTATTGCATGTGGCAGGCTGGGTGGAGAGGACATTTTTCATAGTTTTCCCAAAACCCTACAGCTGGCCCAGAGTAAACCATTTTCCTTTTGTCTGCTAAAGCTCTCCCAGGCTGGGCCTGGAGACACCATTAGTGGAGATCTCACCCAGCCCAGCCTGTGCCTTTGAGGATCTGGGGCCTGGGACCTTTCTCTGCAGAAATCTAGGGAGTGAAGCGTCCGTGTTCATGGGAAGTTCCTCATCTGTTTCAAACAGTGACGCGTCTTTCTTCATGGTGGTGTCGGCATTGTTACAGCAGCCACCAGCTGCCCCTCTGAACCATCTCTTTGGGCTGCTCCATGAGAGGCGGTTCCTTTGTCCTGTACAGATTGATTGATGTAAATGAGACTAATAGGTTTTAACTGAATAAGTTCAGGATAAATTGGGTTTCATCTCCACAAGAGCCAGATGGCACGATGATGTCGTTACAGAGAATGCTCCATTAGAGACACGCTTATTTGTTTATTTACTGGTGAATCCAAAATACTTCCTCGGAGTAAAGTGCACATTACACTTGGAAAACCCTGAACAGGTTTTGTGACTTTTAGTATGGAGCGTACAGTTCCGATTCTGGGCCTTTCCTAACCAAGAGTCACCGTGTCTAACACATTCAGCGATCACTAGCACCCTCTGTTATTAAATAGCCCTCTTCATCAGAACAACACACAGGGGCTGCAATGGGACCCAAGAACTTTACTGCCTGCTACACCGACTGTGGTTCATGAGGGAAAACACCTCTGAGATCACCGAGTCAGTCTTCCCTGGGGAGGCAGGACATATTGTCGTCCTGTGACAGAGGGCGAAATGCCAACCCCAAAACTGAACAAATCATGAGTCGAGCTCCAAAAATCATGAGATTGCCTTGAAAATCATGAGATTTCAGAGGCTTTCGGGCACACGCGGGTCACGTTTGCAAACTTTTCTCCACCACCCTGAAGGCTAGAAACTTTCTTTTAAAAAAAAACCGAAAGCCAAGATTCTCCTGCAAAGTCCTGGCTCCAGGATCTGGGGCTTCAAGAAAACCACTAACTATCGTGAGCCTATAAGATCGCGAGCGTGCGTATCAGCCAACACAGTGGATCTCAGTGTACGTCTACACTGCAGGCAGAGGGGTTCCTGCAGCACGTGCTAACTCTGCTTTAGCCAGCTCAAAAGCAGTGAAGCACGTCAGCGTGGGCCAGCCACTGAAGGACGCACCCAGGGTCCTGGTGGGCTTGTACCACCTGTGCTGCCATACTGACAGCGCTTCATTGTTACTGTTATTCAGGCTAGCTCGATCAAAGCTAGCTTGGGCCCATCTGCTGCAATCCTCTCTCTGATTGTAGGAGTGGGTGCCTTGCTGGCCAGGAAGGCGGAATACAAGTGCAATTGCCCTGAACTGTGACATGACTGCAGATGTAGCCATAACCTTAGCCAACAAGCCTAGAAAAGTTTCAGAGTAGCAGCCGTGTTAGTCTGTATTCGCAAAAAGAACAGGAGTACTTGTGGCACCTTAGAGACTAACCCATTTATTGGAGCATAAGCTTTCGTGAGCTATAGCTCACTTCATCGGATGCCTAGAAAAGACAACCACACCTGCTTTACCAGAACCTGCTCTTTTCAAGGAAGCAAATCCTTCTGGTTAAAATCAAAGGCAAAAGTATTATGGACAGGGGCTATACAATTGCAAACCAACAGGAAAATCGACTTTGGGGCATATTTTTGAACATAGCCTCATTGTCTGCCGCACCTGCTCATGTTACCTAAACCCTGGTTATGCTGCCCCCTAGTGTGGGGGGAGGGCGTATGCTGTTACATTCCATGATAAATTTCCCATCCCTTACCGGAGTTAATCCTGCTGCTGATCATTCCATGCTACTGCCTGTTGCCCGACTGGGTCCGTGCCATAGAAAGGCGAAAAGTGCCATGCGACTAATAAGATAAATGGCTGTGGCTGTTATTCACAAACTCAGGAGCTGCTGAAGTGCTTGTTGGCCCATGCAGTCTGCTGGTTCCTAATTGGCTTCATTTTTCATACTAGGAGATGGCATTTCTGTGAGACAGTACATAGCTAATGGAGAAAAGCGAGCTACATCCCAAACATAATCCTCAGTGCATCAGGGAAAGGCGATGTTCTGCTGGACCACCTTTGGTCAGCGGTTATCAAACATTCATTTTTCCACCTTCCATATTCCTGGGTTTCTCCTCCAGTGCGCACCTCCCGGAGAGACTGAGGTTCTGCCATGCTGACCTGTGCACCAGCAAAAATATTTTTAAAAGGGGGCAAATATATTTGCAGAAATGAGTCTGCCAGCTTTGGAAGAGCCCTGGGAGCTAAGCCCATCCCCTGAGACAGGCTGGTTCCATGAACTGAACTCTGTGGTGCAAAAACACGTGGCAACCCTAGTCCTGTGTTATCTTTAAGGACATATGTGAGCCAGGCTTCCAAGAAGGAGAATGACAGTGACTTTGCACATATACACCCCCTTTCATCCCAGGGTCGCAGAGCGCTTTACAAAACCAGGTCAGTGTCATTAGCCCCCGTTTAACAGACGGGGAAAGTGAGGCACAGAAGGGTGAAGGGAACTGCCCAAGGTGACCCAGCAAATCAATGACAGAGCCAACAATAGAAACCCGGTCCTCTGCCTTACAGTTGCCGCCTTGCTCCCTCCTAGGCCGTACACTGCATGCCTCTTCAAACTGGTCAGCATTTTTTTAAACGAAATTTCTTGTTATTGTTAAAAAATAGCCTTTTTCAAGAACTGTTGAGACATTTTTTTCTAACTGTTCCAGTGTTTACAAAACTTTCATGACATTTTTGTCAACAAAACAATTATTGAAATTATCAAAATGTTGCGCTTACCAAACTCTGGTTTTCTGGTAAATGAAAAATGTTGACAACCCTTTTGATAACGATTTTGATTTAAAATTTTCCGCCACCGTTTTCTTTTAATCTTGTGACATAGAAAGAACATTGCAATTTCCAAGTTTTCCCTGCATTTTTTGCCTCTAAATTTTTCACCCAGCTCTCTTGCCCAGGAGGCTGTTTGGCTGGCTGGTGCCACAGGCCCTGGCTCTGGCTCTGGTTCTTATTGAAAGTGGAACAGAAGCTAGTCTGATTAATCCCTAGGATGGATTTATTTCCTGGGGTGTGATCCCTGGCTCTGCAACCTGCGCTAAGGTGAGAGTCTGCATTCGCATTTGCCCTGACTGTCACTTAATATACCTCTGTTTTTTAGGCAGTCGTGTGAAAGGGAAGCAAACTGATGTTGTTTAGCAAAGTTATAAATCAGCAAAGGGGAAATAATCTCACAATAATAAGGAGAAAACCCTGTAACCAAGCACTGCCTAATTGCTCCGTGGTAGCTCTCAGGGAGAATGCTTAGTGAGATAGTGGCTAGGTCACAGGCACAAGGCTACAACTAGTAAAGGTGCAGTCCTGCTCTCACCCTCAGCTGTTGTGGTTCCTGCCACTTGCCTGGACTCATACCTGGAAGATCCCTCGGCAAGTGGCTCGTTCCACTGAAGGAGGGGGAGCTAGGATGTAGTTAACAGGAAGGAAGGGGAGTCGATGGGGAATTTCACCTCCCTTCACAGGGCTTGATTCACCATTGCCTGCCCCTCCTGTGTCATTTACATCCATGGGTATAAAACGTTATTAGATCAGAGTAATGGGAAGTCAGATCCACAATGTCCTTTCGGCAACAGAAAAGAAATGCCAGCATCTTATCGAGGCCACTTGTCTCTACCTGTGCCAGGGCTTTGAGCTTCACTTGCGAGGGCGAAGCGAGTGTACATGGCACACAGTCCTTCTGGCCCAACCTGCCTGCTTGCTCCTTCCTCTGAGCAGCTGTGTTACTGGAACAGACCAGGATCCCACTCCCGGGGGTGCTCACACAACGGGGTTCTTGGATATCTCCGGGCTTTGCCAACTTAGAGGCAGAGAAAAGACGCTTGGAAACTAAACCAACACAGTTCACTCTGTCAGGCTTCCCAGCCTTGACAGCGTCTCCTTCACTGTCTGCTTGGTGAAAGTGTGCCCCACACACCCTGCTCCTCAGCTGGGCAAACACTGGTTCCTGCCCACTAGACATGAGATCTTGGGAGGTGTGGAGAAACACTGTGGGGCTGAGAGAGCTCAAGGGGCTAGAGGCAAAGAGACTCTGAGCTGTAGCTCACGAAAGCTTATGCTCAAATAAATTGGTTAGACTCTAAGGTGCCACAAGTCCTCCTGTTCTTTTTGCGAATACAGACTAACACGGCTGCTGCTCTGAAACTTCCCTTCCTACTGTGGAACAGAGGGAGGCCTCCCTCTTTAGGAGTTAGAGGGGGATGGAGACAGGTTTTGGGGGGATGGCAGGAGAACTCTAGGATATGTTTAAACAGGCAAACACACACACATACACGCACACAGGCTTGGGTCTAACTAGGAAATTACACCAAAGAGTTCCCCTTTTGGGCCACTACCAGTTCAGCTGCCATGGATGAGATTTTAAAATTCCCTGCTTTAAACAATGTTTCTCTCTCTCTCTCTCTTTCTTTCTCTCTCCCCAAATTACAGCTGGACAAATACAACAAAAACTATTCCACTACTATTTGCTCTTAACTTTAAATTGAATCCACGTTGGCCGTGTTCTTTCTTCTTTCCCCTTCGTGCCTTCCCACAAACGTTCATGCAATCCAGTCAAATGCTAGTGAACGCCAAAGTTGCACTTGTGTATTTGTGTGGGATGTGCTTGCATGCTCATCCAACCAGGGAGCAAAAAGGTAATCACACCTGACTATTCTGACCAATCATAATTTACCAAGATAGTTTGACTAGTGAGTAATGAATCATGTTTGTGATCTACAGAACATTGCAAGAGTCACCAAACACTTTTGCTGAAGGAAAATAAAACGGGAAGAAATTGCCATCTGCCCAGGATTGTCCCACAAAGGAAAAAGAGACAAATTCCTTGGGTAAATTATTTGTTTTGGATTATTCACTCTGTTCTATTCCGAATGAAGAGGATGCTGAGCAACTGTTGCCTACTGTATCTCTCTAATTTCCTCCGGCATCATCACAGCCAGCACTGCGTCCCACAGGACCTGTGAGCTGATTTATGGAAGGTGGCACTTACTGACTACCAGAAGATTGTAACTCATAATGAGGCTCTTCAAAGTTGCAGCCAATGCATGTGAGGTGGGAAACAGGACTGCTGTTGTCTTTCCCCTCCTTGGCTCCTACCTACTTTATCTGTTCTGGTTCCAGAAAAGCCCCTTACTAGTCAGAAAGTAAAGAAAATGTCACATCCCCCTCTCCTTCCCCTAATGGGCTCAAACATTGTTTCTTTCAGTGGATACAGACATGGGCTACTTAGTCTGACATTAATATAGTTCTGGGGTGTACGTATCTGGGACCTTTCGGATGGCAGGGCCATGAATGAGGAGACCCAAAGTGTCAACTGCAAATGATGGAGCAAAGCCAGGGTTTGAATGGGTGGAAAATCCACAGCTGGAGAAGAACAGTTTGGTACTGAACTGCCATGGTCCTGGTACTATTCCAGGTGTATCCTCAGTTTGGAGACGTGTCCCCTTTTCTTAGCCTTTGTCTAAGGCAACACTTAGGACTAATATCCAAATCTGCTCTGGTGCCCAAACTTTCCAGCTGATATTGATGCAAGTCAGTGTAAGGCAGAGGGAGCTCGGCAGAGTTAGAGGGACAGAGACAGCTCTTGAGCATGGGTTAATGGGCACTGTGGGGACTAGAGGCAAAAAGACACTTCCTCCCTGCTCTATCTCTCTTTAGGAGCTAAAGGGATGGAGACAGGTTCTGCTGAGGGATACCAGCAGATCTTGGGTGTGGCTCTAATGTGTGTGGTTTGCTATAGTAGGTTGAAACCAATGAGTCTGAATGTGTAATATCCCCCCGAAGGGACCTGCCTCCATGCCCTCCACCAGAGATTTGGAGCAGCCAAAGTAGATCCAGCTCCCCAAGGGCCCATGCTGGGACAGGCTCTCTGGGAGGCTTCATTTCAGGTAGACAACTGGCCATGAGGGATGTAGCCAATAAACCTGCCTGTCCTTTACTTTAACCCTGACCAGATTGTGTCCTGCCCCGCATAGGAAGAATGGTGGAGGGTGAAGATTCCCCACCTACAGACATACTTTCTCCCCTGCAGGAGAGTGGGGCGGTTCCATTGGGGAGTGCATGAAGTGCTCTCTGCTAGCTCCACCCTTGGTGGGCCTGTGCCATTTTGCCTGTGTTTGAAAGGGTCCCTCCAGGATCCCAGTTCCCATGCCTTCTCCAAGCAAGTGAGCAGATCCTTCTGCTCTACAGCTTAGCCGAACGTTATTAAACCATAATCAACCCTTTTATTGCAGTATCATTACCTCAGGCCAAGAGATGGGGGCCATTGTCTGAGGATGAAGTGCCCCGGAAAGCTGGCAGCCTGGCCAAACGTGGGTGCAGGTCCGTAATTAAAGGAAGCGGGCAGTTAATGGAACAGCAGCAATGCCTCCAGCGAGATGCCAGGTGCGGCTCCAATGGTTTTAACCCTCAGGACTGCTCTGTCTTTGCCCCAGGGAAGTTTGCACTTGGTGGCAAGAACTTATTAATCAACAGCCAGTCCTTCTACACCATGAGACAGGGTTGGAGCATCAGGGCTGCTGCCTGACACCTCTTCCTGCCGTTTTTAGCAGCTTAAGAAATAAAATCAAGCATCTCAAAGTCCCTTTTAACGCAGTCCTGCTGGAGGAGGCTCCTCCCAGCTTGATATTAATGGCAGATGTTGCAGGGTGAAGCTGGCTTCTGCCCCTTTTTCCAGGTCTAGCCATTAACCCCTTCCTGCTCTGGTCCAGTTTGATCTTTGTTCACCCCATCACCAGCCTCTGTACCTCCTTTCTGGGTGCTCTGTCCCATTTTTTCTTGCCTCGCTCTGTTTCCTGTCCCACTTCTGCATGCCTGTCCCCAGTTTCCATGTGTCCTCCCCGGGGGCTCCAGCTCCTTATGCCCCATTCCACTTCCATCTGCTGTCTTAACAGACCAAGGGAGCTGCATGAGGCGAATCCACATGGTGGGAAGGTCCTGTCAGTGAGCACCAATGCACCCTGACAATGACTAGGGCTTTCCATTTACTCAGACTGCTGGGTCATGAGTCCATCATGCAGAATCACTAAAACTCATTGGCAATCACCTCAGAGCTTGTCCCCTGACAAAAAGCCCGAGAGAGGAGGCCCAGTCTGTGACTGTCTGTGGCACTCCATATTGGGTAAATACATTCTCTCCAATACCAGGGGCACAATGCACATTTGACTCTGAATTATAGGAGTGTAAGTTTGACTCCTGTCTGGCTCTCATACACGGTCTCTGGAAACAATCATGCACTGCCTTGGAATATGGATATAGATGATCTAATAGGTCTTTTCCATTTAAACGTCTTTGGTTCTGCTCACCAAAATTACATCATGAGTTTCCATTGGGGGATGGTATTTTTCTTCCTTCCCTGAACTATTGTGTATGGATTCTGTGCGTTATTAAACAGGTGCTGCGTTCCATCACAGAAGTGGCAGCATTTCAGTGATGTCTAGCATGAGCCCCCTGTATGGTTTGTACGGCAGTTTGCTGAGTTTGTCATATGCCTTTGAGATCCTCCAGGTGCAACAGGAATGTAAGATTGTATTCTTTAGTTAAGTGGCTTTGAAGCTGAATGTGTTCTGCCAGTTTTATTCAGGAGGAGAGTGGGGAGAAGGGGGGGCAGTGGAGTCATTTTCTAGTGGGGCTCACAAGCAAAAGCTAGTTGAGAAGAAGGTGTGTGGAACTGTTTTTCCGCTCTGTTTGTCTTGTCTTGTCAGGGTTTCTGTTTGGTATGTGGGAAGGAGAGCAGGTTGGGTGCTCCAACTCTGGCACCTGGGCACTGGCAGTCACTGCTATCGGAGAATGCACCTGTACATGTTGCCATTCAGCTGCTGGATACAGGCAGTGACTCGATGGGCCCGATTCCTCACGGTCACTCATTCACACCTGTGCTAAGTGCAGGGGGTGGAAAATCCTGCTATTCAGGTAGGGTAGCGCTTTGCAAGGCAGGGGGAAACCAGGCCGAGTGTCACTCGCTGGCCTGCTCCCATTAAATCAAGCTCCCATTTACTTCCATAGGAGTAACATTAACACCCTGAATCAGGTGCCCATGTAGCTTGGGTGCTTGGTATCACTCAGCCTTCAGCCTCAGGCCTCACTGTGGCCCTGAGACACCAACAATTCCTAATCGTTGGGTTGTTGTTCCCAAATGGTCCACATGGAGATCAGGGTTTGGCACTATTTATTAATGAGAGTAACAACAGATTACGTTTATCTAGCACCTTTTCTTCCAAAGGGCTTGGTTCAATGTATACATGTATCAGTTCATCCTGGAATGCGGCCACCTCTGGGGTGAGAAACAGCCCCTATTTAACCGTGCACAGCAACACTGTGGCTCCATCAGCGAAGGAGAAGACTCCTGGCTCCAACTGAAACGATGGGGAAGTTTAGGTAGGCAGAATGTGACCCCCGCATTAGCCCTGTCTCTTAATATTATTATTGATGATGGGTAGGGCCTTCCCCGATCAAGGCTCCGGGCCCCACAGCGAGGCGCTGTACAGAGAAGTAACAAAGGGGTCCCTGCCCTGCAGAGCTGCCAGTCTAGGTGTGGGGCAGGATGGACCGAACAGACCGTGGAGGGTGGGGTGGGAGGAGGCGGTTACAGCAAAGCAAACAGCCATCTCAGCTGCCCATCGGCCTAGCCAGCGTGGGGCAGGGCAGTTTGTGGGCAGTTTGGGGGGGGGGGGTTGCAATACTCCTGCTCCGACGGTGAAAAGCCCCACCAAGCAGCAAGGCCCATGGCCCTGTCTGCCAGCCAGGGGCCAGCGCCTCCAGCAGCACGGCGGCCCCCAGCCTGGCGCCCGGGCGCTGGCTCAGACCGGCCCGGGGGAAGCTGCCACCCGCCCCAGGGCTGGCCGCGCCCCTGGTGCGCCGGGCTGCTCCCACCCAGCCCAGCGCCCCCAGGCCAAACCGCCAGGGCTGCTGCCTTGGCGCCTGGCTCCAGCGCCCGCCCCCTGCGCAGGGCACAGCTGGACCCGTGGCCTGGCCGGGGGCAGGGGGTGACCGGGCACCCAGGGGCGGGGAGGACCTGGGCTGCCTGCTAAAGACACCCGGGTTCACCTACCCGCCCCCCGTCCCTCTCCCCCCAGCCGCGGGCTGGAGACCTGCCCGGGGCTGGCACCAGAGGCCCCGGGCACCACCCCTTGGCCAGCCCCGGGCAGGGCGCGGGTCCCGCGGGGGGCGGCGGGGAGAGGGCGGAGCGGGCGGGCTGTCTCCGGCAGGAGGAGGAGGGAGCCGGGGGCTGGAGCCGGGGCCGGGCCGCCGCGCACACGCTCCCCGCCTCCCCGCCTCCCCGCGGCGGCTCCCCCCAGGCGCGGGCCGGGCAGAGGCTGGATGGAGCCGGCGGCCGGGCGACGGGAGGCAGCGGGCTGGCTCCGGCGGCCGGGCTGAAGGCGGCCGGGCAGGAGCGCTGAAGCGGCGGCGGAGCCAGCCCGGCCGGAGGTAAGGGAGGGGGCGCGGGGCTGCCCTGTTGGGCCCGGCAAAGACCCCGAGCAGCGCAGGGGGCACATTGCACGGAGCTGGGCAAATCCCCGCCTTGACATTTCGGGGGGCTGGGGTGGGGGGAGACAGCCCCACCCATCTGCCCCAGATGCACCCCGGGCTCTGAACCTGCCCGGAGGCACCCCCCCATCACCCCCCGAAATGGGGGCCCCCGGCGGCTGTTTGATCGCTGCGCGACTCCGGACCCCCCGGCCCATCCCTGTCATTAAATCAGGGCTTTTCAGACCCCTGCCTTCGTGCGACCTGGGTGTTTGCGCAGCGCCCCCAGGAGGGGGCGTCCCAGGCAGGGGAGGGAGCCCGGCTCGCGGCACGGGGGTGAATGGGGCGCAGCTAGAAGGTGGAGAAATCAGGGGTGCCTTTGCCTTGTCGCTGTGGACGGCGTGAAATGGGACCGGCGCTTTGCCGGGCCCTTCTTCCAGCCGCAGGAGCGCGAAGCCCGGAGCGAGCCGCAGGGTTTAGCTGCCCTCCGGCCCGGCTTTTCTGATCCTCACAGCCCTGGGAGGAGCCCACCTTGGGACCGAATGGCCGCCGCAGGACAGCTGGGCTAGGAGATGCAGAGGAGGGAAGGAGCTAGAGAGAGGGAAGAAGTTGCTTTGGGGACAGAGAGCATCAGCGATTTTGGGGAGCCCAGTGTTGGGGTTTAACCAATCCAGGCTGGTTTTAGTGATAAAGGAATAAATCCTGCCTAGGAGAGGGAGGTGGACCTGCTAGAGGGGAGCCACTGTCCACACCCAGCCAGCCCAGGATTTACTATATTTTTTGCTACTGAAAATATTTTTAAAATCCACAAAAATCTTCCTGATGAGAATTGATTCATCCTCCCGGTCCTCTCAGTTCTGAGCCTGGAAAAGGGACTGTGGATGTCACTCGCCTAAGGCCCAATTCTGCTCTCGCTGATCGTGGTGTAAGTGAGCAGTAACTGCACTGGGTCAATGGATGCACACCAGTGTAAACCCACTGAGAGTGGAGAATCAGGCCCGGAGTTATTAAGGAATTGTATTGCCTGCAAAACAGGAAAGGTTCTTTCCTGTGCTGTGTACTGTCCATGCTTCCCAGCTTTATTGGTCTAGTATAATCAGTAAGAAGTTTACGTTGTGATAAGAGGCTTTTATAATAGGCTTATTCTCCAAACAGGTTTTCTGTTTAAAAAAATCTACAACAGGCTTTACAGTGGGTCCGGAGACCATTTCCTGTCTGGTCTTATCTGATTTGTTTCTTTTAGCATCAGGTGTTTGGTAAGTGGTTTTTGCTGTGTTTGGTTTTAATAATTTTAGCTGCTCTTATATTACTCTGCTGAAGGGTGTTAACAAAAGGTTAATGAAGCATGACTTTTGCAACAAAAAATAACACAAAAAGGATCTGTATTCATTCCCAGTCCTGTCTGAGCCGGTCAAAGCTCTGTTCCTTGTTGGATAGTCTCGCATCTCTCACAGAGAATAACAAAGCTCCGACCTGACAATAGACAAAAAGGTGCTAATCCCAAACTCAGTTCTGTAAGCAGATTCCTAGCAGATAGTGTCAACAACTGGTTTTATTCCACCTTTAAAAGGGAGTGGAGCCCACTTAAAGAAATAACCTGTGAAACAGACCAGGAGTCAGTTCTGGTGCTTCAAGGTGACTGAGCCTTAGGGGTCAGTTTTCTGTTATAATTTCATTTTCTTCAAAATGTGACACTCCAAGGTCGCTGTATATTGCCAACCGAAACCTTGCAAGCTTCGTCCAGTGCATGGGCCCAGTGCATGAGGCCTACATTTGTTCCAGGTAGGAGCAGGTAGCTAGATTTTCACCCTCACTCTCTTTCCATTCAGTGGAAGTTCAGGCAAAACATTCCAGGCCCATGATCAAGATGCTCAGTTTGGATTAATTTTGGGTTGCAGTTGCCTTGAGTAGTTCAGCTGCTTTGCTCTTGTTGCATTGCCAGGCTGCTTGTTGGAGAGGGCACATTCCCCTTAGGTTGCGGCTGGAGTATAAGACCTGTTGTTACTACTTTGACCTTTAGTCTCTGAAAGAACAACAGGACCTGTGTCAGAGGCAGAGACAGTGGATTCTGCTATTAGCATAATGGTACCGACTGGCCTATCACACAGATTCAGAGGATGCTGTGGCACGTTCCTGGAATAAGTAAATATGTTTATGGCTCAAGGAAGCGATCAAAGTTGGGAAGGACTAGATTCTAAGGGGTCAATAGAACTTTCATTAGCTTGTGTGACATTGGGACTGCAACCCAATTAACTAAGGCATTAGGTTTCTATCCCTGTTTATCCAATATGTGGCTCTTTGGCGTATCATGGCTAAGACTCCATGTAAACCTTTATATCCTAGCAAACATCACATCTCATAATGAGACAGGAAATGACTGAAATTGAATCCCCACCCCCATCTGTTTTGAAGAGCATTTTATTCCCCCGGATGAGTGTACCTAAAGTTGTGTTTTGGTGGAGCACCACTGACATCCAGTGGGCAGTTGGGGTAACATACAGTATACATAACTATAAATAAGAATCTACCCTTTGATGGTGTTTGGAGTGAAATGAAGCAGGGGATCATCTAAAAAGATTTTGACCATGCGAAGAACTGTGCACTGAGGACCTACACACATGAACTGTTGCTGCATTAAGAACAAATATTCAAGGTATCAGCTGGCGCTGTCTGATTCCACAAGAGCTTCTTGGAGTTTTGCAAACTCTAGCTTCCCTGCCAGGCTTCTCGGGGTGGGGTCGGAGACTTAATTTATCAGACCCCTAATGGAATCGCTGTGTTCCTCTTGGGATTCCAGATATGCAGGTAGACTTTTCCCTCTTCAGAGCCATCATTCATTGTGGTAGCCAGACACATGGTGCTCACCACAACAGAAAACAAATCAAATCCAAAAAACTCGCCACTCTGGGAGGAATGTTCCTGCCTGAGGTGGGCTAGAGCACCACCTAGAGGCAGAGCTAGGTCCCTGCGACACAGCCCCAGTTAAGTTTAAAGGGATTCTTTGTAAGTGGCCCCTCATGACAGTAAGGATCAGTTAAAGCAGTTCCTGCTGCTCTCTGCTGGGCTCACAGGTTTGGGGTTTGGAGCCACCGATCTGGGTTGGAAATTACAGCCCTGGGAATGGTGGAGCTATGGCCAGTTCAAGCAAATCTGGGTCTCCCTGCAAAGCCATTTGCTTGGGGATCCCCTACTGAGAAGCCCAGATTCTCTCCTGCGCCTGCTGCAGAAATCCAGAGTACCAGCTGGGGCTAGGATAAGGGGGAGATGTCCTGAGTTTCCAGCAGCCTCAAGTTATTGTCCCATCAATTACCAAGCTCTCAGACAGTTGGGGCATGAGCAGTAAACATCACACCAGGCTTCCAACCTGCCCTGCTGGGAAGGTTATGTATCAACACTACCGCCCTCTATTGGAGGGAATGGGAATCTCCAACTCCTAGCAGAACTCTTTTTATGCTGCTAACAAGTAGCAGAGAGTCTCCTTCAGCTCAAGGGGTAGGGCCTGTGCTTCCAGACCAGGAGGCGTCGGGTTCTCTTCCCCCTGTTGAAGTGCTCATTAATCACATGGACAGCATAGAGTCAAGCACAAAGTTGTAGGAGGGCCACCGGTTTGTTACAATAGTTTGCCCTTTGCCTTCAGAGGAGGCTGCCAAATGCCTTTACAAATATTTTCTAAAGCCTGTGAGTGAGGTATTATCTTTATGTTACAGAAAGGTAAACTGAGGCGCAGAGGTTAAACAACTCTCCCAAGGGCATACAATGAGTCAGCATCTGAGCCAGGAATAGAACCCTGCCCGCTGCTCTAACCTCAGACAGTATCGCCTCTCCCTTGGCACTTCTCTCTTGGTCGTTAATCAGCCAGCGATGCCGTCTTGTGGCCAGTCCCAAGTCCTCTTTAACCCAGCTGACTGCCTGGGCTAGAGCCAAAGCCACCCTGGTTGGTCTAGTCTGGCCCCTGAGTTGGGCTTTTTCGTATTGTTGTCCCTGGCAAAACGGAGTATTAAAAAAAAAGTCCTCGGGTTTATTACTTGAAACTGAAGCATGTGACAGGCTGCTGCAGAGCAGGGGCATGGGGACATTAAAGCCCCAGCACCGAAGCAAACCCCTGACAGCTGTTGCTGTCACCCTGACACCCAAGGCAGAAAAAACCCTGGCTGTCAGTGTGAAAACCCCGCTGAGTGGCAGCAGCCCCGTCCTCCTGGCTTATCGGGTTGGGAGGCTTTCAGTGAGGGATTTGCAGTGGCGATAAACCTTAACACCACCCCTCAAAGCTTGCGATGAGCTCTCTAGATAGCCCAGCTCAAAGCTGCTGTCTCTGCTCTGGCATTTGATGCCAGTGCAGTAGAAGCTACCGAGATGGACGAGCCAGTGACTGGACCTGGGAGCAAAGATGTGTTTTGCAGCCTTGGGCAGAACCCTGAGCTGCCGGAGGAAGAGGTCGGCCAGAGGGGGCTCGCTTCGGTGCATCACACGAGGTGCTGAATTGCATACAGTAAAGCAGTCCCCTTTAAGGAGTGTCTATGGAAGGAACGCACCTGTGCAAAGAATGCAAGGCTATATGAGGGCAGGCCTAAAGGTCTCTGCCGAAATAGCCATCCCTGAGCTAGGTCTCCGGGCAGTGCATGAAGGAGCAAGTGGGAGCGAAGGAGCCATTGCATTTCCTTGTGGCCTTGCAACAAAATAACCTCATGCCAGTGCGCAGTCTCCAACCTGCACTCCTTACAGAGCCCCTTTGCCTGTGCGTGGGGTCCTGGCACCGTCCTCTGTGACGTCTCTGCGCTCGGAGACTCAGTCTCACTTGGGGCCAGATCCCCCGGGGCCTTGCTCAGGTTTGACTCAGTCCCAGCTTCCATCAGGCCAAACCTCTGAGTTGCCGAGCACCTACAGCCACCGTTGACTGCGGTGGATCGGGCCCATTAGCTTCGGTGGGGTTTTGCTTCAGTAAGACCCTCAGGATTTGGTCCACTAAGAATACTGTTCCTCTCCAGTGCCAGCTGCTAAGAGCAATGCTCTGGGTCTGGGCTGAAAGTGTACCTGGGCACATCCCTCCAGTCCCAAACTTTCTGCTCGCGTGAGCTGCTATGAGAAATGATGCAGAAGCCCTGCCTGTTGGTGTTTCACCTGGGCTGCAAAGGTCCAAAGGCTCTGGCGGCAGGATGGGATCTCTGCCATGGTGGTTCTTAGCACAGTCTTCCTGGCCTTTGGGAACAGGGTGGGTATCAGTTTTCCCCGACAGCCGTGCTGTCTCTGTTAAAAAGCTGCTCTCGGGTGCTTGGTTCTCAGACCCAGAGCCCATCCGGAAGCTGCAGAGCCCTCGCTGGTGTTCTGCACAATGAAACCCTTTGGGACCCAAGCAGTGGGGGTTGGGGAACTGGGCGGGAAGGTGGGGTCACGAAACAATCTAGTTCTTGTGAAACGGTCCCCAGGATGTGAGCACCAGAGAACCCTGCTAGCCTCGTTCTAGGCAGGAGAACCCTGTGGCGTGTGTGTGCCAGGCCCTGCATCCAGACACAGCATCGCTAACAACAGTGCACGGGGCTTCATGCCAGGCTGCAGCTGGACTTGCTCTGAGCTGGATGCCCACCGTGCAGTGCCAGTGTAGACAGCCATGGTAGTGTGGCAACGGCAGTGGTGTAATTAGTCCGTCAGAGACGGCCTCAACAGCCCAGAGCAACGGCTCTGTCACCTGACAAGCCTGCCCAAGAGCAGCCGAGGCGGCACCCAAAATGTGGAGAGGTGCAAATGGACCCGAGCTGCTCTGTGGAGCTGTGCTGGGCGTTGGGGGGTAGGTGTGTAACCCATCCCTGCTGTCCCCTTCTAATGGCACCTAGCCCAGCTAGAGACTGATGAGTCTGCGATAGCCGTAGCTAAGAGCCACGTGGCTTTTAGCTCTTGCAGTAGAGGCTCATGCCCTAAGCTTCAGCGGTCCCAGGTTCGATCCTGTCTGCCGACACCCGGGCTCGGCTGGTGTTACAGGTGCAACAATCCACAAGGCCCTGCCGTGCCCAAGGAGTTTTATGTATGCGTGTGGGACAGGGTGACTAGTGTGGGAATCACACCGGTCCAGGCTGCAGTTACGCAGCTCTTTAGTGTGGAGGCAGCCCTGTCCATTCCCTGTAGGTTCAGCGACCTAGCTGTGGCGTTAGTCACTCTCTAGCACGGTTTGATGCCCTGCCTGGTTCTGGTTTTTTTCCGCTGTGACAGCCATGCAGACGGCTGCAGTAAAGGGGAGCCTCATAGCTCCTCCACTCCCAACAAACATCGCTGGAGGGACCAGTGAATTCGCGCCGGCTGTGATGAGCTCACAGCTACTGCAGGCCCAGCTTCTCCCAGCATGAGTCACCCTCACAGAGGATGTGGAAGTGCTGGCTCTTGGGGAAATTGAAGCCTATATCATGCTAGGAGAAGTCCTGGTGAAGATCCTGGTGTGAGACCTGCTCAGAGAGTCAAGCGGCAGAGGGCACAGACAACACCTGAGACTGAGAGCTTTTTTTCACCAGGGAAGAGACCGAGCTTACACGGATGTAATTCTCTACGAGGTTTCGTGGGAGGTTCTCCTTTCACTCCATTGCTTCCCGCCTAGGAGTCCTTCTCAAAACACTATCCACACTCAGCCCATCCTGCCAGCTGGCAGCCTTCATTCTCGGACCGCACAACAGAGGAGCAGTTCGGTGATAGTGATGGAGACATCTTTAAAGTGCTTCACGCTCATAAAATGGAGTTCTTGGTTCCAGTGGGGGGGTCTCTCCTGGTGTTGTCTAGCTGTACAGCTTGAACGGGCTCAGAAAG
Organism: Eretmochelys imbricata; assembly: GCF_965152235.1. Lineage (NCBI taxonomy): Eukaryota > Metazoa > Chordata > Testudines > Cheloniidae > Eretmochelys > Eretmochelys imbricata. Next base: position 9,675,233 of record NC_135581.1, on the reverse strand, counting down.
ACCTGCTATATTTCATACCGCCAGCCCTTCAAACTCTGAGAGACAAGCTGGATTCTTTCCCTCTCACATGTCGTATTTTATTATTTAGTATTCACACTGCGTGCCACCTGTGTGCGAGGTGCTGCGCAAACACGGAACAAAATGCCAGTCCCTGCGTGGGGAACCCCATGGGCCTCCGTGGCCAGATCTGTATTATTGGTGCTGGGGACGCACGAGAAGGAAAGGCCCCAGCTTGTCGCTTGGCCTATCCTGGCTGAGGTAGTGCTGGGAGATAAGGGGGAGAAACATCTTAGAAACTGAGCATGTTTGAGCTAAAAGTTACTGAGGGACAATAGAGAAGGAGCCAGGGCTGATGTGTAACGTGGGTGTACGTCAGTGAGTGGGTGTGAATCAAAGGGTGTCTAACTTACTGTTAGGGATGTGTTGAGGGGGGCCAGGTTATTACACCAGGTTAGCATCGGTCACCTCTTAGTTTGGGCCTGCTTGTGCCACTTTGCAGCGACTCAGGGTGGAGGGACATGGTTGTTTTCTACGGGGAGCCTATTGCGCACGCCAGGGGGCGTAACTAGGAGAAACGGGATGAGACGGAGCAAAGGAAATGTCAGCTGATTATCAGGAGAGACGTCCTGCCAGTGAGGTGAATCACACGAAGGCCTTCCAGGGAAAGCAGTGGGAGCCCCGTCGCTTGGAGCAGTTAAAACTAGACAGGGCAAAGCACTTGAGATGCTGTGGTCATTCTGGCTCTGGCAGGGGGAAGAGCTAGATGACCTCACAACTCTTTTCCCTCACTAGCTGCTCTGCTGTTTTGCATGGTGTGTTGAATGTTTTCCCTACGTATTACGTTAGCTGAGCCCTTGGCCCCGTTGGGAATAAGCCCCTGTGGGGTATCCCTTGAGGACCGTGCTGGGGCTGAGCTGATGGTGTGTTGCTGCCCTCTCTTGCTTTAGGTCAGCCACAATGGGCTCCGTCAGAGGAGATCATTTCAAGGACATCAGCCCCGTGGTGACCCCAGAGGGAAATGTGGTGATGAGCTTCAGCTTTGACAGCTACCAGCTGGAGGAGGAGGAGCTGCAGGCTAAAGGGAATCAGGCCAAGGGAGTCCTCACCTTCATGGAGCCAGGTAGGGCTTGGCAGCTGGGCGCCGCATCTCTCCTGGCTCGCAAGGAGGGAGCGTGGAGGAAGGGCTGAGGGGGGCACATAGCGATGGCAGTGACAGGCTGCTGGGGCAGCTCCCTGGATGCAGGGAGAGAGAGCTTTGTCATAGCCAGTGCTGCACCAACCAGCTCCACGCTCCACGTTTCACAGAGCCATGGGCAAACCCTGCTTTGCCGGGTGGTTCAGCCCCCCAGACTTTGGCCATGTGTTCAGATTATCCTGGCTTCTTGGGTCGGGAGATCTCACAGGGGTGGGCTTTTTTGCAAGGTCTCCTGGCCAGGCCAGACACAGCCCGCAAGCAGCCATTACCTCATTGTGGTAACGCTTCAGGTCCAAATGAGGCCCAGAAGCACAGAGACCACAGGACAGGGTGGAAATAATAACAGCGGTACGTTCGGGGAACTTTTCCCAAGCCTCCAGAAGGTTTGGTTCAAATCTTGTCCAGCGTCTGGGGCTGGTTCTTAGCGTACAGGAGCCGTTTGGCCCAGTCTTTAAGAATAACTACTGTGAGTGGAGCTTGCTGTTGTCCATGCAGCTCCTGATCCGTCGCCATGGCCCGGACACTGTCCTGCGGCGCAAACAGCATGCGGGGAGAACAAGTTTTGTGGCTTTGTAACCCCCACAGAGGTGACACACACCCTCCCACATCCCCAGGACTGGCCTGGGGGCACTGTAGCCAGGACCCGCCAAAACAAGCAGGGAGCTAAGGAATCCAGCGAATTCCCCAACTGCGTGGGTCCAAGGCAGCAGGGAGGACGCTTCTCTGCTCACTAGCCAGGGGAGCATGACTGGGCCAGCAAATGTGTGGCTATTGGCTGGCCACCCTCCTGCTGAGCCCTCCCCTTGAGGCGTGCAGGCTTTGACATCCCAGCAGGGTTAACTTTCTGCCCCTCTGGCTGGGTAAGAAAGGCCCTTCTGGGGGCTGGGATGAGAACGCGTGCGATTTATCGTGGCTCCTCCCTCTGCTCTTAACCCCTCCCCCTTCACTGCCAGGCCTCTCTGTGGCTCCTGCCGTGGTTTCGTTCCTCTCCGTGTGATGCCGGGGCAGTGGGGATCCTGGGGGCCTGTGCTCTTTGACAGGCACACACATCCCCACTTCCCTGTGCAGATCCCCGGTGTTTTAACAGTGCAGACTCCGACATGTCGTAACTGCAGCGTGTTCCCAGATGACAGGAAAGCAATTAATGAGCCGTCGCTCCCCTGGCCAAGATGATCTTATACGAGAGTTTACTCCAAACGTCTCACAGGCTGAGTCACTTGAGCAGGTGCCAGCTGTAGGACAGACCCTTACCTTACCTCCACTGGGGCTAGTTGCATTTGCACCAGCTGAGGATCTGGCCCTAGGTTTGTACCTCTGCCAATCACTCCCTGAACGTACGCTGGATGGCACGGGACTGCTTCAGTACGTTGCACATCAAAGACCTGGTATTCTTATACTGCCAGGATCACTGCTGAAATGCCTCTACTCACAGGCTGCAGTTTAGCCAGGCTGGTGTTTATTTTGTGGAGCGACATAGGTGAACCTGGCGTTGGGCACATTATGGGAACCGGCAATACAGCTATCCGACATTAATACCATCCTTTCCAGTTTGCAATGAAAAGGCTGACCCTGCTGTTTAATCCCTCTGGGAGCTCTCAGACCCTGTAAGGGCTTGCGAGCTGCTTTTCCCCGTGGCCTCGAGGAGCACTTGCCCCTGGGCCAATAGGTGGCCCTTTGGGAAGGGCTGAGATTTAACATAGCTGTTGCTCTTTTGGGGCCCCCAGATGTTCCCTTGCGAGCCCAGTTGAGAGAACAGTAGGCATCTCTGCTTTGCTCTTTCCCGGGGGGGTTTCATGTGCAGAAGGGTGGCTGGGCCGGGGTCAATGATTCTGGGAAAAGATGTGTAGCTGCAGAGATCAATAACTTCTCCTAGTACAGGGACCATAACAAAACCTCACTCTCTGCTCCCGGTGAGGAAGGCTGGGAACTAGAGGCAGGTGAACAGAGGCATGTGTACACCTATCCATACGTACAAGTGTCTAGGAAGATACTTCCCCCGTTGGCTGGTGCTACACAGATGTCCGATAGGTGGGTTTCTTGCCCCTTCCGCTGAAGCAGCTGATGCTGACCATTGTTAGAGACAGGATCCCGGCCTTGCCGGACCACTGGTCTAGCCTGGTTATTCCTGTGTGGGTGATCGAGTCGAATAATGGCACTGCAGTGTCTCATGGGAGAGAAGAGAGTTGCAATGAGTATAAAGGGGATTCTTTACTAAAGCTGCGAGACATAGAGCCCCTCATTTGGGAATGTTCGGTACCTCGTCTCAGTGAACAATAAATCGGTTGCCTCTCGATATATTTCCCAGCCTGTCTGTAGGACTCTGTGTTGGGCTCCAAGAGGCCCATCAGCTTAACTGTCACCTGTTCTGTCCTGTTCCGGCTGTAGCCTCAGAAGACCCCGAGCCGCAGGATCGATACCATGGGATTTACTTCGCAATGCTGCTAGCAGGGGTTGGATTTCTCCTGCCATACAACAGCTTTATCACAGATGTGGACTATTTGCATCACAAATATCCAGGTGGGTCCTTCCCAGCAATGGTGGTTTGGCGTGTCCCAGGCCCTGCTCCCTGGATTTCATTCACACTGAGCCAGGGCACAGCATGGAAACTGTCACGGCAGAGTCCTCATTAGCAGGAGAATGCTAGTCTGACAGGCAGAGGGGAACCAGCCCGGACAGGCCGCTGATTTCCAATTCACATGTAATCTTTGAAAGCCAGCAGTCAGGATCTCTGATGTTCAATGCTGATAGCAAACACAGTCCCATTTAATGACAGGAGATCCTAGAAGCTGGTGCTAGGATGTTGAAAAGACAGAGGCTGCCGAAGTGAGTGTCGGTGTATTTGGCGGGGAATCTGGTTTTGAAATAGGACTTGGCCGGGTCTCCCAGTTCTTGTGGATGCAGATATTGACAGGTGCTGGATGTCTCCTGGATGGGGTGTCTAGCAGCCTGAACTCACAAATGTAGCCCAATTAATGACAGCAGTATCACTCTGCAGTGTTTGTACCCAGAGTGCAAAGTGGAGGTAGACAAAATGAGTGGCTGCCCCCGTGGCATCTCCTGTGTTGCCCACGGGGTATCTCCCCAGACCCTCACCCCACTTTCTGTCATTCCACCGCCTTCTATTTCAGCCGGCCCTGCTTGCCTATTTCCACAGCCTGGAAAATGTTTCCTGTTCCTGGATATCCCTAGACAATGCAACCCTGACATTGTTCTTTGAGGCCACAGCTGAGTTACCCAAACCCGGAGCCTGGTTCAGCCATCAGAGAAACCAGACAGGTGGGCTGGAGGAAATACAGAACAGCCACCAGACCCCAAATTCTGTTCACCAAGGTGCCAACACAGACCCGTGGTCAGCAGTAGCTTGAAAGCTCCCTGCTGAAATCAACACACTCAGTCCAACGCGGCTCTTGGAGCATTGCTGACCACCTCACCTCTTCTGTTGCTCTGCAGGGACCTCCATTGTGTTTGATATGAGCCTCACCTACATCCTGGTAGCCTTGGTAGCTGTCATCTTGAACAACGCCCTGGTGGAGCTGCTGAGTCTGCACACCAGGATCTCTGTGGGTAGGTCTCTCCATTTCCTTCCCCTGCCTCAGGGATCCAGACAGGACCCAAGCCTACTGCCTGCATTCTGGGGCTACCATATCTCCATGGCTATTTTCCTATCCCATCGGTGCAAGCGGTCAGGCTAGCGTTTTCCAGAAGGGTGGACTCTACTCCTGTCTCCAGCGCCTCTCCACCAACTGACCTGGAAAAAGCCTGCAAGCACTGAGATATCATTGCCCGTCCTTGGCCCCTTCAGGGTAGCGGAGTGTCACTTCTGCTCCCTGCCTGATCTCCCAGCAGTGAAGACAAGATGTGTGTTATGTGTGCAGATACGTTCTGTTCAGTTTCCAGGGGGAAGGGGGTTGGGAGATCTGGGCCGGTCATGTACAAAGCCGTATAAGCACATTCCATTCGCCCAAGCCTCAGGCCACCCAATCACTTAGATTTAGCCCAGCATCCAGTGTGAACACCCAAACTTCCAGCCACGCAGTCAGTCAGACACACCATTAGCTAGACACCAGAAATACGATCAGGCAGACGTCTGGACACCCAAACATCTGGCTGCCTAGAAACTCAAACATCACGAGGAACCTACAGGGCGATGCCTAGGCTTCCATTCCACCCCATAAGCAGTTAAATGACTAAAGCCATCTTGGCGTAGATGGAACGAAACGGGGGGTTTCTCTGGCCCCTCGTTCGTCTGCTCTGTAACTCCATCTCCGCCTCAGTGCGGGGACGCACTCTCTCTCCAGGCTGCTCCACGCAGTAGTAGTGGCTCGGACGCTTGGCCCCGTGGGGTTTCACTGGGATTCCACAGCCTGCCGAGCTCATCACATCGCTGTCCCAAGCCAGTCCAAAGGCTTGCTTCCAGCTCTGCTCTCTGCCCCTTGACTCCGGTGTCCATCTTGTTCGCTGCAGGATACCTGTTCGCTCTGGGTCCCCTTCTCTTCGTCAGTATCTGCGATGTCTGGTTGGAGCTCTTCACCCACAGGCAAGCGTATGCTATCAACCTGATAGCCGTAGGGGTCGTGGCCTTCGGCTGCACAGGTATGTGAAGCCTGGCGCAAGGAGGACAGGCCAGGTGGTTTTGGGGAGAGCAGGGTCTTGTTTCAGAGTACAAGGCCTGCTTGAAAATAGAGAGGGGAGTATCTGGAAGGGGGAAACTGCTCTTCCCCTCAAAGATCCGATTTCCTTGCAGGGAAAAGCAGGAACAAATTTTCTGACATTTCTGTTGGGTCCACATAACTCAGCGGTTTGCAGCCCCTGATGGGCCACCTGCTGCTGCCTGAAACTGCAGATCCCCGCTCCCTGAACTATCTCCCCACTCTTCTTCTGAAGTAGATCTGTTCAGCCACTTACATCTGCGCTTCTCAGATCCCGGCAACACCCCGTAACCCATAGCACATAAAGCAGCATGCACAGCTGCCAGCGCAAACCAGGAGCTATCTGATTTGCATAAAATGGCACGTATTTGCATAAAATACACTTATTTGCATAACGTGCTGCCTGATGGCCTGTGGGGCTTTCAGCTTCTCCTGGAACCCCCAAATACCAAACTCCATACCCACCCAGCCCATCATCAATCAAACACGCATCTCTAGCATCGCCAGGTCAATTGCAGTCAGTGGGGCCAGATCCCAAGCTGGAGTAAGTCAGCACAGCGGTGGCTGCTCCTTGCTTGGCCAGCTGGCCTGGCTGGTTTGTTAGTTCTGTTGGGAAGCGCTGATGGGGTGGGGCATCCGAGTACCAGGCAGATAGATTAGATAGAAAAGAACGTGAATTGAAACCGACCTCTTGTTTGGTGAAAAAAGTGGGGGTGGGTTTCCCCCCTCCCATTTTGGGCTCTGTGAAATGCCCGTTTTTGAGCTAAGAAGGCACATTTACGCTTTTTGAATCCCTGCTTGCTGTTCCAGCTGCTGAGTTTCTGGTTCATTTTGAAAATATTAATAACCCAAAAGCCATCAAGTCCAGTTGTTGCTATGCTAACCAAAGCCTTTTCCCTTGTGACTGAATGCTTTGGAATAATGAAATTCCAGGGCCCCATGCAGCTGCTGGGCAGCAGGACTTGTTAATCCCAGGGCAATCCCCAGGTGGGTGATTTTTATTGGCCTACCATATTTCATCCCATAAAAACCCAGCCTTCCGCAGCTCATTAGCACCAGCTAGCCCAGGTGTGTTTACAGCCTTTCTATGATTTTCTTTATGATGCTGGTTAACACTCTGGAACACGAGTCATTCGCGTGATGCTTCACGTCTGTAAACAGCCAGAGTCAGGCTGTGCAGCCTGCACCCTCACACCCCACCTACCCCCGACACCCTGTTACAGTTTGGCTTTTAGTACCTAGGGCTCTCATGTGCCGGAGGTATCCAGGACCGAGAGCTGGTGCCTTTCCACAGTATTGTTTTCTTATTGCGTTGGCAAGAGTGAAGAAGGCGGTTCTGATTCATGAAAGCACTTAGACCTGCTACAATGAACTTAAAGTTAAGCATGTGCTTTCTTGAATCAGAACTTTCGATAGGAAACTGCACCAACTTCTCCTAGTTCAACAGCTCCAAGGACCTAGGCAGGACTCCCGGCAATATATTTGGGCTAGATCCCCGCGGAATTGTGGGTAGGGAATAATACCTCTTCTCCTTTCTTTTTTCGGTGCACCTCTCTCTTTAAGTGCAGCAATCCAGTTTCTACGGCTACACCGGGATGTTGCCCAAGCGGTACACCCAAGGGGTGATGACTGGCGAGAGTGAGTATCCTCCTAACCCTGGATTCTTAAAGCCTGCTAGCTGGCAGAGCTACTCGCAATTCTGATTAGATAATAGGCTCATTAGCCAGCTGCTGGCTGGCACATTGGCCAGTGCGTCCTTAGTTGGCCCATTCTCCTAGATGTAATCATTAGTTGGCACATGTAATAAAGACCCCCAGCTTGACACAGAGGTTACATCTCCGCTTGGAGCTCAGATGTGATTCCCAGCTCACGCAGACGTACTCATGCTAGCTCTCATCAAGGTACTGTGCTGGCCGCCCTGAGTACACACCCACAGGGTTCAGGTGGTTTGTGCTTGGGGTGGCTTCCCATGCTCTCGAGCTCGCACGGGTTTGGCTGCGGGAGCTGGGAACATCCCTAGCTGACAGTGTAGACCTAGGCAGAGTCAGGTTGCAATGTTCCATCCACCACAAGGTCAGGTTCTTGGGGAAGATGCTGCTGAGAGATGTGACTTCTCCATGCTAAGAGGCCTAGCTGGAGCCCGCCTTAGCAATCTGGTAACTTAGGCTCCGAGCAAAGTCGCATACACGGGGTATGGCTGTGCGGAGGTCAGAGGTGTCACTGCAGCGTCTGTACAGATACCTGAGCTAGCTTGAGTCTAGCTCACCTGAATGCTCATAGCTGTGAAGCTGTGGTGGCCTGGACTTCGGTGCGGCCTGTACAAGCCCGCCTGGGACCCGGGCCACTTACTCGGGTGACTAGCCCACGCTGAAGCCTGTGCTCCATTGCGGTTGGTAGCTAGCTCGGGTATGTCTACATGTGCTGCAGTCCGTGTTACAGTGTAGATGTACCCCCCTGTTTCTACGGCTCTCTGGCTCTGTAGAGGGGAGGGCAGCATGAGCAGCATGCAGACAGCACACTCGTGTCCCAGGGCATTTTACAGCGAGCAGAAGAGAGGATAGAGTCTCTACCGTGACCTGGGGTACGGGTAGGGGTGACCTCCATCCCAATTAGATTGCAGCCCATCTTTGAACGTACACAGCAAAGGCCTTCATTCATTATTAGCCGAGCCTTCTTTAGTTCTCCCCCACTGCCAGCAGACGTTGGCCCAGCCCAGCAATCTCTCAGTCTCCAGCCCTGCTCCCGGAGATGGCTCGCTGGAAACTGACCAGCATGCTGCTCACTCCTCAGGTGCTGCTGTCCAGAATAGGCTTTAGTCTTTTCCTGATAATCCAGGGTAATGGATTTGGCCTTGGCACACGCTGGCAGGTGGTGGGCACGCTCACCACCTACCATTGGCACATGCACCAGCTGGCGACAGCTGGGGTGCTCTCACTGATATTTTGACTGACGCCCTGAAGGGGGAATTTGTTGGTCTTTGGTTGGTGTTTTCATCCGTCAGTGGCCAGCTGGCCCTACGCCAGGCAGAGAAAAACTGTAATTACAGTGGGCACGCGGGCCAGAAAGAAAGGCTGCCCCCTCCCATGGGCTAGGGGAATGAACAGCACTCCGTTGGGCTGTCCCTTCCAGTTACACGGAGTGGCATGAAAAGCCTGGCATTGTAACTCTGCCTAGTGCTAGCTCCTGGGTTGTTCGGGGAAATACGCTGCCTGGCAGAGGGCTGCATGCCCCTATCAGACGCTGTTTCCCTTTGCTCTGCGTGTGTGCGGCTGCTGTTAACACTCAAGAGAGCAAAGCACGAGCATTGCCAGGGACTGCCAGCCGAGGGGGCAGCACCAGGGATGTGTGGGGTGAGCCGATTCCCCTGTATTTCCCCAGCAGTAGATTAGCTGTCTCACAGCAGGGAGAGAGAACAAACAGTTCCTGCGCCTCACCCCTTTGTCAGGGAGATACCTGCCTCTCCACTCACTTTCCCCCACTGCAGCTAACTCCAAAGCAAACAGGGCTGGGACTGGGTGCCTGTTCTGTGTTGCTGGGGGAAGTACGAGGGAATCAGCTTTACTGACAGAAATCATCTCGGCTCACAGAGTAGCCTGTGGCTCACATCTGTTCTCAGTTCACCCAGCACACATCAGCCCACTCACTACACGTTAGTGCCCCTCTCTGGGCCCAGGCCAACACTGGCCCGGCCTGGCCACCGAGTCACATCTTGGGTTCTGTCCTTGTCCGGACAGAGAACCTGGGTTTCAAACCCGGTCCAGAATGTCTCTGCAGCCCCGGCCATTGAGCTGCCTGCTGTCCCTGGACCCCCTATGCCGACGGCCCTGCTTTTGCTCTCTTCCTCTCAGGCACTGCGGGGGTCATCATCTCCCTCAGCCGCATTTTCACCAAACTCCTCCTGTCGGACGAGAAGGAGAACACCATCATCTTCTTCTTCATCTCCATCGGCATCGAGCTCATGTGCTTCATTCTCCACCTGCTGGTGAAGCGCACCCGTTTCGTCCGGCACTACACCGCCTGCTCCCGGCAGGGCGCACCTGGGGGCAAAGGGGTCCCAGACCACAGCACCGGATACAGGGTTCACCACGATGTCACTGCAGAGGACATCAGATTCGTAAGTCTCCCTTTCTGTGCTATGTGGGCGGGTGTGCCAGGGGCTTTTAGATGCCGCTGGGGTTCTGCTGCCTCTGACCTGGGCCTCCAGCTGCTGGCCTGAGGCAGATGTGCTGGGGAAGCTATCTCCAAGGGATAAGGGAAGGACTGACAAAGGTACAAAGATGCACTGGTTTGGTCCAGGCGACCTTTTGGTGCAGAATCCAGAGTTGAATTAGAACTTGAAGCACAGCATCTGCCCTCATACCCATGGGACCATCTCCAAGCAGTGGTGTCAGTTGTTTGGCATGAGAACCATGCTTTGCTTCTCATCACGGTCTGTCTGCCACATAAGTCCCTGCTGAAGGGCTTTAGCAGGGCTGCTCCTTCAGCTTCGCAGGCAGAGTGCTGCACGAGAAATGCAGCCTTCTGCGCTCCAGCCCCTCGCAGACGACGTTCTTAAATGAGTGTGATAATGGGCCTGCATCCCAGTTCGCTGTAGGACGGGGTTGCCACCCTGTCGCTGGTTCAGCACTTTCTGGTTGGCCGCCTGATCTCTGCCCGCTGGCCCCTGCTCTTTGCTTGTAGCTGTGACATTAGACTTTAAAAAGACATTTAATATTTTCCGACCATTTCTGTCCTGTGCAAACAATTGCCGAGGGTGCCACAGGGGGACGGTACACAATTGGGCATGGGAGGGGAGGTGGGCTGTGCAGCCACGAATGGCAGCGGAGATGGGCCTACAAGACAACCTGCTTTCCATTGTTGTGCGCACTATGGAAAACTGCGAGAGCCCCTCTTTTAGGAGATGTGTGGTGCCCTCTAACGGTGCATTGGTGCAGAGAGACGCTGAAGTATTGTATAGAAATCTATACAGTAACGGTGGATGTCCTAGCATGGCACATAAACTGGTAGCTCAGTGTAACCCATGTTTCCCCTCCCCACTTTTGTCCTCTCCGCTTCCTGGGTGAAGTGTATTACAGCCACTGACCTCATCCATTCTACCTTTGCTAGTGACAGCAGGAGGGTCTTACATCAAGGTGGATAAGTTCCCGGAGTCTTTCCCCCTCCTCCCACTGAGCTGTTCTTTGCAAAATACCCCCTGGCTCAACGCTAGCCTGATCCCTCTTGTGCTTTCCCAAGGAAAATCGGCCTTGTGGGCAGGCGGGCTCCCCTCCGGGCAGCCTGGGGCATGAAGCTGAGCTGGCTGGCAGCGGCACCTATGTGAGGTTTGACGTCCCTCGACCAAGAATCAAAAGGAGCTGGCCCAGCTTCCGAGGTAGGACACCTGTGTCCAGCTGCAGGGACAACTAGTCCCACTCTCACTTAAAGGGGCTTTCAGAGGCTGCCATTTAAAGTGGAACTGTCACCTTTTAATAGTACTGCAGCCGCTTGTGCGTTTCTGTCGTGCCGTTGCGGGAGGAAGGATATTCTTTTACTAAAGGCTCAGGACAGCTGGGTTCAGCTCCTGCTTTGCCACAGCATTTTGAGGTGACCTTGGGCAAGTCACTTATTCTCTGTATGCCTCGGCTCCCCATCTGCACAAAGGGGGTGAAAACACGCCCCTAGGTCATCCATGTCTGCGAGGCACTCCGAGGTTACTGTGATGGCAGCCATAGACATCTATCCCTAGGATAGACCTTCCACCCCCAAACGCTTTGCGGTCTCGATACGCACAGCATCTCTGAAATGCAGCTGCCTCTGGTGTGGTAGGCGGAACCCATCCAACACACATGGCACTGAACAGCAGTGGAGGCCGAGAAACTTTTAGGCCCAAGTGAGATAATCTCATGCTGCACATCACAGGGAGTCTGAGGGTACATTTCTGCCAAGCACTGGACATAAAATAACACGGCCAGCTACCGCCGTCTCTCTTGCCTTTTTGCCCTCACAGGGGGAAGGGGAGGAAAGGGAGGTCACGGCGAGTGTAAATTAGCTATTCCCTGGAGTTGCAGGTGTGGTAGGTACACAACATGTGGAATTACAGCATTCATACCGCTCTAGCGTCCGATGGAAATCAGAGAACCTGCTTAGGGGCCTGCTGGATTCAGCCCTGAGTTCTGCTGAAGTCATTTGAACAGCACTTGTTTACACCGGTCCTGAACCTGACCCACAGTTCAGGGAATGGAGTCTGGCAAGGGCAAATGGGTTTCTAATGTGGGAGATGGGGTCAGAGCTCTGAGGGCAGAAGCCAGGGTGGCCTTCTGGATTGATACATCTCTGCCGCATGCTGGGAAAGCATCCGTTCACGTGCAGAACTAATCAGTGCCTTTGTGAGCACCCCTAGACCAGGGCGAAGGCTGGTGAAGGTGAACCTCTCACTGCCGTGCTCTGCAGGGGGAAGAGCGTGGGTTTAGTAATAAGCTGACAGGTTGCTTTGGTGTCCTCCTCCAGACATGATGCTCCATCGCTACGTTGTCTCCAGGGTGATCTGGGCCTACATGCTTTCCATAGCCATGACCTACTTCATCACACTGTGCCTCTTTCCTGGGCTGGAGTCGGAGATCCGCAACTGCACTCTTGGGGAGTGGCTCCCCATCTTAATCATGGCTGTCTTCAACCTCTCGGACTTTGTAGGCAAGGTAGGAGGGGTCCTGGCTAGACCTCCTGTGCAGGCTTCTTTGGGGAGGGTGGGTAGCGGTTGAGGTGCCAGATGGGCAGTAGATTACTAAGGAACAGGTCTTGTCTGATGGCCAGTCTACCCTGTTGTGGAAGAGAACGGGGAGTCAATTGCCCAAGTTCAGGCCCTGGGCTTGAAGTGACTCATGACTTCCTGCCGTGCATATTTTTACAGACTTTGTCGTCCCTCCCCTGCTGTTAGAAAAGCAATCCGTTCAAACCGGGTTGTCTGCTGTTATGAAAGGTGTGGTTGGTGTGTGTATGGGTGGAGGGTCTGGTCTAAATGGGGGTGGATTGTAACTGAAGATGGGCTAGGTTTGGATTTCTTCAGATCCCACAGTAGAGACCTGTTTGTTTCCAGTGGCTTTTTTGCTCTGGAACTGCCACTCAGTCTAGGCCAGCCTCCTGAACAGCCTCATCTTTTATTGATCTAGATTTTACTCCAGAAGCCGCTTTCCTTTGCAACACAATGCGACTTTCCCTCTGTGTTTTAGATCCTGGCTGCCTTGCCTTATGACTGGAGAGGGACCCACCTTCTCATCTACTCCTGTCTGCGAGTGATTTTCATTCCCCTCTTTATAATGTGCGTGTACCCCAGTGGGAAACCCACCTTCAACCACCCCGCTTGGCCTTGCATCTTCTCCCTCCTCATGGGGATCACCAACGGGTACTTTGGCAGCGTACCCATGATCCTAGCTGCTGGCAAAGTGAGCCCGGAGCAGCGGGAACTGGCAGGTAGGAGGAATAACATGTTGACACATGGCAGCCGCTCACGGGAGCCGTGTAGGGAGGCAGGGACAGTGCTGGCTGGACCCACAGCCTCACAAGTTCCATTTGTGTTTCCCACGGTTAGAAGGGGAGCAGGCTGTACTGTTACACCCAGGTCACTGCTCCCACCTTCAGGCCCATCTGCACTAGAGCTGCTGCTGAGTTCTTCGCTGGGTTAACACATGGCCACACGCCCCATGGCTAGCATGTGGCTCCTGACCAGTGTGCTGTGGTTTGCCGTTGCTCGGCACCCTGTAACATGCTTGGCACCTGCGTTTCACACTGTGTGGCTGGGCCCTGCCACTAGAACCGGGTTAGTCAGTCCTCCAACGTCCCACCTGTGTGCATGAGAGGGGATTTCGCACAGTGCTTCAGCAGCATTGCCCCAAGTGCCCCTGGAAGCAGCAGCCGAGGGGGCGTGGGAGATTGCCCAGATGTATCCAGAATGCACTGCTGCAGGCACTGCTGTGGGATGTGGTAGGTGTGGGCAGGCCAGTGGGGGGAAAGATGCCGTGTGCATGGAACCAGTCCCATCCCGGTTACACGTTACATGGCAGGGAGAGACCAGCTGTGCCTGGGTGAGGGGAGAGGAAGCGGTTGGGTCACTCCAAAATATTAAGCGGGTGTGGGTGGGAGGCAGGCCCCGGCGGGCAGTCGAGTCCCTCTCCTGTTCATCCCTGCACTACCCCCCAGGCTCAGAGGCCACGTCCGGGCTGCAGGCCTCCGCACGAAGCCTGGCTGTGCACTGACGTGCTGGTTGCCCTGCATGTCATTTTGCAGGCAGCACCCGCACCAAGGGTGACTTATCCAGTGGCACCAGCCCAGTCTGGGAGTCAATCCCCAGAAGCCCAGTTTCTAAGAGCACCTACGCTCGGGGCTCTCTCTCTGGCCAAACAGGGTCCAGCGGAGGGGCAGGGGGTTAACGCGGGTGTGAGGATCCTGCTGTCCCTTTGGGGAGGGTAGTACCATTTTGGCCCCTGTAGAGCTCCCCTCCAGGTGGCTGTCTCCTGCCCACGCTGATCCAATTCCTGCTCTAAGGCTCCCCACCCCAGCTCATACCACTGCGTCTCCAGATCGCTGCTACCCTATCCACTGCAGGGCCCAAACCAGTGACCGGCTGCACCCTCGCTCTCCCTTGGCCTGGGAGCATGGCCACCAGCACTGGGTTGCCAGCAATATGCTCTGGGGGGGTACGTTACAGATTAGAGCTAGAGCAGGGTACCTCTGTCCCAAATGCGGCGGGGCCCCGGATTATGAGTGGAGACACTTCCTGGCACCCTGTTAGGGTCTGAGCCATCCATGCTTGTCTGGCAGATGAGGGTTAACCTCCTGGCTTCTCTTCTCCGTTCCCCTTCTCCTGCAGGTAACACCATGACTGTGTCCTATATGACCGGATTGACACTGGGCTCTGCCGTGGCCTACTTCGCCTATAGCCTCACCAGTACGTCTCACAGGACCTGTTTCCACACTGAAACCTACAACAGCTCTTTCACGGCGGGGTACTGAGCGGGTGATGCGGCTGGGGCTGCAGAAGCTCTGTGCCGGAACGGGGGTGCAGGAGAAGGGGGCAGGTGGGTTGGGCTGGGGAGGAGAGGAGAATGGGAATGATCTGTCCTGTATTTATTAATCCGTTCCCACCCTACCCAAAATCTGATCCCTGAAATATTAATCCCCCTTCCAGGCCCCTGGCTTGATGGGCTGAAAGGCTGGAGCCTTCCTCAGGCCTGCAAGCTGGCCACAGGCAGGGCCAAGGGGTGTTTGCCGTGAGTCGTCACTGGCTTCAGCAATGGCACAGAAGTTTGGGGGTGACAGTGGGTGTCACCATGAAATGGCCACCCCCCGACTTAGCTGCTTGCTCTTGTGGGCGAGCTCAGTGCTCCAGATCTGGCCTCATCTCCCCTCCACCCCACCCCACCCCTGCAAGGTCCTCGCGGGGCGCTGGATTAGTGGAGCAGAGCTTTACAGACAGTGGATCCCCATTAGGGGACATAGTGGGCCTAGCGCATCCCTGGTGTAACACCACTGAAGTCCAGGGTGTTAAACCAGGGATAAGCTTGGCCCCGGCATTTCCCAGCCAGCCGTGTCTCTAGGCTGGGATGTTATCCCCTGTCGACACTTGGCTGTTCCCAGGTGACTCCAGGGTGGGGAGTGAATGGTGGTGAAGCTCTGCATTAGGAAGTCCAGCTGATATGTGGCACTGTCATGGAGCTGTTTCTCATGACTGGAGGGGCTCCAGCTCCTTGGGGGACAGAGCAGTGGGGATTGCCCGGCCGCTGCACCCCATGCCTTAGCATTTCACCCCGCAGGGTAGAGCGGGGCGGAGACTCCTGGGGTGTAGGTCCCTGATTTTGTACAAGGGTGTGGGGTGTTTCCACCCACCCTGACCCAGAGAGCGTGTGTAGACAAAGGACGGGGTGCTGATACTGGTGGGAGCGTGATGGCGTTTGTGTCAGACGTTTGTGGTGGTCTTCGGCTCTGCGATACAAATGCCAGCCGTAAAATGAACCCCTTGGCTATACCACCTCCACATATCCCACCACCATCCTACCGTCCAGCCTCTTGGTCGTCACACCCCTCACGCAGCCGCTTTGCAGCACACGCCACCGCCCAGCACCGTCCTGCTGCCTCACAACTCACACAGCGCCCCAGCGTGCGCCCGCCACGTGGCAGGTGTAAACCCAAGACTGAGTGTGTGTGCCAGGGAGATGCAAAGAGGAGATGAAGGGAAAGTGGGGAGACAGATTGCAAGGTGAGGGGGCGGTGATAGAGGGGCAGAAGAAAGCAGGAGAGAGAGAGAGAGAGAGCCTGATGGAGGGCAGGAGGAGGGCAAAAGACCTGCAGTGACAGAGAGATGCTCCGTTAGAGTGAGACATTGTATTGTAATCACTGGCCAAACCCCCACTGGCCTCAATGGGGTAGGAGTAGGGAAGGAGTTATCAATAGCAGGCACCACAACTGATCTGCCCGGTGTTTGTTACCGTGGCCCTGGGAGCGTAACGCTGGAGGGGGTGTGCCCCTTCCCAAGAGAATGACTGGTCCTGAGCTGAGCTGAATGGAACCTAGGAGCAGCTGCTCTGCTGTCCTTGGGGATCTGTCTACACTCGTGGCTTGTACAGTTTACAAGTGGTGTTGTCTACACTAGCAAATGCTGAAGTAGGGGTGGGTGATAAGCAGGCAAAAGCCCCAGTGTCCTCTCCACACTGCAGCTTCCACCACTGCGCTCACCTCTGGGCAGGGATTGATGGCCAGGCAGTTTCCTAGTGCAGACTGAGCCGTCTCGAAATTTCACTTCTTCCTTTTCCAGCCTCCCCAGTGTGGTGATGGACTTGGAATTCCTGCCCTCGGAGTCACAGTTGCTCCACCTGTCACGCACCCTGAAAGACCCAAGGGATTAGCTCTCCCATTCCCCCTCTTTGTTCCACCC
The DNA here is from genome assembly GCF_965152235.1 of Eretmochelys imbricata. Classification (NCBI taxonomy): domain Eukaryota; kingdom Metazoa; phylum Chordata; order Testudines; family Cheloniidae; genus Eretmochelys; species Eretmochelys imbricata. The sequence goes on along the minus strand of NC_135581.1, from coordinate 9,658,486 downwards.
CCCCAGAGCAAGGCACGTGCTCAGTGACCGTTCCACTCTGGTCCACGGGACAGTGTCAGGAGTTAAGGAGGGTGGGGTGGGGAACAGAACCGTCACTGGAGACTAGGATGGAGTGGCTTCTTCATCTCAACTATCACAGAGCTCATGTGGGGCCCACATGACCTAGTCCCACTGTTGACACCTCCCCATAAAAGACCATCCCAGTGACTAAAACTGCCTCTCTGTTGAATGTGCAGGGCCCTAGAGAGGCACAGAGGTTGTGCCCCAATCAAGGCTTGCTTCAGTCCTGCATAAGCGATTAAGGTGACTTGAAATGGGTGTAGTGTTTTTGCCTTGTAAATTGCAACTCCAAGTTGCATACTTTTGCAAGGCTCCTGGCAGTTGATGTTCTTCATAAAGCCCCCAGCTCCTGAAGTAGAAACCTCAGCTTTAATTCAAACACTGTAAATTTCTAGCGCTCCTGGTTGTAGAGACAGACCTGAAAACCTGAACTCCCAAATCCCTGAAGGCAAATAAAAAGAACCCAAATATTATTATATTTTTAAAAATCTCATGATTTTTAAACCTTTCTCATGATTTTCAGGAGCCTGCTCCATGAGTTTTGAACGCTCAGTGGTGTTGCAGGTGTTCCCCGTCTCCTCTTTCAATAACTTATCACTGAGTCCAGGGAGAGCATCGTATGGGCCACTGAGTTCTGTTATCTGCCTGATGATCCTGCATTGGCCAGAGCTGCAAAGTACAGGCATGATTATATAAAGTAGAGAGACGGTGTCACACTGGCCAGTTTGTGATCTTCGGACTAGATCGTGAAGTACATGATAACACACAAATACTGAGAGACACACACACACACACTCTCACTTAGCTGCTTGCTCCATAAATTTTATAAATGACCGTAGCTCATTTTGTAATATGTTAACTCTATTTTAGAGGATGTCATATTCCTTTTTTTTTTAATACAGAGCTGCTGTATAAGTGATTTATGGGGAACTCAATAGATTTTTCCTTAGGGCAATCAAACCAAGCACAGGTGTGTCTGCTTGCACCTGGGTCACCCTTCCAGTTGACTAGAAATACCTGATCGGTTGTCACCGGCAGTGAAACTAACCATTAAACAAAGTCATCGAGTCACAGCCCTGAGCCTTGGCCATCCCCTGCAGTTACAGTGCAAGGGTGATCACAGGCTGCATTTGCGTCCGTCTACACTGCAGTTAGACATACCCTGCAGCTGGCCCCTGCCAGCTGACTCGGGCTCACAGGCTTGGGCTGCTGGGCTGTTTAACTGCAGTGTAGACGTTCCAGCTCAGGCTGTACCCCAAGCTCTGGGACCCTCCCACTTCGTGGAGATTGGGCTCCAGGCCAAATGTGGACGACTACACTGCAGTTAAACAGCCCCACAGCCCGAGCCCTGCGAGCCCAAATCGGCCGGCATGGGCCAGCTGCGGGATTTTAATTGCAATGTAGACATATCCTAAGTGGCCAGGGCCTGCAGTCTCAAAGCCATGTGACTTTAGTCATGGCCACAAAGCCTTGTTCATGATCATGGCTAGTATTTTGCAGCTAATGGTTCCTTGCCAGCCTTTCCTGGCCTCTTCCCTGCTGTCTATTCAGAGTCATAGAGTGTAAGGCCAGAAGGGATTATTATATTCTAGGGTGGCCGACCGACTGCATAGCACAGGCCAGAGAATTTCTCCTGCAGTGGAAGGGCCTAGTCCTCCCTTCTGTGTAACCTAGCAACATTTGTCTGCCAGCATCGTGTGCTCCCACAGAATTGAGCACTAGCTTGAACAAAATGTCCTCGGTGCTGAGCTGGCTGATGGACCGCAAATGAGCCATGTCAACCGCTCCTAATGCAGCGAGGATGCAGCCTGCCAGCCAACCTCTGGCTGCCTTGTTGGGGTGAGCCGGCGGGGGAACGGTCAGGAGCCAGGCTGCCTGGTAGCTATCGGGAGCCAGGCACGTTAGGCAAACTAGCCCTGAGCCCATGACCGAGGCGGAACGGTTTTTTTTAAGAAGAGCACTAGTGACAAAGTAGCCACAGACTGGGCTTGCCTTGTTTCACGAGAGTTGTGCTCTGAAGAGCTGCTTGAGTCACCGATGGATTGGTGGGGCCTGGCTTGTCTTCAGAGCGCCTCCCAACCCAAACCACCTTCCCCACACGCTGAGGGAGGTTGGCTCTGGAGCCAGACGTCAAGCTGGCCCTGCTCCAAGGGCCTGAATCAAAACCTAGCGGAAGGTTGGGGCTGGAGTGGGTGCGACATCAGGTCCCTTCTTATGCTAGCACCCGAAAACTGGTCCAGGAATGGCCAAGCTGTCACCTTTCCTCCCCAAATAGCTCTCGTGTTGTGTGTCAGCCATGCCAGACTCATTTGCCGTCCTATTTGCTGCGAAGGAAATCAATACATTTTCAAGAAATAATAAAATATTTGGCATCGTGTCAATTGTCCAGAGTCAGCGATGCGGCCAAAAAGTACGTGGTGTTGTAGGGAATACAAGCACATGGCTCCATTTCCACCCGCCAACCCCCGCCTCTCAGCTGGGCCTGGGCGGTCTCTTCTGTGAGCGGGAGAGAGGTGCGCTGCAAAAGAACCTTGCTCATGGCCGCCTGCGCACTAGAGCAGGGCAGACACGCTGAGCGGAGGGACAGGGCAGCAAACACACTCACACTCAGAGCAGCCCAGCTTTGTTGCAGGGACAGCTGGTGCATCAGAGGAGCTGAGAGTTGGAGTCAGGCTAAGTAAGTAGGGAAATGAATTCGCCGGGGCTGGTTTTAAACCCTGTTCTTCCCAGGAAGAGGCTGCTGGAGAGTGGTCTAGCCATCAGAGGATGGTCAGATCAGAGGCCTGCCCAGCTCTGCCACTGGTCCCCTGGGCAAGTCCCTTCACATTGCTCACGGCCTCAGTTTCCTCAGCTGTGAAATGGAGCCGCTGAGAGTACATTCACTGGGGATGGGGCGGTTAATTCCCAGAAGTATTTGTAAAGCACTGGATGCTGCTGTAGGGGCACAGAGCATGATTAACACAGCTTCCCAAGCCAGGGTTGACCAGCCCCGAACTAGAACGTGGCTAGGCTTAGTCTGCCAGGGCCAGGGCAGTTGTTTGGAGCCATTTCTGGGCGATCAACTCAAATGGGCCAGCATGTGGCTGTGCCCCTCTGTTCTCAGCTCCCTCACGTCCTGTGCAGATGGCTGCAGAAGGGCAGCAGAGGAGGAGACAGCGCCACACCCATGGCATTGCCCCCATCATCTGCCCTGCGCCGATACCTGCTGCTGCGGGGGCCATGTTGATAGCACGTCATCAAGAGCGGTGGCTTCCAGGGTCCACAGCTCCCCCAGACTCTTGCACCAGCCAAGGCAAATTCAGTGAGGGCCCCAGCCTGCTGATTCGTGCATGGGAAGATCATGATCGGACCAGTGTTTGTGAAGGGGGGGTGGGGAGGAGAGGGGAAACCAACTACTTAATTCTGCTCCATCCATCCGACCCCCTCCTGAGTAGAGTCAGTCACATGTTGTGCTACCTAACCCTTTCCGAACATGCCGAGCTGCCTCCAGTGTGTTCGTCCCTATGCAGCGGGACCAGGTTTATATCGGTGGAGAGCGCGATTTCATACTGTAGCAAAGCCATGACCACTGCAACGCAACATGGTTGCTGGTCCTGGCCAATCAGCCCTTCACAGCGACAGCAGCCGGATCTCCCTTCTTCCAAACCACTGGCGTCAAAGATGACGCACCATCAGTCAGCAGCAAGAGCCGAGGGGGGGGGGGGGGGGTGGGCTATGACACCAAGGCTCTAGATTGGCCACAGGGCTGGTCAGGGGCTCAGGCTGAGCCGGTTGCGAATGCTGGCAGCAGAGGGCAGTTAGTACTGGCCTGTCATCACTTTGTGCTCAGCAGGAACGGGTACAGCAAGATGGCCAGGCGCTCACCCTTTCCCCTCTCATTGTCCCATTTGCTCCTCTTCTGGTGAACAACCGTGTGGGAGGAACTCTGGGCGGGCGCCCAATTGGCTGGGTTCATGTACATTGATCCGGGCACCTGCAAGCACTGTCTTGGAGTGAGCATCGTGGGTAGTTGCTAAGCATAGGTTCAACTGTGGTGTATAGGGACTCTGCGCCCCCACCCTACACAGAGGCCACAGGTATAGCAAGGGCAATGCCCATCATGGCTCTTTTTTGCACTGCAGAGAGGCCCATGCCTCTTAGCTGCTAAGAGTGTTACTTAAAGAACTGGACAGAGGAGGCGATTTGCCAAACATACGTTTTATCAGGCCGCCAAAGCCCAGGAACAGTGCTGTGTAGGTGCGCGTGTCCGCTACTGGCCTCTGAGCCGTTACCTTCCACTTTACCTGTCTGTGCCCTCCAGCCCACGCCGCACAACTGCGAGCCATGCTGATGCCCAAAGCTGGTTGCCCCGCTGTGCTTTCCCAGCTGCCTTTCACGACCTAACTGGGCTTTAACCCCGCTGTGCCCACCGTGCACGAGCGCGACAGCCCAGTGTAGCTGAGGCCTGTGGCACAAGAAATAAGAACGCGCCCGATGGGCCTGGCGCGGGTGGACGGCGGTGACCCTCACCCCTGTGGCTGCGGGGCCGTAACACCAGTGGATGCGCAGCGTAAACTGCCATGGCAACATGGGCTGCTAACCTGGCAGCCGGGGTGGATGGGGCCACCATACGCTACCCCGGGCAGGGACCGGAACTAGACCACAGTTTTGAACACGCGCTCGGCCAGGCCTCGTGTACTAGACCCTCACTTGCCACAGCAGGTTCAAGCCTTTGTCAAACTACTTGCACACACAACCCCCCCACATTTTTGTGTGTGTGTGTGTGGGGGGGGCAATGTCTTGCCTGTTTCCTTTGCCTCTTCCAGGGGAAAGGCCATGCCCGATGAGCCCAGGTGACCAGCCTCAGCCCTTCTGTGCTGCACTCCAACTGGCGGGACACACACGGCTTGTTGGACAGGCATCCAGGCAGGCTCTGTTTCCGCCGACCCTGCAGATACGATCTCAGCAGTGGAGCGCTTACAACACCATAGATGTCAGTGGGCCATATGCGCTCACCCTGGCCAGTGCTGGGTCGTTACAGAATGCGAGCATGGGTCTAACAAGAGCTGAGTGCGTAGGAGCTAATCAGGCCGTTTACCCTCGCCTCCCGCTGCCATTTTCTCAAACCGATTTGCTATCGTAAATTATTCACTCTGTCCTGTAGCTTGTCCAGCAACCATTGCGGGCGTGTATTTGACATATGGGGGAGGGGGGAGGTGGGGGCGGGTCTCTTAGTTCATTCTGATTGGCCAACCCAGGGAGACGCTAGTGTTTGTGGTGTTCCCGCCCTGGATGAGAAGGGCTTGGGTGCAACTCTTCACAGTTCCCGTTCAAAAAGCCACTGCCTTTGACTAGCCTGCAATATTTGATTGAAAGTGTCTGGCCTGTCAGCAAACGCCTTTGCTAGCATGGCATGGAAAGCAGCTGTAAAACACGGCCTAAACATGGGCAAAGCAAATGCCAGTTTTGTTTTGTTCTGTTTTAATCGGGGTGACTGGTCACCTTTGGCGAGATTTGCTCAGCGCTTGGCCCATCAATGGAAGGGAGCCTAAAATGTGGTAGAATGAGTCTGGGTCTCTTGTGATCTTCTTTGCAGTGATGATGGGCCCTGGTCAGCTCCAGGAAAAGCCTAGTGTGCAATTTATGTCTGTCCACCCCACCAACACCCATTATAAAAAACTTTAAGACTGGGCTCAACTGTGCATTTAAATGCCATGGTGCAGCCTGCAAGAGAAGGCTGAAATTTGCAGTCCCGGAGGGGAACTGGACACACAATTCCCAGCTGCCTTTCCGTAGCCTCTCCCTGCAGGAGCGTTGAATATCTCAGCTGAAATAGGTGATTTGGGGAGTTGCAGAAAAGACAAATAAAGTGGCATTGTGTGAAGGAGCCAGTCATGTGACACATACAAGCTGCTTCACTAACACATGGTTTGCAACTAAGCAAACGGTTTGCAACTAAGCAAACATGGTCTGGGCTGGCTGAGCAATGCCGTTTTGTAGCCTGTAACAGCTTATCAAAGCCAAATCGCGTGTTTGAACGGCAGGATTTACAGGTGCAATATGACTGTTTAGTGGCACGTGCAGCCTCCCATCTCTGCTTGTCCAGTGTGGGTGTCCATAAACGTAGGGCTACATTAATGCCAAGCCACAATATGAGATTGGCACCTTTCAGTATGTTCTTTTCCGCCCACCCTGGGCCAAGCTAGATAGGCAATTAAGGGGATACTACATAGCAGGATAGAAGCAGCATCATGTCTCAGCCCAGCTGCTATCAGGTTCCCTTGAACACGTAGGGTGGTTTAGGGTGACCAGATGTCCTGATTTTATAGGGACAGTCCTGATATTTGGGGCTTTTTCTTATATAGGCTCCTATTACCCCACCACCCCCTGTCCCAATTTTTCACACTTGCTGTCTGGTCACCCTAGGGTGGTTTGTGAGGGATCCTGGCTCACTCTGGGGTTGGCTCCCGCCTTGGCGTGCGTGCGTGTGTGAATGTCTTATCCCAGAGTGCTGCTGAAATGTCTTTGTTGCATCCACAGGGCCGTAGAGCCGTGGGCTGGGCTAAGATAAGGACTCTAATGTGTGTCTCTCTCAGGAGGGGTTTTGGGCCTCATCCAGTCTCTGTGTTGCTGTCTTAGTTGTCACTTTGCTGTTGTGTGTCTGCTGACAAATAAACTCTGGTTTTTGTAAAAGGCACTGGAGAGCAGGCCCCCTGCCAGAGGAGACACTCAGCAGCCAGCCAGCAACCGTTGCTAGTCCCTGAGCCTCTGCAGTATTTAGGTGCCTGCCGCCATTGATTTTAGTGGGAGCTGCAGCTGAAAGGCCACAGCTTAGCTGAGCTGGCCAGAGCAGCTGGGGTGGGAATCAGGGCTGCTTACATGCTGAAGGCAGCCAACATTTAACCAGGGGAAAGCCACTGCCTCCCTTCTGTCCAGTCTCATTTTAACAGACATCTCCTGTCCTTGTCCCTGCGCCCCCCCCTCCAGCCACTGCCTTGGCCCGTCTCATTCTAGGCTGCGTGCCCCCCATGGCAGACTCGTCCTATCCATGCAGCACTGGCTGGTAGTTGCAGCTTCTTAGAGATGGCTACATCTGGCTCCTGCAGGAAGTTACTGTGCTAATGGTTCTTTTCCCATGCTGAATTGCTACAACCCCATTGTCCTTCCTGGAAAAGCAAAGGGACAGTGAGGTGCAGCCCCCATGTCTTATCATAGGTACTGAAAATACCTGTGTCTTGGCCAGGAGGTGGTTGGGGCCACCAGGGGCACTCCATCAGCCCCTCTGCTTTTCCGCAGATTTCTGGTAGGGGAGCACCCAGCACAGTCCAGCCGTGCAGTTCCTGCAGGAACAGCCCAGGAAGCAGACACCCCAGCCCAGACTGGGGGCAGTGCAGGACCAATGCCCGTTTCCCCAATACCCCTTTCACCTTGTTCCCCCCTGCCCAGGGCAGAGGCTCCAAGCAAGCCAGGCTCTGCCTGGCCTTTCCTGGACACATTAATTCACTCCTTTCCCCACCTGGGGCCAATGACAACTTTCACTTCATCCCCCAGGCCCCAACAGAGTTGGACACCCTGGTCTGGAGGCTGTGCTGAATCACAGAGAGATGACAGGGACAATCCAGCCCTCCTCTCCAACAAGCCAGGGCTGCAGAACAGTTGCTAAGGGCAACCTCTCATCTTTGAGAAGGCTGGGGGTGAAGTAGTAGGGGGTTGTGGTGGTGGTGGGGGGAATCCATAGTGTTCTCTACCCTCCCCCATACATTACATGCAAGAACACATTGGCATAGCTGCTTTTCCATGTGCAGAAAAAAAAATCCAATTTGGCAAGATGCTACAAGTTTCCACATGCCACTGCCATCAAGACATTGCTCATAGCAAGGGGGGGAAGCCCGGTAGCTTGCCCAGTAGCATCTGGAGATGCAGAGGAGAGAGGAAGCCGACCAAGAGCTTGGGCCCACGGGTTCTCTATGGTCCTATTTTCACAGAGGTGTTTGAGATGACTGAGTCCAGTGAGAGGTACCGGATGGTGATGACTCAGCTGATGGCAGCTGCCTGCAACAAGCAGCCAACACTTGGTGTAGGGAGTAAGGGATGGGGATGGAATACAATGGCAGAGCAAAAATCCTCCATAAGAGGAGTTAATAGCACAGGGTCCTGGACAACTACGCCCGTTTACCAGGCATGGCTCCTCCCAAGCACATAGGGCTCAGGTTGGGAGCAGCCCAAGTTCCATTGTCTGTTACAGTGCAGACAGCATGGGTGCTTTAGGGCACGGCCCAGAAGCTGCATTAGGAGGGGTGCATATGAGTCTTGAGCTGGCCCAATACAGGTATATACAACCGTGTTTAGGACCCCCTGGTCTATCGGCTGCTCCGTGGTAAATCTTAGTGCATAAGCAAATACGCTGACATGGAGACACTCTGTGTTGAGACCACACCCCCATTTCCCCAAAGACAATGAGCCCAATTTTAGCCATCTTTATGAGAACACCATCTCCATCAAGCAAAGCAATCTGTGCTGGTCCCTTGGTTGGTGTTAAAATCACAGTTCTACACGGACAAGTGACTCAGTAAAAACAGCACCACCTCACTCAGCACCGGGCCTCCTGTGTGCATTTGAGTCAGCACATACAACAGACGCCCTCAGTTAAGACACATAGAATCATAGAATCTCAGGGTTGGAAGGGACCTCAGGAGGTCATCTAGTCCAACCCCCTGCTCAAAGCAGGACCAATCCCCAATTTTTGCCCCAGATCCCAAATGTCCCCCTCAAGGATTGAACTCACAACCCTGGGTTTAGCAGGCCAATGCTCAAACCACTGAGCTATCCCTCCCCCCGGTACATACTTAACGGCTTTACTAATTCAGAGCATAAACTAGCTTCTTGCTGCCTCTTACCTCTGCAGATCCAAAACACCACGCGGAGGCAGCTGAGGATTCTGTTCCATATTGAAATGTAGGAAACCGTCAGACTGATGCAGTCATTCACACCTGTGCAACGGAGTGGCTTGGCTGTAACTATTGGCATGATTTGGCCCGCAGAACCTTTATGAATGGTGTTTAGAGAAGGAAAAAGTGCAGCTTGGCTGAGATCCTAGGCTGAGTCTGCAGTTGGAAGAGACCTCTCTCTGTTCACAAAGACTCAGGAAAGCACTTAAGCATGCACTTCGTTTTCATTGAAGCCCATGGGACTTAAGCACATACATAAAGCACTTTCCTAAACAGGGATGGATTCAAATGTGCGTGCGCTTCCCTGGAGTGGCACCAAACTGAGCACATGGGATCAAGAAGCCAGAAACAAGCAAACAGTCACTGTTCAGAGCAGGAGGGCTTTCACTTGTGCCTCCCCACACAGGGAGGGAGGGTGCACAATCTAAAAGGGAGGACACGTGACTGCCCCATGTATCTCCTCTGCCCAGTGACCTCTTCCCCGGCCCTGTGCCCAGCCCGGGGCTGCCACCTTCTGCCCGTCCCATGTTACCTGTCAGGGGGGAGGGGCTCTGTCCTCCTCCTACTGCACCTGCCCTAACCCCACTCCCGCTGCATGGTCAGCCGCTCTCCCTGGCTCAGGCTGTCTGCTCAGGGTCGCTGCTCTGGGCTCCACAGCAGCTGCCTGAGAGAGCCTGGCTGGGGGGGTGGCAACAGCAACCGGCTCCCTGACTGGGCTCAGCTGCTGGTGACAGGGGCCAAGCATGAGGGGGTGGGGGGTGCACTCTGGCTTGCTCTGCCCCTGTCCCGGGAGGGAGGGGGATCACAGAGTCACAGAACTGGAAGGGCCCTCAAGAGGTCATCTAGTCCAGTCCCCTGCACTCAAGGCAGGATGAAGTATTATCTAGATCATCCCTGACAGGTGTTTGTCCAACCTGCTCTTAAAAATTCCCAAAGATGGAGATTCCGCAACCTCCCTACTCAATTTATTCCAGTGCTTCACTGCTCTGACAGTTCGGAAGCTTTTCCTTATGTCCAACTAAACTGCCCTTGCTGCAATTTAAGCCCGTTACTTCTTGTCCTATCCTCAGAGGTTAAGAACAACAATTTTGCTCTCTCCTCCTTGTAACAATCTTTTATGCACTTGATGGCCCGCTGCTGCGACCTCCCCAGCCAGGCTCTCTCAGGTAGCTGCTGCAACAGAGCAGCGACCCAGTGGCCAATCCCACCCCTTCCACTCACCGCCTGGGCCTGGCTGCCATTGTGTGGTGGTGGACGGGGGAGCGGGGGGGAGAAAGACAGGGACACGACAGGACGGACTTGACCCCACATTCCCTCAGTACGCGTCCCCGATCTGCAGACGATAGGTGACTACGACGACGAAAAAACCACACACAACTCTAAAAAACAGGACCAAGAAATATGCTTCATTTTTTCCAATAGACTTTTTTCTTTTTTATGAAAAACGGTCACACGGAATTCTCCAACAAACATAATGCAAAAAAAAAAAAAAAAAAAATTAAAAACAAAAACAGAAAATAAAAGACAAAAACCTGGCTCTCCTTTCCTCTCGATTGTCTGAAAAATCCTTGTGTTCCATAGAAGGCATTGGGCAGTAAGTGCTTTCTATTTAACATTAGCATAAAATCTCTCTCTCTCTCTCTCTTTAAAATTCGCTCACACAATTTTGCTTCTATAAGTCCAGTACACTTTGTGTGTGGCTGTTTGTGTGAGCCTGTTCCCAGATCATTTACATTCACAATCCAACTGGAAATAAAAAATAATATTCTAAACGTCAGACTGTGTTCTTCTTTATAATTTCATAATTTTTTCACAGTTTTAAAAAGTTTATATTTTTATATATATATATTTATATTTATAATTAAAAAGTCAAATCCATTTAAAGACTTATAATACAGAAGGGTTTAGAGTCTTTTGGTACATTAAAACTGTACAGTTTAGAAACATTAATATCCACCAAGTCTTGGTGAGCCGTGGGCTGGAGCAGAGGTGGCCGGAGTTCAGCACCATTGTGGTTCTTTTAAAGTATGAGGGATCATCTTTTAGGGGGTGCCCCTCTGCTCTTCCCATAGAGGCTGCAAGTCTCTAGTACTCAGATAGTACCATGTCAGATAGCTAAAAATCTGTCCTTGTAAGTATCTCTCCCCTGGATGGCTGAGTCACTCTGCTCTCATCCATGCTGGAACAATCTTGGTGTCCTAGAAATATGTAGTGCGAATCGGTTAGTTGCAAAGATCAGTGCATCTCGTGAGATTTCAGTTAAGTGCAAGGACATTGCGCCGTGGTCTTGTTCTGCTCCACTCCCCTGGCTCCCTGCATGCCGCCCGGAGAGCCAGGTCTGTGTATTGGTGTTTTGGGTTGCAAACCTGGTTACCTGAAGCAGCTGCTTGAAGGCAAGTGGCCAAAGCTGAAGGCTCAGGCCTGTGAGAGATGAATGAGATGGGTCGGCCGGCTGCTTGGAGGAGGGGGACTGACTGCTCTCAGTGAGCCCTGGGGTGACTGTCCACATGGACCCATTAAGCTGAATGCCTGCTCCCAATGACAGCTTGGTTCTGGCCCCCACTGTGGGCATGCAGCATGCATCTCCTGCATGAAAACTCCTGGGGGCAGTTCTCATCTCATTCCTTTTGAGCAGAGAGCTGTGTGTCCTTCTGCTTAAACTGCAACGGCCTCACACCCAGGGAGAGCGCAGCCCCTCATCTCCATGTGAAAGCCGAGGTGCTGCACCTGTGTGAAAAAGCAGTGATGGGCTATGGCCTCCTTTGAGCCGCAAGAAGGGGCTTCCTCGTTTTGAGCAGGTTGCTGCAACTTCCCCATTGATTTCACCTCCTGAAGGGAGATTTTTGTTCATTACATTCCACCCCTGTACCCTCCCTCATGGATTACAGCCCTCCCCTTTCCCTTCCTCCCTACCCCCCACTGCAGACATTTTTTCCTTTTTTGGATGAATCTACTGAGTTAATCAATTTGCTCCAATGAGAGTACTGAGATTCTGTTCTCTCCTTCTACCCGACTCCTTGTAACCCAGAAGGGACATCAGTCAACAGCTCTGTGTCCGAGTGACTCCATTCCTGCTTGGCTGTCCGCTCTCCATTGGGTCCCAGACAGCAGACTTAGAGGAAGGGAAGCTGATTAAAGGTGTGCCTGCTGTTTGGGCCGAGGCGCTTAAAGAGACACGGCTCCTTTCTCTTCCACCTCATACTTCCCAGAAAGGCATGTGCAGTTAGCAAGGAAGGAGCTATAAGGAAGGAGATGCAGATATCCTGAAGGCTAGTAGGTGTTCTTCCAGTCATCCTCTGACTTTTTCAGGGGGTCAAGCAACTCAAAAGAAGCCTCCTCTGTTTTGATGTTATTCTGCTGGTGCAGGGATCTGAGAATCATTGACCCTCCACGAGCAGAAGGGGGAAGGAAGAAGCTGGTTAATTTTGTCTTAGTTAAAACCACCCCATTCATCCAGAAAACGATGGGGTCCAATCTCCAATACTATCCCAAAGGCATCTTCAGAAAGTCCTATGGTTTCTTCCTCCCCACCCTAACTTTCTCTCTTCTTCTTTTGAAGACCTGTCCATAGTGCGACACAGACGTCACGAGCAGGAAAGAAATAAATCACGTTGAATGAACAGCATGTCCTCAGATTCGCCGTGCTCCTCTTCCAAAGGGAAATCGGAACTCTCCAGGCCGATGGCACATGTCCCTGAATTCCCTCTTCCTAGACAGTCAGCAGATGACTGGGACGCCATCTGTATTGAAAATCATGCCTGTAGTGGGCTCATACGTCCCTGCTAGGTAGTACAGATCCTCACTGTCCTGGTATTTCTTAGTCTTTAGCATCTGCTCGTACTGGTCCAGACCAACCACCAGACACTTATGAGAAATGGTCTGGACATCATTTTCATCCACATGAGAGGACTGGTACAGCGCCCGCTGCATTAGAGGAATGGGGGGGGGGGGGAGAGACAGAGAGGAAACGAGTCATTAGTGGACATGCCACACCACTTAGAATACACCCCTTTCCTACAGATTAGGTGCCCCATGCCACAGAAGGACCTGAGAGCTACACACAGGGAGTGAAAATGGTGGGATGCAGAAGGTGACACCTTGAGGTTTATTTGCTGCATCCCCACAGTGAGACAGGCCATCAAATTGAACTGTGTGAAGGGTTTTACAGTGTGACATTTCCCCAGTTTCAATCAAATCCACTGACTCGGTCGCCATCTTGCATATTTCTTAGCCTCTCTGTGAACCTCAGAATCAGTCTGGCGACATTTTGGCAGAATTTAAATGAAATAAAACAAAGATGGGCCTGAATGACAAGGCTGGTGCCAAACACCACTGAAATCCGGGGATGGTCACATATGGATCTTTGCAGGCTACCTTCCCCCTCTGTAAAATGCTCTGCCAAAACCAAGGACTTGGGGATGATGCTCATCTCAGCATAGAATTGGACCAGACCAGACCAGACGGCCTTTACCTCATTAACATTTGTTGCTCCGCTTATAAGATCAGAGCGGTCAACAACGTATCACAAAACCTTCTCCAAGGCCTGGCCTTCTGCCATCTGCACCCCTGTCTTACCTCCATGAAGTCCTTCCTCTGGTTGGATGCCTGCAGAGTGGTAGATAGGCTCCTCCCAGATTTCTGATCCCAACGCTACACCGAGAGCAGTCAACCAGGAGAAATGGAGAGGGAGAAAAGTTAAAGCAGGCAAATTAGTACCTTTCAAAGGCACCTCCCTCATCAGTTAAAGATGTGCATTCCCACAGCCTACATCTTGACCTTGAGTCGTCAGCTTAAACAGAGCCTGATCTTTAGAGTGACCAAGCAGCTGCAGCTCCCAGGGATGCCAACAGGAGCTGTGGGTGCTCGGCACCTCTGAACACCAGGCCCACACAGCCTTCCCGTACAACGAGGGCTTCCTCTCATCCTTCACATGCCAGACGGCAGGAATATATCACTTTGCTCTGTGCATCCCAGGGACAAACAGAAGTTTGATGGACTCATGTGAAAGGTGGCTCCAAGTTGTGTCTTATAAGTATAAAAAACACTTCTCCCTCTCAAGTGGCTTTAGAAACCCCAGGTACGTCCATCCACCAACGACTTTGATCGCACAGAATCTCCATGTTCACCTTTTGCTGGTCACAAATTATATTTTGCACTTAGTAAAAAACCTATGAGTCACCCCATCCCCGACAGGATGAAGGTGTGAGGAAAGCTTTGCAGCGTGCCCATTAAACAGGGTGGGCAGTGTTGGGTTGACATACCTTGCCTTCATTGAGCTTTTTTCCAGGGTTGGTTTCTTCTGGGTGGTAAAACCACTTGACCCTGACTACCATGTTGTTCCCCCAGGACTCCCACATGCTCTGGATCCGGCCGATGTAGGGTAGGTTGGGCCGGCCAGCTGATAAGAAGACTGCGCAGTCTCCAATCCGGATGATCTCCTTGCCACGGACAATGGCCTTGTAGAACAGCTTCCTGGCCTTCCCTTTCATTCCTCGTCTCTGTGAAATTAGGAGCGCAAAGCTGAGTGAACAGAATATTAGGTACAAACCAGTCTCACTCATCCCCTCACTCTGGGATAGCTTGCGCTCCCTGCCTGCATCCCACTACGAATAATTAGAGCACTAGCAGTTATGCTTTCTTGTTGGGTCAGCCCAATGGTATGGCAAAGCAACCCAAGGACACCTCTACAGTGAGTGGGTCCAGACGAGGCATGTTACCTTGGAAAAGACACCGAGTTGCCCCCTTTTAATCACCCCCTGCTGGCCAACAAAGAGAACAGCAATGTTGGCAGACATTTATCCTTTCCTGGCCAGAGTGCAAGTGACACAGCGGCAAACGTCACAAAAGAAAGCGAATGGTTAAAGGATGATCGGAGAGCCCCTTAGTGAGAAGGGAGTGGGGAGTATATAGTGACCTGATTTCAGTGGGGTGTCCACTCCCCCAGAAACAAACCAACAGCGCCAAACTTAAAGGCCTCAACACACCAAAAGATAGTGTATCCGTTTATGGTTTCAGTACAGCTAGGAGCCAATGCTCACAGACAGAGGGGCCGGACAGTCCCAACAGATGCACTGCAGCTGCTGCTGGAGGATCTTTCCAGATGTCTGCTGTAAATCTGCCTGAAACGTTTTTGATCTTCCTGACTGCCTGCCTGCGTGGAGTAACCCCGGTAACAAACCAAGCTGGGAATGCACCAAAACTCACCAGCAGGGGATGCCTTCGCCAGCCAGGAAGAGGGTGGGGATGAAACTGCTGGCTTGGCAGGAGAGGAGGCAGAGTAGAAAGGTGATGGGGATTATAAAAACACAGAGGTCACGAGCCAAAAGAACAAGCCATAGGGCCGCGCTCACCTGGGTGGGTTTGCCAAACCACTTCCAAAGCTGCCGTGCAGGGAGGAAGGCAGCAATCTTGGGTCTGTTTTCGACCGAAGGCAGCCGCTGCCGTTTGGCAAGCTCCTTGGTGGTGGGCAGATGGATCCCCTCCCGCTTTTTGGGCCTGCTCTTGTTGCTGCTCTGCGGTTGCTTCTGCTGCGGCTGCTGTTGCTGTGGCGGCAGCGGCTTCTGGCCTTGAGGGTGAGAAGACACACGGGATTTTCCTGCCTGCTTGGTCTGCTTCGGAGGGAGAGCCTGCTGGACTGAGGAGCTTGGCTGGGCATCAGCCGCCTCCTCATCTGAGCTACAAGAGGAGTCTTCGTCCGTGGTGGAAGAGGAGGAGGAACTGGAGCTTGATGAAGATGAGGTGGATGATGCTGATGACGAGGATGAGGAGGAGGACGAAGAAGAGCTGCTACTGCTGGAAGAGGAGGAGGAGGAGGAGGAGGAAGAGGAGGAATTAGATGAAGACAGAGGGGTTGAAGCTCTGGAGCTGGTTGAGCTGCTGTCCTGAGCTTCACCTCCATTCTTCTCAGCTTCCTCTTCGCCCTCAGACTCTGAGCTGCTACCGCTGCTGTTGCTTTCAGTCTCCTCCGCAGCCGTCGCTGGGGTGGTTTTGACTTCTTGATCCTTGCCTCCAAAATTAGAAGCCGAAGATTCCCCCTCTGCTGCTTTAGCCCTTGACGATTTCTGCTTGGCTTCACTGCCCAACGCAGCGGGGTAGCCCAGCCCCAGGACACTCTTGCCATCCCTCCTGCTGGTCAGGTTTGACCCCTCCAGCATCCTCATGGCCTCCTTTGTTTTCTTGGTCTTTGGAGACATCACTCCTTCGTGGTCCAGCTTGATGAGGATTTCATTGTCCAATTGCTTTCTCTGAGCCTTGGCTGCCGAACCAAACTCCTGCGACTCCTCAGCAGGCCTTCCCTTCTTGGCTTTGGTTTTCCCGGAGGGGTTGTCGTTGGAACTGAAGGATCCCAGCGCCCCTGGGAGCTCACTGTAGGATTCCGTTCCAAGAACATTGCTGAATGCAGGAGGCTGAAAAGAAGGCGGAGGTGGGCTATGAAGTTTAGCAGAGATCTTCATTTTGCCGGCTTTATTCCGTTTTTCCTCTGCAGGTGGGGGAGATCCTCCTGCTGGATTCTGCTGGCTTTTCCTTGACCCCTTCACACTTTGCTTGCCGAGGCAGACGGTCTTCTCTGGAGCAGAAGGGATGTTTGCTGAAGAATCTCCCTGGTCTGTCTCTTCCGGCAGGACTGCTTCTTCTGGAAAGGAACAGAAAGCAGATAGACTGAGAGATGCAAATTATCACCCATATGACATTTTCTGTATGCCGGGATGGACTCCCTCAAGTCACAATAGTTGCTGAATATTCTCTGCACATAACCCAGGAGCTGAGGCCCTGGGTGGGGAGGGGGATTTAAAGATTTCTCCTGTTCCTTCATGGTTTGCTTTTTTACCAAACTATTCACTCCACCCAGTGACCACCTTAGCAAGGCCCTTTTTGAGTACTTAATAAATAATTCAGGCCGGTATGTCTGAGGCTAACACCAATGAACTGCTGACCACTATAAAGAGGGCGCACTATGAATTTCCGCTATCGCAAACCAAGCTGAGAAAGCACAATCTAGATTTCTCCAATCTATGCTATACTTACTGCTGCCCAGATACCGTGCCTTAAAATACATGGTCAGATGGTGGCTCATTCAGTAGTATAATAGACTACCAAGGGGGCCTTAGCATGAGCCAACCTCATGACACTTCTCCTGCTAGCTGTGGCCTGTGAGCAGTGCTGAGAGGGCAGCCTTAGCCTCTGGAGGCTACAGCAGGCCTCACCTCAGCCACGAGTTGCAGACACAGTGGGAGGCTGCTGGCTTTCCTAGCTCCAGGCAGAGCGCTGCATCCACAGGGAGCTCCTTTCCCTCCTCTGCAAGCTCAGCCATTGCAGCTGTTCCACCTCCCTACAGATGCAGCTAGGAAAGGGAGCAGCCTCCCAATGTGTCTGCAACTCCTGGCGGAGGCTCATGCCCACAGATGCCCCGCTGAGAAAACGGAGCGGAGTTTCCAAATCTTGTTTACAGCACTGAATTCAATAACCCCAGCCGCTAAATAACTAGCTCTCTAACCCAACCAAATCCCACAAACAAACGCCTGCAAGACGGTGAGAAACTCAGCAGCTGCTCAATACTTTTCCTGAGCGTTGGATTACAGTGCTGGATGGAAGCCGTCTTCTAGGGAAGGATGAAGATTCGGAAGTTTAGCAGCAAAGGCCAGATGCAGACCTGCACTGGTGTTGCAGCACCACCTAGGCAAAGGGACGCTGCTCTAGGAAAAGGAATGCTACATTACCGGATGAAACCGTTGACACAAGGACTCACCGAATTGCACGTTAAAATAGGGTGAATCAACATACCAGCTTTCAGCTTGACGCTTGGCTTTCTCCCACGACCTTTGCCCTTGGCCACTGGCTCCTCTGACCCTAGTGCACCACTCTCTTTTCCTTCCCCAGCATCCTTGCTGGACTTCCGGCTGCGGCGCTTGGTACTGGGTACCAAGAGGGCGGGGGAGGGCTCCGCACCTGTAACATCGAGTCACACAGATGAGGAATCCTGGTGTATGGCTGCCCACTAATAGAACCCAACAGAACCACACCATGCCAAACCTGCAAGTCTGAATTTTCAGCAGCAGCCATTACACAGGAGCTGGTTGCTGTCCCCAGATTTTCGCTGGCACCACACAATGCCTATGAGGGATGCACATTAAGTGCTACTGGGAAACTGACACCTACTAACGCAGAGCAGACATGGATTCACCCCAACACTCCCAGATGGGTTCTCCTCCCAACACCCCAGCCCTAGAAAACTCAGTCCTGATCCGCATAGCTTAGGACACAATCCTGGAACAAAAACAGTTGTGAATTATCCCTGGAATCTTACGGGATAGTTCCCTAACATGGGAAGTCTCCCTTTTGAGCAGGTTTAAAAGGAGGCTTCTAGTGTCTCATGGGCAAAAAGACCAGGGCTCTGGAGGAAACCTCACACAAGAACCCAATTCAGGAGTCCAGACTTACACTGGATCTTGTAGTCAGGTGGTAGAAGCCGAATATGAGACAAGGGGATCCGGCCAGTGTCCCCATCATCAAATTCCACCGTTATCAGATCCCCATCCTCCTCCAGATCAAGGGCCCCTGTGGTTTGAGGGGAAAGAGATTATAAAGAGAGGACTGGGAACACACACAGCTGGAGCAGTAGAGTAGAAATGGGCCAGACCCTGGCACTTGGAAGTTATGACTGTTGGCGGCAGGGCCAGTTTCAGAACCTACTATTAAGCCAGACCTATTTGGGGCGAACAGCCTGTGATGCAATTACACGCCCCGCCCTCAAGCGCAAAACTGCCCTTTCAACAGAATCATCCCAATAGTTTAACCACATGACTCCACCCCACAATTCCATTCCATCTCTTCTCACGCCTATTCACTCTTCATTTGCACTGATGTCCCTTCGTTAGGAGGCCTGTCCAATAGCCTCAGATCCATCTCTGACTGGATTTTATAACTGCCCTCGGCTACCATAGGCAGCCACTTATTCATCTTCCCTCCCAGATAAGGAATCGCTGTTTCATCCCTCTCTGCTGGTATCAGTCTCCCCAGTCTGTTAGTCATGTGCAATGCCCTCTGATGCTCTCTTCAGCTCGTGCATCTTGCACTCCAAGGGCCACATCCCAACTGGAATCTTTTTCAAAGCTTATGGCCACTTTCCAGGCCAGTCAACATTAAACCCCGTGACCAGGGCACTGTGGGGAAGCAGGAAGTGCTTTGCAGTCAGCTCACAGCCCTTCCTACTGCTCTCTTTCCAGGCACTTTTTACAGCTATGATTTCCAAAGAGGCTGAATGGAGTCAGGCACTCAGAGTACAATTTTCAAAAGCACCTATGTGACTTAGGCACCTACGCCCCATTGAAAGTCAGCTGGACTTAGGCTCCTATCTCACTTATGGGCTTTTGAAATTGTTTATCCCCCCTCTCCCAGACTTCTGTTGAATTTCAATGGTACTTAAGCACCTAATTCCCTTAGGCCTCTGCAAAAATCCCAGCATAAGTGAACAGTAATATTGGCCCGCAAGGCAGCTTGTGATGATTACATACCACAATGGGGCTCTTTGCAGAGTCAGACACTACTCCAAGTAAGGAATCTGGCCTGGCAGGGCTATCACTACAGGCTTTGGGGCTGCACTGTACTATTCCACTGATTCTCCTGAAGTTTTGTGCTAAGACACCCCTGGTTTGTGAGTGTAAGAGAGACAGCCATGATATGCTCTTACCTCTCACCACAGTCCCTGGGTAGAGGCAGCGGTACTGCTGACTCCAGTAGGCGGCAATTCTTGTTCCTTCAGGCAGGAATCTCACGGAGGGCGGCTTCACATCAATAATCTGTTTGGGGTGGGACAGTGACTTACTAACCCGCCTGAGGCCTCCATGATCTTCTGTCCTCCACACTAGTGTTTCAGGAGACTGGCTGTCAACAGACACTGCCGAGACCTCCCCAGGGAGGACTTCAGACTGAGCCAGGCCCAGCTGGACTTCCTCCTCCCCCAGGATTCAAAGGTGCCTCTGCTGAAGGCTGCAGAACAGGAGAGGGGTGACCTCTGTAGGAAAGGGTCACATTCCTCCCCGTGATACAATGCAGTACGGCACCGAAGACTCAAAGTCCTACAGTCCCTGGCAGGACAGGGTTAAGCCCTTGGCCCTGGTGTGTGTTCGCCCAATGCCAGTGATGGGAAGCTGAATCCACAATGCCAGGAAGGGAATTACATTTGCCGACGCATGCAAAGCAATCTGTCTGACACCTGCTTCATGTTGATGGGGCACCCGGGGCAGGATTTGGGGGCACCACTGCAACCCACAACTACCCACGGGACAAGGAGGGATTTTCCTTTTGCCTCCCCCATCCCTGATACGAAAGTCACGTTGCACGTGTGGAGAGTAAAATGGCCCAACTTACTGCTTCCTGCAGAAGCTGCTCCAGACAGTAGATATGGGGACGATTTCCCCTCTCCCCTTCCACCACGACTCGGTATCTGAAAACACAAGACCCCACGGCATCACAAGGTATCAAAGCTCAACAAGAAGGACCCACTGTGCCCCAATAACCCTTCTCTGGGCTTAGTTCCTTCCCCAAATCCTACCTTCTCCAAGCCCTATCATCTTCCACCTCAAAAACCGCAGTTTAGCCAAGGCTGTTTAATGGGAGGCTTCATTCTTCCAGCTGAGGAATTCACTCGTAAACTAGGGTAGCTCATTATGGTAAATTCCTCCTCCCAGCCAAACACAGCTACTGCCCCCAGCTTTGCAGCTCTCAAGAAACATCTGCATCTCACCAGTATCCAGCTGTGCTGGGTCACAGACCAGGTCCCAGAAAGCACTGAGCAGACCCCGCTGGGTCTCTGGTGGAGCTGTGCACGAAGGACAGGGCAGCAATACTGTGCGTACATACACCCCCTGGAAGCCCCCAAAGCATGTGCTACCCCCCGCCATAGCAGGGCTCATCAGGGAGAGGCTGCCATTTTACTCACATGTCAGGTGAGTGCACGGTCTTCACGTGTCCGGCATAGAGCAGCTTGTCATCCATGGGAATGAGGACACGCAGCCCGTCCTTCAGTTCATCTTTGTCAATGATACAGGAGCGGGGGGCTGGAGGACCATGGAGTCAGACAGGGAGTTAGCGGCTCCATTCAACACAACAGAAAGGGGCAGATCCCACGAGATGAGGGTCCATTAAGAACCAGGATAGGCCACTGCACAGCTTTCAACAAGACCCGCCACTCCCACTGGCCTCAGTTAGACTGTCAGCTGTTTGGGGCAAGGGCGGTCTTTCTTTGTACAGCTCCAAGCGCAATGGGCCCCTATTCTCAGCGGGCCCCTAGGCACTTTGGTAATACAGTAATAACACCAATAGGCCAGCCAAAACCCAGCACCTCATAGAGATTGGTCTTTACCTAGAAACCCGTAGGGGTGCTTTAAAGGAATAAGTGGGCAGCTCTTTATTGGCAGTGACCCTTGTGAGGCTCATGGATCCTAAGTCGGGGCTAACACACGGAACAAAACCAGCCATCCCTGGGCTCTAGTCAGGTGAAGGCAGATAACCCAAGAGAGGGGTTTGCATTATCATCATCTCATTCCCAGGTGAACGCAGAGCAGAGACCCTGCCTGAGTCTCCAAGCAGCCCTGCTATTGGGCCGGCTTTGCAGCTGCACGGACTGAGGCACAAGGAAGATCAAGGGACTTGCTGGTGGTCAAAATACTAGTCAGTGGTTCAAACGGGGATTAGAACTCAGCGCCCTCCTGGGACCCAGTCCTTTTCTCCAGCTGCTTGTAAGCACAGCCCGCCGCAGTGACTGACGGAGCGCTCCTGCGACTGCTGGGCAAGGCAGGTCCGGCCTGTGGGGGACTCGGGGCGCACCGAATGAGAGCTGTGTTCCTCATCAGAGTGGAGCAGCATCCCCTGTATAACACTGGGCAGGCTGCTCTTTATCCAGCTTGGAAAAGCTCATCCAACTCTCCCATCCATTGCTGCCAAAACACCAGGAGCATTTAGAAAAGCTTCCCCACCCCCGACAGCTACAGCCTCCGGCTCTCACCTGGGGTAGGCGCCCGCTCTACAAGCATGCTCAGGGGGAGATTCTCGTCCTCAGAGAAGCTACTGTCTTGATTGGGCTCAAAGTCCTCTTCGGCTGCCATGCTTTCCATCAGCTTGCTAACTGCACCGCCCTTCCCTCGGTTCTGGAGAGGGAAACAAAAGAGCCCATCAGAAACCTCGGCCACATCTGGTATCGAGCCTCAGGGCTTAGGAGCCGTTTTTAAAACCCTCCTTCCCCAGCTCTGCAGTTTCCTTTCTAAGTGACCCCCATTAAACAGGGAAGGTTCCATGTCAGGAGGCCAAAATGCAACATCCCTGCACCAGCCCCGACTCTACACCAGCCATTCTCCCTCCCGGGGTAAGTAACCTGGCCATCCAGGACATAATGCAATTAGGATGCAGACTGCCTCAGTGTGAACCACTGCAGTCAGCAGGCCCGGCCAATGCCGTACCCAAAGTGACAGTTGCCTTTTGGTAGCTCACGGAGTTCCTTGCTTTGTTTATTTGCTGTGTTTATCCCCCACTTCTGTCGTCAGCTGAATGAGGGCTCCGAGAGCCCTTTCATACATTCTAGCTGCATTTCTTGACCTGCCTGGACATTAAAAGAAATGGTGATGTGCCAGGTCTGTCAGAATAGAACCAGACAGCCGTCGGACTGGCCTGCGATACTTGTGATGAGAAACGGAAAGCATGGTGTTTTGGCTGCTGTGGCAGAGTCTGACAGTGTCTCTTATAACCTGGAACTGGTGAGGAGGGACTCCAAGGTGGCAGTTCAGTCACCCCTCCCATTCAAGGAGTCTTGAACTCCTGCCCACTGGTCCAGCAACACCCCTCAATGGTGCCCTAACAGGGCCACGTTCTTCTGGGGTACAAGTGGAATTTGATTGGCAAGTCCTGAGCTCCCTGAACTGTCACCTGGATGTACCTTCCCTCAGGCCCTAGAAGAGTCAATAGATGGTGACTAGTCTTCTACATTCATCTGAGACTTTAGGCTTCCTGACAAGAGGAGAACTTAAAAGAAATAAAGTCTGTCTTGCCCGTAGGGGTGTTTCTGTACAACCCTTCCTACCCCAGTCTCATTAGCGAGAACACTTTATAGTGCTACCAATGTCCCAGCTTCCAAAAGGATGTGTCTGTCTGTCTGTCTTCCCCCCTCACAATGTGATATGGCAGGAAGGAAGCAAAGACCCAGCTGTCTTGCTACAACCTGACTTCAATCTGTGGAGTCAACCCTCACCTCTTTCTTCACCTCCTTTGCTTTCACCTTGGCTTTACTCTTCTTGTTGGAGCTCAGGGAGTTGGCCAGGCTGACCCGGGCATCAGAGGGGGAGCTGGAGATGCCAGGGGGAGACATGGTAGAGGAGGAGGAGCAGCAAGGGGCCTCTTTACCCTTCTTCCTCTGCTAAAAGCAAATACAAAAACAACCCCCACCCATAAAAAGGTTTGATCAGTAACGCTCACTAGGCAGTTACAGAGGAAAGATGGAGCAAAGGGGAGCGCAGCAGTTAGTATTCAAACAGAGCTACGAGGAAAGACTCCAGCCACGATGGGGCAGAGCCCAAGCGGACAGCTTGCCAGACTCTTGCACTGTATCGAGGCTCTCACTGCCTCTCTGGCACTCTGGGTTCAGCATCCACATTCCAGAGAGAGCTTTTCATTATCCCAGCCAGCACCTCCCGCTGACCAATTCTTCCTCCAGAACTGCTGGAAAAGAACCCTAGCTGATGTCAAGTCACAACTTGTCTAATTCTTCCCATAATCCAATCTCCCCAGTAACTGGTGAATGGGCCAAATTGGAGCCCAAGGAACCTAATGCTTCAGCAAACTGGTTAGCACGTGATTGGGAAGGGATCACTACTATTCCCAGAGAACGTGAGGATCTAGGATGTCACTGTGCTAAAGGCAAAGCGCCTCAAAGGCCACGTGATGGGCGAGGGAAGCAGAGGGGACCAGACCGGGGGAGATTTGGGGGTGAGACAGGAGTTTTCCCTCTGACTGCAGTACAGGGTTTCCATGGTGGAGACAAAGCGAATTTTCCAGTTCCCAGTCTTACAATGGGACAGAGAAAGGATTGCATGGCTAGCCTGGGGGTTACTTCCTTCCCCACTGAAGTCAACAAGAGTTTTACCACCACTTCAGCAGGGACAGGACCTCCCCCAGAATCCCTAAACCAAGGTCCGGTATAGTCAGGCAAGAGCAGCTAGCCTGCTGCAGCATTAAACTGGGCAGTAGTGGATAAAGGAAGCTCCTTGATGGGCGGTGGGGAGGGTGTTTCCATGCAGCAGCAACCAGCTGCTGAGATGAGACGGCCCCTAAACTCACCTCTTTCCAAGTGCCTGGATCAACAGGATTAACCTCCCAGCCCCACTCCTCTGCAAGTCAGTCATGCCCCCGGCTCTATGCCCCACCCCAGCAAAGCAGCTCCTACCTTGCTCAGCTCTTTCCTTTCCTTCCCTTTGCTCCCCTCCTTTTTGGGACTCAGCGGCGCCCCCTTCCCGCAGCGGCTGGGCTTGGAAACAGGGGTGGAGCTCGTAGGCGTGCTGGGCATCGGCACGGACGAGGAAGTGCTGGCGTCGTGGAGGAAGATGCGCTCGCTCCGGCGCCTGTTCCACAGGTCGTCGTCACTCGCCTCCAGCCCGAACTCGAAGCTCAGGTCCTTGGTGGGCTTGAATTTTTTCAGCTTCCGGCCTTTCTCTGCCCCCATTTTGGCTTTGTCAGCACTCCCGGGGCTGGGGTCCATGTTGCTGGGTGCCTGGACAGGGGTGGCGCTGCCTTGTTCCATCAGCCCCTTTTTCCCACGCAGCAGCCCAGGGGGAGATTTCTTCCGGATCTTTATCTCACTCTCCGAGTCGGTGTATTCAAACTCCGTTCCTAAACACAAGGGGGTAGAACCATCAACGCACCACTTCAGTAAGGGTGGGCTGTGTCTGACCCAGCATCCTCTGGCTTTGATGCCAGACTTTACACTTGCTCCGCAGAGCATGGCTAAAAACCCCCAAGAAAATCCACCCTAGTTCATTGCATGGAGCCACACCAGGAAATAGAAGTGAACTCCCAAGAGGGGGTAGGGGGGCAAGAGGAGATCTCTCCTTCTCCAGTCGTTTTTCCTCCTGAGAACACTGTGAGCAGCGAAGAGTAAGGAACAACCCCCACCGCGCCCACCAATGCAGCATCGCTCAGAATTAATGACCATTCCCATCACTTCCCCCTTCCTTACCTCCCAAGAGCCACATCAATCCACGTTTCCCGGCCTGCTGCCTGTGGGGTATGCCTCACCACCCCCTAACTTCTCCTCTCAGTCACAGAAAAGCCTGCACTCATTTTAACAAGTTACAGACAGGGCTCAGTATGAAAGCATTTGGTGGCTGACAGAAAACAGAAACTCCTCCGGCGGGGCAAAGGCTGACTCCCTTAATGGCCGGGCTCCTCACACAGATCCACTTGGCTATGTTGGGTTAGGATGAAATGTTTTATTAATTAAAAACCCCCAGCTTCAAGTGATGTTTTCTGATTGGCCAGTGAGAGCAGAGGGGTCCTTTTATTGGCTCGAGTAGTCACTGTAAAATTCGGAAGAGGTAAATGATCTCTTGCACTTAGCAAATGGAAATCCCCTCCCACTGTCCTCTTCCCTGTACCACAGCAGAGACCTGAGACACGATCTGGCTGGGGTCCTTTCTGGCCCCCATTATGGCAGTATCCGAGCACCTCACAATCTTTGAGGCATTCATCCTCCTGTGACATAAGGCAGTGCTATTACCCACACTGTACAGATGGGGAACTGAGGCATGGAGACATTATGGTGACTGGCTCAGGGTCACACAGGAAGGCTGTGGCAGAGCAGGGAATTGACCCCAGGTTTCCAGAGTCCTGAGATAACATCCTAACCTTGAGACTACCGTTCCTCCCCATCCTGACACGAACAGTTCACCCCTACCTCTAGTTCCCAGTGAAGTGTCGTCAGTTCCCCCAGTTCTCCTTCTCTGACAAACACACAAACAATGAATGAAGATGCTCCAAGGCATGAAATTGGGATCAAAGTTACCCCATGTTTGCGTGAGTCACTCTCTTTAGCCTTCATTAGCTAAAAAACAATTTTTTGCCTCCTCCTCTCCCTCAATGAGACATTCCAAACATGCTTAGGAAGAGTGCAAGGCAAAGTCAGTCAAAGCAGGCACTGGGTGAAACGAAGGATCCATTCATAGTTATGATATTAACCCTCCTTTTTATTAATACAAATTAGACAAGTTCTAGACGTTTGGGGTTTTAAGAGGGACAGGTTACGAGAACCAGTTGTGATAAATTCTTCAAGGAGGCTACTGGAACAAGCTGGCAAAAGCCTAATATAGCATGGAAATGGTGCTAAAATAAGCGGGGCTCCCAGGGAAGACATCATTTTCCATTCTGAAGCATGCCATAAATTCCATTATCAATTTAATAAATATTAATAAAAGAGTTTATAAATGGAACCTTTATAGAGCTGGCAGCCTGAGAAAGATGTCACCCTGGGGTACCTTTAGCATGGGGAGGAAAAGATGAACGCGGAAGACAGAGACTGCAGCAGACAGACATAGGGACAGAGAGACACATGTCCAGCAATCTGAGCGCACGACTGCATAAGGAACTCCCGAGTTCCAGTCTGATAACGACACCCTCTATGGCTTTGGACAAATCACATAACTTCTCTGTCTCAGTTTCCTCATCTATAAAATGGCCTTGTTTCATTTTTTTTCTTTTTAGTTTTTTTTCCCCCTCCTTCTCGTTTTGTGGCTCTCCCCCCCCTACACTCCACAACAGGAAAGTGACAGGAGAGAGCTCAGGGAGACAGGCTCTCCAGGCAATACATGTTCTCGTGGCTGAGCTGAGCACCGGGAAAGCAGAAGAGGAGAGAGCTTTTGGCTAGTGGGACACAGCCCTATTATTCGTGAGCTGCTCCCATGTTGACTGCATTCAGAGCTTCCCTGGAAACAGGGAGGAGGTGAACTGGGGCTCAGAACTTTTCCTTGTTCCAACTTCCCCTCTGTCCCGCACCAGTCTTGCACACTCTCTGTGCCCTGAAGGACCCACTATCCAGGCAGCGAAACACTGCTTCAAAGCCTAAAAGGTCTGCTGCCACCATGGGGCTTCCTTCATTTGCCTTTGCTGCTTGCCCAGGGAGGTGGCACTTTGGGCTCAAAAGTTAGTGGGGTAGCATGTGTGCATCTGAATGGGGCAGCCCTGCATTGCGATCCCACAGTCACGCCAGGGGCCAGCTCTCTGCAGACCTGCTCTCCGCAGCCCATGGAAGTCAAGAGGAGCCTTTCCATTGACTTCAGTAGACTGTGGATCAGGTGTAGACTGCAGCACACAGCAGAGGTAACATGGCCTGTCCAGCAGGCACAAACTCAGCTCCTTGCCACACGCACTCTGCAGGAAACCTCACCGACCCATCCTTAATTACAGCCACACAGGCTTCCCCTCCTCTGCCCCCTTGCACTGTCACACAAAGGGGCAAGTGGCTGTCAGAATGTAGCACCATTTCACTCGTGTGTTCCGCACAGAGTTGTGGGGGGAGGAAAGAGGATGACAATCCAACACATCCTGGGGCCCCAACAAAGGGAAGCCAGGCAGTGTCAGTTTAGAAGCCCCAAAGAAAGCCACTGATGTGGGCAACCAGCAGCAAACAACTAGATGCACTTTGCCAGGCAACGTGAGGCGTACTCTTGACCACAGTGGGTTGCTATCCCTCTGTGCTGGTGCCTCCCCTGCAGAGCCATGACTTCTGGGCACACTAGCCCAGCATCCACCACCAGATGGACAGGAGCCCACCGCCAAGCTCTCCAGGGGCAGTGGTCCTGTAAGAGAACCCCAGTATCATGGGTGCTTCAGTATGGGCCTAAAATAGGGGGAGAGAGGCAGGGGTGGGGAGTTGGGGGAGGGGGTCTGCTCCCTCTCTTTAGAAGCCATCACTGAATGAAAACCTTGAGCCAATATTTCCACCCATGCTTCTCAGCCAACAGGTCCTCCCACACCTTCAGCATAGGTGGGACCCTCCATTCCCATGAGTTCTCTTCATCTTGTACCCAACAGCCCCCTCCCCATGGGACTTACCCATCAGACTCTGCCGCTCTTCTTTCTTCTTAGCTTTTTGCTTGGCCTCCAGCTGGATGATGGAAAGAGGAGGGGGGACAATGGGGCTCGGCATAGCACTAGCAGCAAACCTCGCTAGCAGTCCCAAACCGCTCTCATCCAGAGCTGGGGACGAAAGCCTGTCGTTGCTGTCCATCCCATAGTCCTCTGCTTCCTCCTCCTCTTCTTCTTCCTCAGAGCTAGAATCTAGCACGCAGAAAAAAGGAAGCCCATTACAAATCTAATCAGGTTTCCACTGTCCATCCTTCAGCCCTGGTGCATCAGGTTGCAGCTTCCCAGCAAACAGAGCACCAGGATTTCTATCACTGAAAGCCTGCGGCGTCCTCTCTTACACTGCAGAGCCACCCAAACTGAGCTAAACACCTTATGCCAAGGAATACAAGAAAGTGCTTGTAGTCACAGAGTGTACAACTCCTCACCTACTAAGACTTGCCTGGTAATACCAGCCTTGTTCAAACAGATGCACATGGTAGCGTGCGGTCAAAAAAAACCAAAAAACCAAACAAAAAAAACCCCTCAACTGAACCCATATGGGGCAAAAGCGGGAAAGAGAGACTTAGGCGAAGATTTTCAGATTTTATTACTACATTTTGCCTTTCCCTCTTCATAACAAAATCCTTTGCTTTATGACTGCACTGGAATGGCTCTGTAACAGCAACAGAGCTCTCCTTCACTGAAGGGAAATACAAGAAATCAGCACGTGCCCTGGAAGGGAGGGAAGAGACACACAGAGCAAGACAGAGACAAAGACAGAGATGGCAAGACGGAGGCAGGGATGGGAGTGGGGGTATTAAGAGCAATGAAATTTGAATGCTTAAGACAAATAACTGTGGATGGAGAGAGGCATAAGGGAAGAGAATGGCAGTTACTAAGAGGAAATATTTTCAGCAGATTGCTTTGCAGATGGGGGCATGAGAAGTGTTCCACTAACACGCTGCATAAAACTTTCAACATACGCCCCTTCAGGCCCAGCCCAGTAATGCAGAATCAGCTGCAGGCGGGCATGAGTCCAGCTTTAACAGGACAAATCTTTATGCAAACAGACCACCTGGGCTGATACAAATGGAGGGCATTTTGCTTTGATCCTCTACTCGATGGGGTGTGTTTTGGGGGGGAGTTAGGGGAGGATTGCACACTCAGAAGCATGCACCACTCTCTTCCCTGTAGCACATACTTGCTAGTCAGTCTGTAAAGTAGCTTGAGGGCGATTAGTTACTGAATGTGTGATCCAGTAGGTACTGATTAGAAAGGAATCTCTCTGTATAGTTAATTGTAACAAAATGGATCTGGCAAACCTATTTAAGAGCCCTAGTTTAAAAGGAGAAATGAACTGGAATCCTCAAGAATGCCCAATTTCCTTCCGTAGTAGGAATGTTATTTGCACCATTAATGTCTATAGGCTAAGGTCTTTGCATTCTGAAAGACTACCAACCTAGAAATCAAACCACGATCCCCTTTCAAAGGTGAACTGGAAAACATCTTTCCTTCCACTTGTGCCCTTTATGATATAAACAAAAATGGTCTCAATGTTACCCCCTCCTCCCTCCCACCCCCAAAAAACCCAAAAGGTTATTGTTTCCACTCTTGACTTGCTTTATAATCTTAGAAACAACAGGAATCCAGAAAAGTTTTGCCTTCCCTGTTTTTACTGGAGTTCTGTCACTCACCAGTTGAATGTGCCAGTTGAATTTTTCACAGAGAGAGCATGTGTCAGGAGTTAGGGTTAAATGGCTACTAACAAACCAAAGAATTTTAGATCACTAAAAATTCCTTCCCCCTTTCAGTTGCTCAGTCTGGTTTCTTGTGGTATCAAAATCCCACTAGTTCTACATTCCTCCAGCAAAAACAGGGAAATCCGGACCTGATATTTCTGACATTAACACCATGCGAGGTAAAGACAAAAAGAATTTTGGGGTGAAGGGGGGGTGAAATAAGAACACTTCCTTGTTTTATTTCTTCCTCAGAAACAAGCAGAAAGGGGCACTACTTCTATTCCTCTGCAGTTCAACTTTTAAATTAAAATGCATACAAATCAGTGAGACAAAAGTTACCCGCATAAAGAGAGCCAGCGAGTTGACTTGCATTGGAGACCTTCCCATTAATATGGTGCAGAAGGACACAGTTATAAATCCTGACACTGACCAGCAATCTCAACTCTTCTTCATCAACTGAGACCTGCCCTCCTTGCAAAAAAGTTTCCACAGACTAAATGCCAGCTTGCAGATCCCATGATATTTTCATGGGCAATAAAGGAAAAGCAGAGATCACCAAAGATGCGTCAACTAGAGATGCCCCCTTTCCCCCCTCCATACTACACACTGTCAGCATAGTAGAGCTTTGCCCTGGCTGTTGTACAGAGTCTAGTACTTTAGGCCCACGTGATGGGGAGATTTCTGTTAAAATGGCTGTCATGCTGACGCCCGCCCCCGTCTGTTGGATTTCCTTAAATTAGGGAGACTGGTGTTTGACCCTGCCTCGTTTCATAGCCTGCCTACCTTCCTTTTCCCTCTTACACAACCCCTGTGAGGGACAAAGATACAGGATTTCCCTCAAGGGTTTAACATGTTCGATAACTCACAAGCAGAAACTGATGAAAAGTAGTCTCCTGACCTCATCTCTGAATCTACAGCACTGAACCAGTGAAGAATTACTAGCCCAAGGGGTTGGGAAAAATGGAGAAATCTTTCAATATATTCCCAAAAGCCTGTCCTGCCTGATCCACAGCCCATTTCCAGGTGGACTGCATAGTAGCTTGGTTATTGGGGCCGCACCTGTTCTGCTTACACACTTATTTGCCAAGTGGTTACAGTGAAGTCATTCGCGCTATCAGTTTCAGAGTCTTGGCTCTAACATCTCTTCCTGGAGGAAGCGGTGGAGAATATTTCAGCACTGGACAAGAAACGCCCACCGACAGCTATTGTAATCCACTCTAAGTGTACCGCACAGGGGCCCACTGTGCCTGCTCTGTGGAGGATATGAATCTGGTATACCTTATGAATCTGGAACTCAGCTTGAGATCTCTAGCTCAAGCTGTAGCAGCTCATCCTTTTAAATCTGCAGGTCCCCACTCTGATCTCCAGTGAGTTGTCCACGATGGCAGCCATCAGACTATCCTTCTAGCTAAGCCTCCACACATAAACCAGGAAGTAAGCCGGCTGCACCCAAACAAACAGAATCTAGCAGGATGAATAGCTAGGATGAATCCACCATGTTCTGCTGTACAGATCTGGTTGAGGAGGAGGGGAGGGAGAATGCCCACCACCAGCATGAAATCATAGAAAGAAACTAGCAGTTCTGCTGGGCTCGGGGAACACCTTTCATTTAACGCTTAAGCTCCTCTTTCAGCAAGCCCAACAATTCACTTAGCATATGCTAGCCCATAAAATGTCTCAAACAACTACCGTATTTCAAATGCACTAAAGTAAAACAGCTTTAAAAGCCATGACGAAACTGATCCTTATCCCTGCTACTGAAAATACATGATATAACAACAATAGACCTGGCAGTTATTTTAATCTCCTTCGAATATATTTTGTCGTACAGTGGAAAGACTATGGCAGATATGTACCCAAAGCATTTTAAAAGATCACCCATATTTTACCCCTAGAGACTCAATCTTCAGAACAGAAAATACATTTTAAAATGTTCACAGCCTTCACCAACATCAATCACTTTCCCCTACTCCCACCATTCATACAACGTATTTCTTCGGTACATATCCGTCCCTTTCTCACAACCTGCGAACTCCCTCATGCCTCACTTTTTCATGGACACGAAAAAATTAGAAGTATTTTTAACTACTCTCGGAACTCAAACACTTCAAAGCTAAAATCAAATGTTAGTTTACGATTAAATATTGAGCATGCTGTCTGGGTATACATGTTGCTATGGTGACCCACAGAAGCCAAATTAATGTAGCTTGCACATTTAGGCTTTGTTGCTCTCACGCATGAAGTGTGTAAGTGTTGCCATTGAACTTAATGGGACTACTTAAAGTAAAGCAAGTACATAAGTTGTTGCAGGATCAGGGCCTTAAAACATTTTGGAAAGAAGTGATCTCTAGTTAAAGATAGAAAAAAACATTTTCAAAACATTACACTTTTTCCTCAAACACCATTAACCAACCAATACTTGCAAGGGAAAGAAAGGCATGTACCCAAGACCAAAACTCTTTACCTACAATTTTTAAGTACACATATATATATACACACATACACAGATGCATATTACATGCACACATACACACACACAAATTTATGTTTAAATGCTATCAATGGCAAATAAACTAGAGCCACCAAATACTTTTATGGACAAAATTTCAGCCTGTGTGTCCACATTTTTTTTTTTTTTTTAAAGAGAAAAATTGAACTCTCTCTTTGTTCTTTAGTCTTCCAAAATGACTGAGCTAGTGTGGGGTTTTGTTAATATTTATTTATATTAGCCTGGCTTCTTCTTGTTAGGAGAGCAGTAAGTGAATAGATTTTGTTAATGATGGACAGAAATTGGTTATGTTATTTAGTTTGCAGAGATTGATGTAACAGGATAGATTTGGAAGAGGGTAGAGAGGATGGGTAGAGGAGAAAGGGGAGTGAAACTAGACAAAAATTTATTTCACACTGAAAAAAAAATAGCATGGTTTTATCATAACGCCGAGCAGGCCTACAGCGTACAAAGCAGGCTAAGTGCAGGCAGACTTTAGACAGCTGTTGGGTCCTTCACATTCAGATTGGATTGAGCTGTCCAGTTCTGGACATTATTTTTAAAATTTTCTCTCATAAGATTGCACATAGTTTGTCAAACACAATCTCCCATTCTTTTAAGATTTTTTCCCCTCCCAGTGTTCTGCTGCTGACTCCAGAAATAATTTGCAACACCAAAAAATTATCCAATTCCTTAAGATCAACTTCAGAGGCCCGTGGTTAAATCCCACTGGTTTATTATGGGGTAAAACTTCTCCAGCTGAGAAGGAAGAATAGGAAAAAAGAGAGATGATCTTTTTATAAGGAAAACAAAAATCATAAAGGACAGGGAAATGGGGGTCTTTGGTCCTGGAAAGTTCACCATGTTACCATCTTGACTGCTTGCAAAGTTCTTATATGGTTGTTACCAAATGAGGATTTTCTCACTATGTCAGATTTGCTCAAATCAGAATATAGTGACACTGATTACTCTCCAAGAAAAAAGAATGCCCCCATTAAAAAAACAAAGCAAAAGAAAAACCACAGCTTTCTGTGATCAGCTTTCTACAACCAGATAAAAACCTTGCAAGCCATCAAGATAGTAATACTGTGACCTTTCCAGAACCAAAGACCCACATTTCCCAATCCTCTGATTTTTTTTTTTTAAATCATCCCCTTTTCCCCCTATTCTTCTCTCTCAGCTGGAGAAGTTACCCCATAATAAACCAGTGGGATTTAATCACCTACCTCTGAAGTTGATCCCAAGGAATTGGTATGATTTGTTTTGGTAATACAACAGTGGGTTCTAGATCATGGCCCCAGAAATTCCTTTAAGACAAGGGCAGTACCATTAGAGGAAGTGGTATAGCTTCCTATATTGGGTACACCCTGCCTACTAAGTCCTTCCTTTTGCTTGGGAGAAAGAGATTTTCCATGAGGAAGTTTTACAATTGTAAGGCTTTTCTGGAGTCCTCAGCACACATGCACACTCAAGCAAAGCTTCCTTGCAAGATTCTTCATAACAAAGAAATCAAAGTGGACATTGATCATCTTCAAATTAAAATAACCCAGAAAACGCAAACGTCTAAATGTTATTATTAATGGGGTTAACAGCGAAATGTCTCAGATTTACAGATGACATAAAGAAAAGGTATTTTGCCTACCTACATAACAATGGTCAAGGTTCAGGTTCATGGTTAGTGACCCCTCGCTGAGCAGTGTCTGCCCTACTCCCAGCCAATCACTTTGCTTCTTTAGTGCAGCGTGAGAGCAAATGCAAGAGACCGATACAGACATTCAAAGCATCATGGATAGGGGTCAGGGGTGAAGGGATTGGCCAAGCAGCTGCAAGAAGAAAGCGAGCACTTCCAGAAAAGCTGAGGTTATTAATCGTTTTAGTATCAGGGAAAGCCATTAGAAACCCTATTACCCAAATATCCCTTAAAGAAATGCTTCAGAGAAAAGATTCATTTGCAGGAAACCCAGAATCAATAATCCCTCCTCCCTCCCCCACCAAACTTCCCTTTCCCTCCCCAATGTTCTGCATTTTGTCTTCCCACCACTAATGACACCAGCGAATGATTTTTTTTTTTTTTTAATTAAATCCATTTCCTTCCCACCCTTATTCCAGATTTCCCTGCCCTCTCTGAAATCAGGATCTTAAACAGATAAATTGCTTGAAAATATTCCCACGGCCAGTTTGGGTTCTTAAGTCTCTGGACAAGTTATCTATCTGCTTTTTCTGGAACAAGTTGGGTAGATAAACCTCAAGAACTTGGTGTCTAAAAGGGATTGATATCCTCAAAATTTCCAACAGCAGCAGCAGCAGCAAAAAAAAATTTAAAAAATTTTAAAAAAAAATTAAGAAGCAGGTGGGGGAGGGAAAAGACGTAAAACTGAATGGAAGCTAAATCCGATTCTTCATGGAAAACACAGAGCCCATGCCCTTAAAGGCAATCCACCAACACTGGATCATTTCAGGTTCTCTAAGGAATAGAACGTCTCTTCTCTGAAACATTCGTTCTTTCTTATGGGTTTTCTTTTTTGTTAAATGCATCAGCAAGCTCATTTCAGAACTGAATTAATGTTCTCTAGCTTTTACGTTGTGTTCTGATTCTTAAAAATGGGTAACTTGTTTTTGTTGGGAAGGTGGGTCTAGGGGAGAGAAGAGAGGAGAGGTTAGGATAATCAGATCAAAAGCTTAAAAAACCCAAACAAAACCCTAACAAGCAGCAGCTCTCTGAGACAAACTAATGGCTACAAGGATTTTGCTACACTATGATCAAATTTACAACACTCTTTTACCCTATTACTTTGCTGTTAACAACTGGGAACTACATTTCCCTCACTTATCTATACAGGTGAGCTACCTTCTTTTGGGAGTTGAGCTTCAAAATTCCAGGGCTCACTAAAATGACTTTGCCCCCCATGATTATTATTTAATGAGTGTGTTCTAAAAGAGAAACCACCTTGTGTCTCTTGAGGAAAAGTTTCATGGGACCTCTTTTCCCACTTAAAAGCTAACGGCGGGCAGACAATAAGCCAAATATTTTGGAGTTGGGATGGGGAAGAGAACTTTCCTCTAGCGGAATCAAATTCAGTGCACTAAATTTCCACATTCTTGAGCATTTGTGGGTTAAAGTACAGGATCTGAAAAATTTATAACCCATAAAGATTTTTTTCCTCTAAAAATGTGCGCTCTGTGTGTGTGTAAATAGATATATATATATATATTAAATAAAAGAAAAATAAATAAACTTTGAGTTTTAAATATTGTAAGACCATACACTAAGCCTTTTGAAGCAGAAAGATAAAGAATAGAAATAAATAATTAATATTTTAGTGTCTGCCTCAAAAGATTCTGTTAGGAAAAAAACAGAATGAACAACCTATGCAAAATATAAATGAAATTAAAAGCAGGGCGGTGGTGGGGGAGAGAACAACATCTGTTCGTTTCATCCTGGAAATCGTAGCAAGTGCCAATGCTATCAGGGATATTTGAATAATAGAGCGCGCCCAAGACTATGTTAATTCCAGTTCTACTTGGTGGGAGTGGGGGAAGGGGTAGGCAGAGCGGGATGAAGTGGAAGCGGCATTCTAAATCGCCTAATAAGAGACACAGCAAGAGAGACAAGGTACACAGGTTTAGTTAAAAATGAACTCAATATGTTTAATAAAGCTTGGTATACCAAATCGCAGTACAAACATCACGTCACACACCCACACAACAGAATCCCATTATAAACCAAACCAAACTGCTCCTTCCAAACAGCTACAAGGCCCAGGCCAAATAAAATAATATAATTTTTTTTTAAAAAATAATATAAATGGTGGTGGCAGCAGCTGCAGCAAGGAAAAGAGGGAGGGGGGAACAGAAGGGAGGAAGGGTAAGAGGAAAGCTGGGGAAAGGTGGAGCCTAAAATCCAGTCGATATAAAAGCTCTAAAAAGAGCCAGCCAATAATAATATCACAATGATACAAGTATAAAAAAAATAAAAAATAAATGATAAGTGATAAAGCAGCCTACGCTGCCAAGGACAAAGATGGCCGCCCCTACTTTGACCATCAAAGATGGCTGACCTCAGTGTCGCCATCTCTCTCTCTCTCACACATGTACTCTCTCACTCTCTCTCTCACTCTGCAAACATGGAAGATAAGTGTTGTTTTTGTTTTGTGTTTGTTATAATCTAGTAACCTTGATCGAATGAGTCCTCCGAAGAGTCACTGAATGAAGATCCAGTCTCCCGAAGCAGCAAGCAAAACTGCTGCTTGCTGCTTGCGGCCTGTTTAGATTTCAGAGTTCTAGTGGCAGGCATGCCCCTCTTGGCTGGCTTGAGACCTCCACCTTGCTTGCTGCTCTTTTTGGCCCCTACACTGTAGAGACTGGGTGGCCTCGCTTTGGAGCTGGATGGAGACTGCAAAGGCCACTCGTCCTTCAGGGATTCATCATCTTCCTCTGAGTCCGTATCTGCAGTCAAAGTAGTTTTTAAATAACATTAAGTCAATTCACTTCCTTGTGGCTTTTTTTTTTTTTTAAATTGTCTTAAACTTGTGACAGTTCAGTGCCCATGAAAACGAGAGACTGAAAATGCTTGCCAGAATGGATCAGATGCTGTGTGGAGCCAATGCTGTGCAAGCTTCCCCTCAACGGCTCGGATGATGCACCTCAATTCTAGCTGCCTATTGCAGTCCTAAGCCATCATTACTTTGTGATTTGGTACACAGGAACCGACATAAAACAATAATAAACATTTTACAAGGCCTCTACACAGAACTTTCAGAAGTCAGCGCACACTGTCCAGTACAAACTTTATAGGTCTTTGCTTATTTTAAGCTACAAGTCTTGAGCTATTTTAGATTTATCTCAGAATGGAAAACTCATTACATTTGTGAGAACTAGCCTTTTCTCAAAATTTCATCCAATTAAGAGTATGCTGTACAGCAGACTCATTGTGTGCTGGGCAAAGGGGGTTCTGAAAAGCTCCAACCTTCTTAAAGCATTCGGCTTTGACAAATGCCAACGCCCAACTGCATAATGTTGGAAGCTGGGGGAGGGGAACCTTCTTAAATCACAAAGGGTTTCATTAGTGCTATTCTTACTATGGCATCCCTATTCCTTAGCAAAGAAATCTGCAAGAGAAGCACAGATATTCATCCCCCAAATTGCTCCTGGAACGCCCCACCAAATAAAAATCCAGTTTGATTTTTGTAAAAAACAACAAAAAATCTCCAGTGCATACATTCATTCAAAACTCACTGGTGCCAAGAGTCAGACAGGATGTATTTGTCTGTACTAGAGGGTGATGAATATACCTAGCCCTGATCCTTATTTGTACATGAATCCAGCCCCATGAAGGTATTTTGACATAATGAAGCAGGAAACGATAGGGATAGCACACACTACATCTGATGATTGGTGGATTGATTGATCAATCTTTGTTCAAACTGCATGGTGGAAAACTTGGAGTGAGGCCTCCATTGTGAGCTATGTTGGAGTGACACCAAAGGGGGCAGAGCTTTTGGAGTTCTTCCTGAGTCTCGGTGATAAACTCTGCTTTGGCTGGGTGTCTATGTTTTTACACAGATGACATTTTCCCATGGGCACATAATGCCGAGATGTTGTCCAATATTTCCAAACAGTATCTGATGAGTGGAGCAACAAAATATTTGGTACCCAATGGATCCAATAAAAGTGGATTTGAATCGTTACATCCCTACTCATGAATGCACCATTAATTCCAAAGTGTAATGAATGTTATAGTGGGGACAGTTCCAACTGGTTAGAATCAGCAGCTGCTTTCCCACCGCAGTCCTGGTCATGCATCATTCTTCATTTTAGGGTGTGGGGAATGTCTAGGGGTCTTAAGCCTTTTTAAGACTATAGGTAAAAATTGGGAGGTTGGAGCAGGATATGGAAGGGTCTGGCACCATTACCACTTATCCTTCTCTGAGATAAGAAATCTACCCACCTCTCTGGTTATAGGCCAGTTTCTGACACACAGCAAAAGACACCTATGTATACTCATCCTGCCCTCAACTCTGTCATACCGAAGTGCAAAAATCTGGTGTACAGTCCCTTGTTAAGGGGGGGGGGGAGGAGGATCACACCTTCTCCCGGAACATGGGGCTTCTGTGTCACTGCAGCAGAAGAATTCTGCGCACTGAATATAGCCACTGAATGAGGAGCCATTTCACTCAGTGGTGCTTAATTAATCACCGTGTTCCCCACACCGATTTAGAGAGGGCACGAGCTGACATGCACTGTGTGCAATGAAAGTTTAGCAGACAGGAGGAGAACCAGGCAAATGCTCCCCTGGAGCACTGGTTTATAATTCCATGGGAAGGAACTTTGGTACTCAGCACTGATGCAACTAGAGCAGAATATGTGCCTCACCTCTCTAGGCCAAGAGCCAAACTCCCCAGACATAACAATGCCATCTGCCCAAGCCCCCACTTCCATCAACTCATTACGCCTAATTCAAGGGAGCCACTGGGACATTCCTGGTTCAGTAACCTTTTCCAGGGAAAACAAGCTGCTCCTCAGTGGATAATGCATCATTGCAGGAGGCTGTAAGAGGCATTGCCTTCTACAGGCTATAGCAGCTACCCCTTTACTTTGCCACTTAAATGGCTAATTTTATTTAACATGCTTATTTTGTTAGAGAACTGTTAGAATCTCCTTCTCTATTAGTGGGATCTCTAGCTGCTGGTACCGGGATATACATTTGTCATGCACATTTAACCCTACAAGGGTTTTAACACAGGACTTTGGAAGCTGCATAACAGTAAAATAAATTTACTTTCAAACCTTAACAAAAAATTAAGCACACATGATTTTGACCCGCTCCCTAAGAAGTCCCCCAAACCTAGGAGGCCTCTGCCCTGCATCCCACCCAGACTTCTGTCTGAGCTGTTAGAGACAGTGTCCCCTCCTAGCTTTTCTTATTTTGGTAGCATCTTTTCCCCTCTTCCTATGGCACCAGGTGGCAAGCAAAGGAAATTGATATCCTGTTGCTTTCCCAGACACTCTCCCCACCTCTCCTTTTCTCTTGCTCCGGGAGCACTACTTTTACTTTTGTCCAACATAAAAGTGGACAGCAGTCAGACAATTAAGACCAACAGCAAGACAATGAAGTCCTTACCAGGGAATGACCTGAAAGGGAAGGATTTATGAGAGTCTTGTGGCTAGGCTGGTTCCACTCTCATAGCTGACAGCACCCTGTCCCCTTTGGGCAGTAACGTTTGGCATGAGCGTAGAACGCTGTGCACATATGCACAGGGCTAGTTATTCCCTAGGCGATTAACTAGTGCTGCCCTCCTCCACCGAGCATTTTGCTCACTCATTGTTCCCTTTCCTCCACCAACCCAACCCATCTTCAGTCTGTGGCCTTTTCTCTTCCAAAGGGTGTCCCTGGCTCCTCTTAGTTGTATGCATGAGGAAACTTCCTGCCCAAAGCCATAATCTTTTGCATCAACTGCAGCACTGCTTCAGAAAAGGGGGAGCTGCACACAACATAAAAGATTCTGGGGTACAAATGAGACCTGATGATGCCTGGGTTAGACAGCTGGGCAGGAACAGGGAAATGTGTTTAGAGGAGACCAGGGACCAAATGGCCAGAAAGGACAGGCTTGTAAATGACCATAGCATTCTCAGTGTTATCCCAGAACATCTTATAAACATTGCCTTTGATAGCTGTCTCCTTAGCATATACCTACGGTCAACTCTACATATCACCTGGTTTTTAGGGGACTAAGTCAACTACTAGTCAATCCCTGGAGCACAAACCCTGAAGACCGGTCTTGCAGATGAATGGAGAGCACATAACAGCAAAGAAAGCAGGGATACATGGCAGGTGTAGCCTGAAGGCAGAGGAACATTCAGGACTTAGACAGTCCACAGCTCCAGACAGAAATGGTGTATTTCCCTGCTTTGTAAAGTCGGCACAACCCAACAGAGGCAGAACAGCCAGCACAAGATGTGCAATATGCTCTCAGCGTTCACTGCCTTTGGAACAAATGACACCCCATCCTCACCACCACGATGCAAACTCACTCCAAACAAGCACCGAGAGCCTGCCCGGTCAGTTCTACAGTCAGCCAGGGAGGAGGTGACTTTCACAGGAAAGCAAAATCAGATCCATTTCCAATAGACCTGAGATGCCGCCACTTAAAGGCTAAAAGCTCCCACAAAGCCCAGGAACCATTCACACTAAAGAGAAATCAGAGGTTACTTACTATAGGAGTAGCTGCTAACTTCCGATATTGCTGGTGAATGGGAAACCTTCAGCTGACCTTTGACCTTTAACCCCACCTCCATCTTCTTCATTTTGGTGGCCATTTTGTTTTTACCTTCCTTGACACTTTTCAGCGCCAGGCTCAGGCTCTTGGCCAGGTTTCTCTTTTCGTCCTTGCCTGGCAGGTGCTCATGGGGTGACAGATATCTGCTGCCGCCTCCATTGGTTCTCTGTTTCCCTCCAGAGCAGTCTGCAAACTTGAAGGGGGATTTGAGCTTGTCCTGTTTGGTGAGGGACAGGGCCTTGTCAAGCTTGCTTGCCAGCTGCTCCTGATCTGACGCCACCTTCTTCTTCTTGATCTTCAGCTGCAGAGGAGGGAGAGAGAATGACCACATGACTACCCCTGAGCCTTGATTCTCCCGACGAACCTGACCTCAGGTCATTGGGCACTCCAAAACAACACGGCCTAGTAAGGGACGACGTAACCCCTTTGTTGTCATAGCCGGCTGTGGCCTCTGCACAGTCTCCTTAGGGTTGACGTTCCAAGGGCATTTCCATGGGGATGTGCCACACCCAAGGTGGTACAGAAAGTATGCTTTGCCTTGTGGTACCTGGTACCAGGCATACCAAAATCATGAGTTTTTTAAAAAAATTAATACAACATTTTGGGTTCTTTTTATTTGCCATCTGAATTTTGAACCATCAGGGTACACTCAGGGCATGTATCCAAGTTTTACTGCACAGACATGAGGGCCAAAAACGTACTTATTTTTAAAAATGACAGCTGAGAGTCTTGGGTAATCACTTGACTCCAGGATCAGGGGCTTTAAGAAAAACTCCAAATATCGTAAAAAGAAAGGGAGTACTTGTGGCACCTTAGAGACTAACCAATTTATTTGAGCATAAGCTTTCGTAAGCTACAGCTCACTTCATCGGATGCATAAAGTGGAAAAGATATCGTGAGACTCGTAATGCAATTGTGAGAGCTAGCAATGCTGTTATATTTTAACAATGTCAGTATTGCCTTGCTACTTCAAAATATTTTTAATTTAGTCAATTAATAGCAGTACTAATTAAAGTAACTGTGCAGGCAGTAATATTATCCTGACTAGGTGTAATGGACTTTGTATTCGGCCTTGAGGAAAAAGAAAAGGAGTACCTGTGGCACCTTAGAGACTAACCAATTTATTTGAGCATAAGCTTTCGTGAGCTACAGCTCACTTCATCGGACACATACTGTGGAAAGTGTAGAAGATCTTTTTATACACACAAAGCATGAAAAAATACCTCCCCCCACCCCACTCTCCTGTTGGTAATAGCTTATCTAAAGTGATCACTCTCCTTACAATGTGTATGATAATCAAGTTGGGCCATTTCCAGCACAAATCCAGGGTTTAACAAGAATGTCTGACATTGTAAGGAGAGTGGTCACTTTAGATAAGCTATTACCAGCAAGAGAGTGGGTTTGCGTGTGGGGTTGAGAAAACCTGGATTTGTGCTGGAAATGGCCCAACTTGATTATCATACGCATTGTAAGGAGAGTGATCACTTTAGATAAGCTATTACCAGCAGGAGAGTGGGGTGGGGGGAGATATTTTTTCATGCTTTGTGTGTATAAAAAGATCTTCTACACTTTCCACAGTATGCGTCCGATGAAGTGAGCTGTAGCTCACGAAAGCTTATGCTCAAATAAATTGGTTAGTCTCTAAGGTGCCACAAGTCCTCCTTTTCTTTTTGCGAATACAGAGTAACACGGCTGTTACTCTGAAACCGGCCTTGAGGAACACATCATTCCAACAAGAACACGAAGAACATTGCTTTGAAATTTGTTAGGTTGCTGCCAATTTCTCTCTCTAGCCCAGAGGTGGGCAAACTACAGCCCGCGGGCGACATCCAGCTTGCAGGACTGTCCTGCCCAGCCCTTGAGCTCCCGGCCGCGGAGGCGAGCCCCCGGCCCCTCCCCCGCTGTCTCCCCTCCCTCGCAGTCACGCCGCCATGCGGGCAGCGCTCTGGCCCACCACTCCTGCCGGGCAGCGCGGCTTGTACCCATCTGCCTTCCAATAAGCCAGCCCTGCCGCTCTGAGCAGCATGCCAAGGGGGTGGGGAGTTGGATAAGTGGCAGGGGGGTCCCAAGAGGGAGTCGTCAGGGGACAAGGAACAGAGGGGGGTTGGATGGTGGTCGGGTCCCGGATGTACGGGGGGGGTCCCGGGAGGTGGCAGTCAGGGGACAAGGAGCAAGGGGGTTTGCATAGGTCAGGGGTCCTGAGGGGGGCAGTCAGGGGACAGGAAGTGGGAGGGGGCAGGGGCCAGGCTGTTGCAGGAGGCACAGCCTTCCCTACCTGGCCCTCCATACCGTTTCGCAACCTCAATGTGGCCCTTGGGCCAAAAAATTTGCCCATCCCTGCTCTAGCCTCTTGGACAGTGATGCATACTCATATTATTTATACAGAAGCACCTACAAGCTTCAGCTGAGATTGGGGATGCTAGGTCCAGACACATGTAGTCTGAGACTGTCTGTGCCACAAAGAGCATCCAATCTACACAAGCAAGACAGGCTAAGGGTGGGAGGGGAAATGGTGGCTCAGGGAGGTGACGTGATATCCCCAATGTCACACAACAAGGCAGTAGCAGAGCTAGGAACAGACCCCCATAAGTCTCCAGAATTCCAAGCCAATGCCCCATCCATGAGACCATGCAGCCTCTTCCTTTAGAGCACAGCCCCCACACACACCACAAGAGTACTGACCTCATTTGAAAAGCTTGCTGCTGCATCATGGTCATCCCAGCTCTGGCTCCTCCCTTTCATTTTCCCACCACTGCTGTCTGCATCCTCATCCTCCTCAGGGACGGCCCCTTTGTGCCTCTTCTTCATCCCCTCGCCGGTCTCAGAGTCTTCGGACAGCAGCAAGGACTTGCTCAGTCTGCAAGCCAGGCAAAGGATTGGTCACTGAGATCGCCCTTCCCTCCTGGCACATCACTAGCAAGGTCCGCTCCCCGGTTAAAGGCGCTCACGGGTCACCTAGGGCTATATCCTCAGCTTGGGTAAATCCACTGGCTTCAGTGGAGCTACATCAACCTACACCAGCTGAGAATCCATCCCATTGTCTGATTAACAGAAGTGCCAGTGACTCCCTTTGCATTCTCTGGAATATCAGCACAAGTCAGAGATCCGTATGCCTGTGAAGTGGTGGAACCCACTCACTGGGCTGGATAACGCGCTGGAAAAAAAGCTGCAGAGAATCATCTGCTCTGGTTAGGACCAGGAGGGGAAGAATGGATGAGACAACCATGTAGATCTTTTCCCACCTTTAATTTTTAAGATTCTGTAGATCTAAGGAGACTCCCATTTCCCAGGACTTGAAAGATGTTGTACTGGCTGCATGCAGGTTGAGATGCTGGCTCTTGAGCACGTGGGAGATGAGCATTTTAGCAAGGAGTAGACAGCAAAGCAGAGATAAAAACTAACTTAAAAAGGGTCGGGGGGAGGGGGGAAACGTCTCAGGCACAGACACTAACTAGTACACAGAATAGTTCATCCACTTTTCCTAGACTGTCCCTCTCTAAAAGTAACTTGCAGTCTGATTCTTCAATCTCTTTCTAAGCTCTGGGGGGAAGGAGCAGGGAAAGAGTAGGTGAGACAAGGAGGACAGGTCTCATTGCTCCCCATCTGGTTTCAGCAGATAGCTGATGAATGGAGAGGTGAGCCAATGGTTAAAGAGCCACTGCCAAGCCTTCTTGAAACTACCCTGCACACTGTCTGTAGTTCCCCATCCCCATCATTGCCAATTACCACTTAAGGATGTAGAAGCAAAAAAACCCTGCCTTTCTACTAAGCCTGCTGATCCAGCTCATGGCTGCCATGGCTGCAAAATCACTGATGCCGCAGAGAGCCCTCTTTTCCCCACCTCAATTCCCCTGCTAACCCCCAACCCAAAACCAAACCAACACCACTTTACAGGATCAGGTTGCGTGCATGGCTTAGCCTCCAGGGCAAGGCTTCCATACAGTTCCAATGACAACTGGCCCCAATGGAAATGCACGCACAAGAAAACTCCAGACAAATGTGGACATCCCAAGCCTTTCCAACCATCAAAGCACAGAAGCAAAATACCAAGGAGGCAGATTTTCAAAGACATGTGAAAGTCAATGGGAGTTAGGCAACTAATACCCCTTTGGGCCTTTGAAAATATCTTCTCAAGACAATGCAGAGCTTGGGAAGCCAGTTCATGCTGAGCTACCACTGTGAGAGACTCAACCAGCGACAACATGTGGGGCAGAGAAATATGGTCAACGGGGCTTTGCGCAAGGTGCCCAAATAAACCTGTTGGCCTTGCAAATAGTGGGCACCACAGGAGAGGATGATGCGGACACCAGGAAAGAGAGCAGCCAGGCTAAACCATCTCCCACTGAGTAGGGGCCA
Organism: Eretmochelys imbricata; assembly: GCF_965152235.1. NCBI lineage: Eukaryota > Metazoa > Chordata > Testudines > Cheloniidae > Eretmochelys > Eretmochelys imbricata. The sequence continues at coordinate 9,613,539 of NC_135581.1, read as the reverse complement.
GGAAAGAGGCAGAAGCACAGGAGAAAAACCCCTGGAAGCAAACAGAACAGAAGCCATTCGGATTCGTGAAAATCATTCTCATCAAACCCATTAGCGTCACTATAGATTGACATTCACTGGATTGCAGTGGCGCCCAGATGGCCACCGTGTACTAGTCACCGTACAGAACGCATACAAAGACACAGCCCCTGCCTCAGGCAGCTCCTCTCACTGTCCGCCTGCCCCACTCTTCACCGGGCTCAGCGTTCCACAGAACCCTTCCATCGCCTGCTCACTCTCCTCCCCGAGAGGCACCAGACACACTCCACCAACGTGACGCCGCGCCAGCCCTCCTGCTACAGTGACAGGCGCACGCCACCACAGGGGGCTAGAGACACACTTCAACCACAACGCCACGCCGTAACCCTGCTGCCACAGAGGCACCCTGCCAGCACACCGCCACGCAGGGACCCCGCTGCGTCCGAGATGCCGTCCCCGTGGTGCAACAACCCTGACATTCCCATCTTCCCCATGTTCCAGCCTTACTTTCCGCTCTTGCTGTCACTCTTCCCTCTCTCCTTAGGGGGCAACAGAGCGCTTGATCCATGCTTCCTCTTCCTGGGCCTTCCAGGGCCTCTTCTTGCCAAGCTTCTACTTTTCTCGTCATGCTTTTCCCTTTAAAAAAACCACACGCTTGACTGTTAGCCAAGGCAACAGCAAAGTAAAACGAAATCAATTATACCACCAAAAGCCAACCCAGAGCTGTTGTCTGGCACCAAACTGCTAAGCTGAGCCGTGAAATCCAAGGTTCCCTAACAGGGTCGCCCACCGACCACCGGCACCCGAGACGCCAAGCATGCCCAGTTGCATTCATCGGCGATTGGGTTGCCTTTTTACTAGCCTAGGAGCACTTTGCAAAGCTTTGGCAGAAGCATCATTGGAGGGGAGTCGGGGAAAGAGATCGTTCTCCTGGACCCGCAGGCAGAGAAGTTGCCCAGCCAAAAAAAAAAAAAAAAACAAACCAACAACAAAGCAATCTGTGTGACTTACTCGGAGTCTCTGCGCCTCTGCAGCTTTACCAGCTCCCTCTGCTTCTCCTTGTAGCGCCGCTGCAGCTCTGCCAGCCTCATCCTGTAGTCCAGCTCCATAGCATCCATGTTCTCGATGGCAGACTTGATGGAATACATCTGGGGCGGAAGGCGAGACAGGCAGAGGTGGTGAGGGGAAGGAGGGATGCAGATGTCAGCCACCAGTGCATTATTGCTTCCCAGTCCCACGGCTCAGCAAGGGACAAGATGTTCCACTGATGCAACCATTTAGACAACTAGTGGCATATTACCTGCACAAGGGAAGGGACCTACCTCATTTTATCACTGGCAGGAGAGTCATATTTCAAATGGAGGTTGCATACTAACCTCTGAGGAAAGGAGCTTTAACAAGCTAGCTGGCTGGCCAGGTTGCCTCATAGCAGTCCTCTGTACTATGATGTGGAGACCATGAGGAAATTCCTACTCTCCAGGTGAGTAGGCGCTGCAAGCCCTGGAGAGGCAGCTTGGCCAGCCCCTGGGAACAAGGGGTCACCACTGCTGAGCAGCGAGTCCCTTCCAGCTGATAAAGGGGCAGAATAGACAGGATCTAAACTGAGCCACTTCCCCATCCTTCTTGGTTGGAAAGGTGCTGGATGCAGTATAGGGCCTGGAAGGGGGGTGCCTTTCTCCGCTCCAGGACACAGCTCTAGAGTCATTCCAAACCAGCTGATTGTAGGTTTTTTGTGGTTTAACATAATAATATTAAATGTTTTATGGCAGACGAATGAGCGACTTCAGGAAAGCAACCCTAAGGCCAAAGCCTCCCAGCGGGAGTGGGATTTGCAGATCAGGCAGGAGTGCGGAGGTTCATACAAATTCATCAATTTCCCACTTGGTGCCGGAGGTTTCAGCCTGACATGAGAAGGCTCCTGCTCTGCTAGGAGACATTGAGGCACCAATGATAACTTCTATTTTTTTTTAATTTTTAAGTGAGAAGGCCAGAGGGCTGGATAAACCAATGAACTCTTTCTCCTCTATGTCAGATTTAAATATGGCTCAAAACACAACCAACCTTAAAAACACGTAGCTACCGTTTGCTGGGAAAATGTCCTTGGGCGTTCTGCCTCTAACCCTAACCCTCTGGGTGCTACAGAATCTGCAACTCCATCTCCTAGGAGAGGAAGCCTGCCGCCATCTTTGTTTGTCCTCACAGCCAAAGAAAGAGTGTAAGATCTCCTGCTGGCTCTGTATTACAAACACAGTCTCTAAAGCTGTGTCCCTCCCTGATGAGATCAATGATGCTCACACACAAACAAGGAATGAAATTAAATCACGCCACATTGACTTTTGCTCAGCTACAAACACAGGAGGGCTGGAGGAAGGTCTAGGTTTGCCATACTGAGAAGAATGTCAATAGGGAAATACAACGTTATGTGAATGATGAGTGGTGAGAGGAGGAACATTTAGGTAGGTTCACAATGTCCTGTCAAGCTCAGCAGGAAGAGCTACTTACGGGTTCATCTTTTTTTTGCATCCAGCTGTACTTTTTGTTGGGATTCAATTCTCGCGGCAGCCGGATGGTTTTCAGACTCTCCATAAAGGGGGCTGAGAGAACCTCCATTAGCACATGGGTGCTGGCAGCCAGCAAGCTCTCCAGCGTCGGTCGGACCAGGCAACTCTCCGGACCTGCTTAGGAGAAAATTCAAGATTTAGCATTCAGCAAGGGCAAGTGCACATCTCCCATAGTCATCAAAGAGGCCAACAACCTCTTCTCTGCCTTAGCACTTCTTCAGCTGCTTCACTGCCAGCCACTCTGACCTACCCCTGAGATCTAGCCTCAGGGGTAGGTCAGATCCAATGGAATGAGAGTCATTTTGAGCTGTGGGAGCCCATTATGCAGAAGATTGAATGGCTGCAGAATCCGTTGCTGCCAATGGGATGCTTATCTGGCAGCATCAAGAGCATACGGGTGAGGTGCACCTTCACTTTTATACCATGTCTTTTCCATACTGTAACCTGTGCAGATACACGGAAGAACAGTCCAGACACCACCCACAGCTGAGCCTCTTGGAGCAGGATTCCCAACTCAGCCTAGAGCATCAGCAATAAAGGAAGCTCACTCCAGGAGCATTGTGGGGTTGCTGGCCATGACACCACAGCTAAGGCTGAGGATAGACATACATCACACACCTACCCAGAGGGGATTCTGTCTATGGAGGCAGCACTCGCTGCTCTGGCAGACCCAGGTCCCCAGCCTCTGCAGGGGTAGGAGACACAGCACACTTCCCCAACTCACTTTGAATTTCCTGCTTCCTCTTCTCCAGTTCCAGCTCTGCTATTTCACTCAGCAGAGTGATCCCTTGCAGGAAGGAGTGCTCCAGGGACAGGCCGGGCGACATCTCCAGGTTTACCTGTGCTTGCGTTATGCCATTGCCAGTTGTCAACAAGGAACAAGCCTGAGGCAGCTCTGTGGCAGCCACTAAGGCATTCATGCCGGCCAGTGGGTCGTCTGGCTTGATGTCCAGAGCTGGGATTTGACAGGATATCGCCTCATCTGCATACAAGGAAATCTCCGACCCCTGCTGCCCCTCATCCGAAGGCAGGCTAGGAAACTCTCCCCCCTGGGGCAAGTCGCTGCTCTGCAGTTCCATGGCTAGAGAAGGCTCCTCTCTTTGGGGTGCCAGGTCCAGCCCAGGCTGCTCACTATCCGGGTGCGGTAGGGAGTCATCGTAGTCCATATGCACAGAACAGGTTTCCGCCCCGCTCCCAGCTTCAGCTGCTGCCTCTGTTTCTGCAGGGCAGACGGCTACCTGGTACGCTTGTTGACAGTTCTGGAGGGACTCTTGCTCCTGCTCCAAAGCTCTCAGAGCTTCATCTTGGTGCAACAGGAGGTTGCAACTGTCCATGTTCTGTCCTGGGACGGCACTGGAGGAGGCCGCGTTCAGAGCCTCTATGTCCTGCTCGCAGATAGCTCCCTGGCTTTCGTCCAGTTCCACTTCCGTTTTCACCCGGTCTTCCAAGGACTCCTCTTCTGCCGTAGCCTGAATAGGCTCTAGCATTTTGGATGGAGACAGGCGGATGGGCTTGACCTCTGGAGAAAGCTCCATGTGCTCAGACCCTTCTGCAGGCAGTGGAACATCGGGAGCCAGGCCGTCCGCGTCAGAGGCCGCGGTGGGCTGAAGGAGGTAGGGATAATGTCTTCCAAAGGACGCAGGAAGGGACTGGAATGGATATCCTGGCGGAATCTCTGCAAGAGACCCAAAGGAATACTATACACAGTGACTGGTGCCAGTGGGGCTCATCTCCCGGGGCAGGTACACGATTACTCAACTTCACCCTTGCCAACCTCTAACCCTTCTCAGTGGCTGTTGCTTGTTGGACTTTCCTTCTGCCCAAGATGTCACCCTCCTCCAAGATGCAAGACCAAAAGATTCACCCAACCCACTTCTGGGGCGAGAGGAGACTTCAGCCTCCACTCCATCCATGCTGGGCTCCTCCATGCTGTTCCCCCAATAGACTGCAACCTTGAGGAACTAACCCCTCCCAAGGAAAGACAAGAACACAAGATACAGGACCAAAGCTCCAGGCTTCCCCATAGTGCTATGTCATGCATCAATCCTAGCACCACACTTGCCAAGTGCTGACTGGTCCTTTCACATTAGCCTTCCTTTAAGAAGGCCCTACCTGGTCTTCTCTTGGGGAGGGTTTGAGGCAGGAAAGAGCCAAGGAGAGGAGGAAAGAGAGCGAGCCAGGCACAAACAGAAGGTGGCTCTTCCAAAGCAGGGCTCTCTTACCTGGGAACAAAGCCTGGAAAGGACTGGGAGCCTCTTTTTCCAGTTCCAAGTCTTTCTTCTCCACGTTTTCAGGTACCTCTTCTTTTGGAGGGATGGCAGGGGCAGGGGGCGGAGAGGCAGGGGGTGGGCTGGAAGGGTGGGAGCTTGGGGTGGCAGGATAAGAGTAGGCCGGCTGCGTAGGTGGTTCCTCCATCTTTTTGATAACCTCAGCTTTGAGCACAGATACGGGCGAGACCCTGGGAGACAGGGGAGGTGGACTCACAGCCTTGCTGTAGGAGGCGGAGCAGCTTGGAGACAGAACAGGTGGCTTTCGGTGCAGCAGCCCTGATGTGGATGAGGAAAGGCCTGATTTTGCATTGTCCAGGCTCCGTTTAGTAACCTTCTCTTCCATGTCTGCTCGCTGCTCATTTACTTTTAACCTCTCCTGTTGCAAGAAACAGAGACGGGCGTCAGGAGAGGATGTTTCTTAGGGTATCAGGTTAGAATCTACAAAGCAAAAAGGTCCTACAAGACTAAACAAGACCAGAAGCAGGACTTCCTATAAAAGGAACCCTCACAGTCAGGGATGGAAATGCAGGAACAGGACCTGGGAATGGTTCTCTGCGAAAGGCAGGTGGAAGGTCTGGCAGGAGACACCTGCAGAGAGCAGAGGTAAATGCTTTAACAGGAAGAGGTTTTTAGGAGAGGCCAAGCAACAGGTCTGTGTTGCCAGCTCTTGTGACTTTTATCATGAATCTTGTGACAAGTTTTTCTTAAAGTGCCTGGAGTGACACAAATATGTGAGAATCTCAGCTTTCATTTAAAAACAAAAAGGAAGTTTCTAGCGTTAAAGTCTTAATTTGGAAAACATGCACCTTAAAAGTTCAAAAACAAGAAGGCAACTAAAAAAAGCCCCCAAACATATTTTTATAAAAATCTCATGCCTTATAAGCCAATCTTATGATTTCTGGGGCCTGACTCGTGATTTTTGAACATTTGGGGTTGGCAATACTGGGTCCTGGGTCTCAGGAAGGAAGGAAGGAACTATCCAGTCTATGAAAGCTTTGTTTACAGCAGAGTCTACGCTGGCTCATTTGTAGGATGACAATCTGAACTTCTGTTGCTGCTAGAAGCAGTACTGGCTGGTGAGCTGACCCCCTGGCTTACATGGTCCCACCCCAAAACCCTGCCTCCTAACACCTTCACCTTCAGGGATGTTCAAAATCTGAACTTGGCTCTTTAGAACATGCCAAATGCCCCCAGAACTTGAGGTTCCCTTAGGGACTGGGAATTACTAAGGAGATCTCTTCCTCTCAACACAGGGGACACGCAAAACAGGCAGGTTGCTGAAGTTTGCTCTCCCAAGAACACAGACTTTGAGGTTGGTTCACTTTAAAACAGGGGAGTCCCCCCTGCTTGCCACAGCCCTTAGAACGTACCACCAGCTGCGCATTCCTCTGGAGCTCCATGGCATGGGCAGCTTGCTGCTGCAGTATGTACAACTCGTGCTGCCGGAGCAGTTGCTGATGAGACAGCAGCTGGAGCTGGTGAGCATGCTGGAGGGTGCTTCTCGTCGGAGGGTACATCGCAGGCCAGAGAGGGGGCGTCCGGTCCATTAGTTCAGCTAGGGAACAAGGGAAGACACAAAGGCAATCACAACCATGCTGATAAAACGGATAAAACCGGAGTGCATGGAGCAGCTGTAGAGGTGAGTTTAATATTCGTTGTAGATTTATGTTGCACTCCCTCCCCAGATTGCATGGTGATTAATTTAATAGCTCACACAGAAATACAAGTACCGCCCCCTCCTTAACTCTCCCCTCACACACACTCTCCTGCCCCACCACATCTAGACAACACCCAACAAGAGGGTCTTGGCCATGCCGTAAAGGCCAGCTAACCTCGTCTGTGTCGGACCAGTGAGGCAAAGGAAGTTCCATAGCTGAGCCTCCTACTCTTAAAGGCTCCATGGCGCCATCACGTTTGCATTTAAATCTAGCTCTGTTAGCTTGAATGCCCCCAGCTGACCCCAACTACAGTCTCTCAGACAGCCAGGCCCCAAGCCTCACAGGGCTTTACAAGAGATGATAAGGAAGACAGTGTTGTAGCTGAAGAACTGGCGTAAATTATTTCAGCAGTTGCAAATATGTTAATAACCGGATAGCCTCTACAGAACACTGCCAGACACCGCACTGGTGGCAAATCTTTCCCCAGGCTCTGCAGCAGCAGCAGTTCCTGGTACAGGTATTTTCCCCAGTTCCCAAGCTATTATCAAAGGAGCTTGTGGAATCCCCATCATCACTGGAGGTTTTTATGAACAGGCTGAACGAACACCTGTCAGGGATGGCCTAGGTATACTTGATCCTGTCTCAGCGCAGAGGGCTGGACTAGATGACCTCTTGAGGTCTCTTCCAGCCCTACATTTCTATTACTCTATGGTCCACAGATCTTCACAGCCTGCAGAGCCCATCCTGCTGGGCCACAGAATGGACCATTTTCAGAACTGAGCGGTAGGAGATCGTCAAGCTGGGAAAGGAGATAGTCTACAAGGCTTGCACAAAGCTGTCCAAAGAATTAATAGCTGGACAAATACCTCCACACTGCCCATCAATGTACCAGTGCCATGCAGCTTCACCACCAGCGCCCCCGCCTCAACAAAAAAACACATCCTGCCCGAGAATTTTATTCTTGAAAAACTTACAACAGGGAGGTGCCAGGGAGCACCTTCTGGACAGACATCTATCACTTGAGCCCTTGAGCAAAGGTTCTAAACTCCAGCATCTCTTACTAGATACTGGACATGTACACTCATGGTCTGTTACCATGGGTAGATCACATCCCTTGTTTTGTCCCCACTGAGCTTTGGGTTATTTTCCTTCAAGACAGGACCCCTGAATCATCTTCTTTGAGTGCTTACCGAAGTGTGGCAGGTGCTCGCTGGGGATCACAACTAGCTGCCCGGACTGAGGATCTCTGGCAAACTGGTAGGCAGAAGGGATAGCACCCGCCATACTAGGGGGGAAGCCTGGAGTCATGCCTTGATGCAAGGATGGGTGGCCAAGTCCTAGAAGGAGAATCATCATCAAAATTCAGGTCAGACAATCAACAAGGGCTCCTGTAGACATTCATGCACTGGACATGGACAAATGAGGGGACAGGGAGAGAGAAGGGACACTAGAATGTCCAGCTGCCCACAGGGACGCAGCCGTACAGCACCTACAGGTGCATGCGATACTGCAGGTTATTTTCAGAGGGGTCTTTTCAAGAAACATCCCTCTTGAAATCAGGGAGGTGCCGTTAATCACCATGGTCGGTCACAGCAACCCTGTTCCTCTTTTATTCTTATGGGTAAGTCAAGAGCTTCACGCAACCCTCCCTCTCCCAGAAAGACTCACCATAAGGATGGCCAGCTAGCCACATGGAAGGGCTGCCCGTCCGGGGTAGCCACGGGTGAGCTGCCAAATGTGAAGCTGGGTCAGCAGACCAGCGCCCTGAGCCAGTCAGGGTTGGCCCCCCCGTCACCATGAGGTTGGAGTTCAAACCATTTGTGGCACAACTGGAGGGATGCAGCCGGGCAAAGTCCGCCAGCTCCTTGCTTTCTCTGGGCATTGGGGGGCAAAAACAGAATCGTTAGAGCCAATCTCAGCACTGGGCATGTTGCACGGGCAAAGGAACAGACTGAGAAGCACACAAGGGATGTCAATTAGCGATGAACCAGAGCACTGGGGAAGAAGGGGAAGGAGGAGAGTGCATCTGGAGATTACTGGAACCCTCAAGAATCAGTCTTCAAAGTATGGATGAGAGACGCAGAGAGAGACCAGGAGGACACACACAGTGCCCAGGGGTCCCTTAGAATAAAGAGGAAGGTTAATAGCAGGCTCAGCTTGCGTTCCCTGCGCTGGTCCTGTTCCTCTGTCAACCCGGAGCCATCTCTCTCCACCTTGCCTCTCATTTGGAGCAGCTATGGGTTGTGCCCCAAGGTCTCATGGAGTTTCAGTCCTTGTGGGGATGTTTGAAAGAATACTTTTGTTTGCTGATTCGGGCAGCTCTAGACACACACAAACGATGCCTGCAGGTTTGGATGCATTCTAGGTCCCCCCTACACTCCCAATTCCCAGCCCACTCAAGGACTGGTCTTTGTCCTTGGGGTCCTAAAGTCCAGTGCTCCCTGCTGACCCAGGGGAGAGCTGCACCAGAAGTGCTGACTCTGCCCAAACACGAGTGCTTGCCACACAGCTGGCTACATCTGTGACTTCACTCAAGAGGGTACAAGGCCAGGCACTCAAGCATGAGTCGCTAGGTGCATCCCCAAGCCCATGTGCACTGGAAGACGGCCTAGTTCACACCTGAAGGAGCAAAACACAGAACCTCACCTGAGTAGCTTCTCCTGGTCTCGCTCCAAACGCCCAGCCAGGAAGTGACTGTCTCTCTGGCGGGTGCGGTCGTCCCCGCAGTCATCATCTGAGCGGCCATGCCCTAAGACACAAACAATCAGCAGTTAATACAGGTGCTGTCCCTGAAAAGACAAGCAGCCCTCTTCCGGTCTGAGACGTGCCAAGTCCTCTCCCCTCCGCACCCGCGTTTGAAAGGCCACCGTCCCCACCAAAGGGTCACCAAAGGGTTGCAGCTCTAAGCCCCCAAGTAGCTAATAAAATCAGCTAAAGTGACGGGTCTGGGAGCAGGGACTTAAATGTGTCTGTTGATCAGAGACACAATCAAAATACACTATCTAAATGGGGACCCTGGGGTTTGGGGATTATTTTCTCACACTATTCCCGTCCCAGTCCTGTGTGGTTTGAAATATGTACTTTCAAGCAACTGAATTTAGTTAAGTTTGTCCCCTCCACTCTCCTGCTTTAATCGTCTGCCAAGGTAGAAGAGAAGGGAGGTAAGTCCAAGAAGAACTGATTCTTAAAGACAAAGTCCAGACTGCATTTCATTCTATGCGATCTGCACAAAGCTCACAACATCTGCGTGAACTATAGCAGCCATCCTGGGGTCAGGTTCTTTGGCCTGTACTGTACAGGTGTTCACACCAGATGATCCCAATGGTCCACTCTGGCCTTACAGTCTACAAATCTATGACCTTATGCATGCATCCACTCTGATAAAAGCACTCTGTGCCCAACAACATGTGTTGGGAGAGAGCTAGGACACAGATACTCCAGAAAAGCAATAGCCATCAGAGAAGCAACAGCCTTGATCCTGCAGTGCAATCTGTTAGCATAAAGCCCTCGTCTCTGCACAGAATCCAAGTGACTTCAAAGGGACTCTACCCAGACACAGGGAGGTGTTGCAGCACTAGGGCCTAGGATAAGATAGCAAGATCCAACGAGGGACTGGGCACTTACACTGGACACTTACCCAAGAGTACCCAGAGTTCTAACGACGAGTGCAAACGAAGAGTTCGGGAAGGGATAACCACCTCCTGCTTCAGGCTGTTCGACAATCTCTGTTAGGGATTAGGACGAGACCTTCACGGGGTACAGGCTGTCCTGCTCTACTGTGGGGATTCTTGCACCTTCCTCTGAAGCATGTGGTGCTGGCCATTGTCAGAGACAGGAAACTAGACGGACATCAGGGCTGATCTAGTCTGGCAATTCCTGTGACCCAAGGGTATTTTAGCTCAGGTTGCCTTACATTTTCCACCCCTTTTTCTAAAGCTTTTGCCTATGCCTCTTATCCCCACCCCAACCCTACACTCTCACAAACACGCACTTCATTATTGCCCTTGCCTAGTACCTTTTTTTTGGTAGGAGGGGGCTAATAAAGCCCATCCCGGTTCCCAGTAAATCAATGGCACCAGGATGATTTAGTTGATGTGGGTCCTGCTTTGAGCAGGGGGGACTAGATGACCTCCTGAGGTCTCTTCTAATATTCTATGATGCCTCCTTGTTCCCCTGACCAGACACACGCAGGTCCCCTTTAGCAGGCCCAGCTTTGGCCTTGGTGAGGCCCCACTCACGGCGGCGGTCCAAACTCCTAATAGCTGCCTCCCTTGAAACAGGGCGGCTTGCAGCCATGCTGCACTGCCTCACAGAACCGCACCTTTGTCCATTTACATCCCTTTCCCAAGGCCCCTCTGGCTGGGACTGGTGCACCAGGAAGCATCTCTTAACATCAAGTCTACTCTGCTGACAAGGATCCTTTCAAGGAAAGGCTCCGCTGTGTATTTCCGCAGACCTGGACAGCCTGTGTTTTTTAGCTGTCAAGATTCCAATTCCCTCAGCTTCTACTGTCAGGAAAAATATTGTAGTGAAACAACAACATCTCCCCCACCTTCTCCCCCTGCTTGCTTCCAGTGGGCATCAGGCGGAAAGGCACACGCCCGATTCTCGAGCATCTCAACCAGCCTTCTCAAGGGGCCTTTACATGGTGCCAGCATACGGCTCAAAGCGTGGCTGGACACTGCACTTTATGGACACTAGCTTCTACAGGCCGCTGCTTCCTTGAGCTGGCAGATCACGCTGGATGCCAGCTTCTGGCACCCATTAACCACCCCTTCCCTAGTTTTAATGGCTTCCACACGCTTCTCAAAGGCCGGCCCAGTGGGGTTGAGGCTGGCATGGAACAGAGGCTGAGATGGCAGCCTCATGCCCCAGTGAAAAGAGCAGCATCCTCTTTGCTGCCCCCGTGAGTGACTTCTCAGAGGACAGAGACAGGCCCCCTCCGGGGCAGAATCCCTCAGGAGCACAGTTTGCGCGCACAGGCCCTGTTGGGACGGGCTGATGGGCAGGGCATTTGGATCCTCTCTCTGGCTTGTAAAAAGCTACACTCCAGTGGCATTCTGTGCTGAGCTGCTTCATGCCCTCATGCTTCTCCCTGCTGTCCTGGGAAAACCATCATTCCTCCCCATGTTCAAACAGGCAACACCCCGGGGATTGTCTGATGGTCTTTGAAGGCAGAGCAGGGGGAAAAGAGAGGAGGGGAGATGGATTTTTCCAGGGACATCCAGCAAGTTAGCTGACAGCATGGGTTGGGGGGGTGACGGGGGGTAAGCAATCCCACCTTAAGTATGGCTTCTGCTCATCTACAGCTAAACACTGTGCTGTGATCCAACGCCAGTTGATCTCAGGGTTGGGATTATTTTAAGAGCTTGCTAACGTAGCCAACATACACACACCCGCAACCCAATCGCCCAGGTTTTTCCATTCAGAGCCCTTTTGATTTATTTAGTTTTAATCAAGGCCTGGCCGTCTTTCTGGCAGCTGGAATTGGGACAGAACTTTCGCTAATGGCCTCTCGGGCTGTTTTCCCTCCTTGGCACCCCCCCCTCCCCCACCAACCAGCCTTTTCATTTGCAGAACTTATTTTATTTATTTAGCCATCTATATTATTTCAGATCCACTAGTTATAGCTGGGCTTTTACTTTTTATTTTTATTGTTTTTAAACCAACCCCCTCCCTGCAACTCATTCTTGCTTACACAACTCCCCCTCCCATAAGGGGACAGTCCCGTTTCTGTACAAGCCAGCGATTGTCCCGGTCTGTGAATGCCCATTTTGTCCATCTATATGAACATGACGCATGGAGCGCATACAAAATTCAATCACTTATGCACAGAGGAAAAGCTTAGGTCTGTTTCCTTGGCAACCAATGCCGAGTACTAAATACCTGCATTTTACTTGCCAAATACTACAGATTAGCCAACTAAAGCCTGCTTTCTCTTTCTTAAAAGGTCTAAACATTCACGCACCGTCCACTCAGCGCAAGCAAGCTAATGTTATTAGTAGAATCTCTCTTGGCGCACAAGGGGAAAGGAGGGAAGAGAAAGAAAAAGAACGGCCTTGTTTTCTGTATGAAAGCCAATTCCATCACTTAGCAACAGACCCAGAGGCCTGTTAGAATTCAACCTTTGTTTGCAGCCTTTTAGTTTGGCTCTGTAAATTACATTTAATGCAGGTTGGGAGGGTCTGAGGGCCTAAATGGCTTAACAAACAGCCCCCCGTGTTGGCTATCAGGCCTTCTGATGGCTCAAGCCACAGCAGAGGAGAGCGTGGAAAGATGGAAGGGGGCTATGGGAATGGGATGGGGGGCTTACAGGGGAGGAGGCTGCTAACAGAGAGAAATATGACTCTCCGGACAAAGGTTTGGGCTAGAGGTGTGATGGCAGGGGTGATGAATCTCTGCCCCTCCGGAGAATTAAAAAGCTACGCTGAATGAACGTGTTTGTCTCACTCGGGCTCCCTCAGCACTGCCAATCAATCAATCAATCCTGGCTCAGACAGGAGGTCTGACAGGGAGAGTACTGGCCTGCGGGCTGACAGAGGAGAGGTGCCAATAGGAGGAAGAATAGGGAGGAGCGGTGGCAAGGTCAGGGGACACAGAGATTAGAACAGGGTCAGTTTAGTTGGCAAAGGAGTAGTGTGGTTTTATAACCGAGCACTTCAGCCTCTCAATAAAGCAGGAATGGTTCAAAAAGATGTTAATTTCCTCCTTAGCTGAGTTCCCATCCACGTACAAGTGAGCCCCAACTCTCTCTGCTAGGCTCTTGGACCCATTCCCCACTGAACCAGGCGTTCTTTCAGCAGAAGCCCTGACAGCCCCACTCTTGTTACCCCTTGTTGTCCGCAATCCCTTGGGTCTGTTTTTGTTGCAATGAGGGCGGGGGCGTGGGGGGGGGGGGGATTACAATATTTGGAGCATCTTTTTGGAAGTGGATTTTAGTGTATGGTTCAGCGCCCGGAGACCCTGGAAACACAAGGTCATTACCCCTCTGACCCCTCTATTCAATTGCAGGAGGATTGACTCCAGTTCTGTTCCCTTTGGACTGACTGTGTGTTTACTCTATTGGGAGCATGCATCTCAGAGATGCATCAATGCAGCTCTAAAATGCACTCGGAGAGCAGGATGGTATAGGCAAAGGCATCCACATACCTTGGGGAACCAACAGAGTAGAAAAGAGAGATTCATTATGGAAAATAAGATTCCTAACATGACAATATCTTTGGGAAGCCAGGTAAGGGCACTCATGGCCGCTCTACACGACATTGCATCGGCTTAACTTAAATTGGTGCAAGCCACCTCTTCACCCCAGGAGACACTCTGATTTTGGCTTGTGTAGGTTTAGCTTAATCTGCTTTTTTTTAAAACCAGATACAACTAAGGAAAGGTCTGTGAATGGGTGCATCCCCCACCCTCAATCTGGTCACCTTACTTTGGAAACACAAGCAAATGCCATTAGATGCTGAGGGGGATTTCTTTTTCCTTGCAAAAACATTTTGACAAGAGACCCCACTTTCTTGTAAAAAGTTTTCAATAAAATTTTTCAGGGGTTCATAAAAAAAGCCCAACAACTCTTCGATTTCTGGTCTTCAGCAGCTAAAAACTGAAACATTCGGGGCACAAATTATTTGGTTTCACAGAAAATCCGCTGCGCTGTCCCCCCAGCTGAAATTTGTCTGTTTTCAGTGACTGACAGCCGAAAGATTTTCAGTTTGACAAAAATTTTCAGGTTTTTCACCCCCAAAAAACGTACATTTCCCAGAGAAATTTCTGTTCTGATGAAAAAGCCATTTTTTGTCAAAAAGATTTCAAACGAAAACTCTAGACCAGCTTTAATCATAGCAGACTATGAAGGGAACGGGCCTGCCAGACACCACTGAATTCAGTGGGAAGACTGGTACTGACTTGATCTGGCTTGGGACAAGGCCTTATTTGAGCGGCCTAAATGTTCCTGCTGGTCTATGCCAGAGAGACTTGAGTTGCTCTTTGCTTGCTGATGGGCCTTTGGGGATAGCAATGGTTCATTTGCCCTTTGTGCTCCATTCCATTGCTCCTCCTGTCTGATTGCACATGAGGCTGTTGGCCGGGACAGTGAAAGTGTGGGGTCTCCAGCACCAGGACGCTCTCAGTTGTTTTGTCTTATCTGGAGGAAGGTTTTCATCCAGATAAAACTGGGGTACTACTGGTAGGTAGGGAAGCAGTTGGCCAAAGTGGCAGAGAAGATCTCCGCCCCTCCACTAGAGCTGATGTCACGATGGTTTTCAGTCTGGGGATCCTTCTGGATCCCCAGCTACTTTCTGGATGTCCACGCAGTGGTTGGTGGTGTGAGAGTGCCAATTACCTGTTCGTACCAAGAGCTGCAGCCTTTTATTCTGGGCGTTTCGGGAAGTCTTATGATGGCTACCAGTGCCTTTGCCACAGAGTGGATTGCTATAACATACTTGACAGGGGGCAGCTCCTCAAGGGCATTCAGAGGCTGGGCCCCAAAATGGCTCTCGGTCCAGGGCATCTTTTGCAGAGGGTGATTCCATACTTCCTTGGCCTCAGGCTTGTTTTCAGGTGTCATTGGATGGCTGGTTTCAAGCAGCTAAACCCTAAAGGAGCTGGGGGCTTGTTGCAGAGACCACCTCTCTCCCAGTGTGACATTGCGGGAGGCAAGATGAGCCAAGGTACCGGAGCCAACAGCTCACCAGGGTTTTCCATCAGGAGAGTGGCCTGTTCTGTGGAGCAGGTGGCAGCTTGTACACCAACCCCAGCTCTAACCAATACCAGTGACCGCCTTGTTTTCATGGGCACTCAAGACTGATCCCAAAGCTTTAACCAACCCCCATTCCCGCTACCCCTCCAAAACTGAGCCCATTAGCTTCCGGAAGGGATTTGTCATTTGTTTCTCACTGCCACACACCAACAGGTGTGCTTCCCAGCCATATTTGTGTTGCACAACAGCGGCATCCAGTGGCCAGCTGGACCAATTGCAAGTATGAGTTTTCAGAGGTTCTCTCTTAAAACGGCCCTGCTTCTATTTAAAACAAGGCCCAAGGTGTGAACTCAGTCAGGCAGCAGCCCCCTCTGGTGATCTCTGCACCTCCGAAAGGTAAAAGGCAGTGAAAATCAAACAGGCGGGGTGCTAGATTTTAAAGGAAACCTGTTAAAAATGATCAGAGAAAGTGTGTTTGTTTCTGTGTAGCTCAGGGTGGGGGTGGCCACATCACAACCAGGACGCAGGACAGAATGAACATAAGAAGCCTGATATAAAAAGAAACTCCACAAGTTAAATGAGGAAGCGAATGGCAGGTTTGCAACCCTCTGGCTTTAAAGCTGTGAAGCTCCATGTCTGTCCATCAGGCCTTATGACTAACAGCGAGCCAAGAGCCCAGCAGATGACTGCATTTAGCTCCCAATCTTGGGAGAATCTATTCTTTAACTGATGCATGGAGGGAGTTACATATGCAAACCCTCCCCAAGCACCCTTAGTCTAGCTGAACAGTTACTTGAATTCAGTCCCGTCTGGCTTGACTAATGCAATGGAGCAATTCGGTCTTAGCAGACAAGAGCTATGTTCAATGTAGTCTCTTCCCTGAGCAAGGGCTGAATTTAGGGTAGGGTCCTACTCGGTGTAAACCAGTTGTAAATAATTCTAGATTAAATAATGGGTACGAGATGTACCTAGTATTATTGGGGAGTGGCAAGTTCCAACCTGTAAGGCTCATTGGAACCAGGTGCAGGCGCCTGCTGGCCTAGGACGGGGAGGTGGGATCCCAAGAATGAGAACAGCTCAGGCAGCTGCAGGGCAAGCTGTTCCTGTATCTCACCCTGCCAAGGCCTTGGAGGCATGAAAGGGGAGGATTCCCAGCGCCCCTTCAGTCCCTTGCCTCCCGCAGAGGCTGCTCACAAGGGGAAGCTGGCAAGTCTCCCTGGTAGCAGGAGACTTTTGGCTTGCAGTACACGGGGAAGCAGACTGAGGCTACCAAACTCAGCTTCTGCGGTACGGCCAGCAGAGGGCAGCTCTCGCTACCACGATGGCTGGACTCACACCAGTGCCCTGGAGAGGAAAGGCTCCCTGGGCTCTAACCAAGCCCCTGAGCCAACCAGATCCCCCAACCAAGCAGCGTTTAGGTTTTAGTTTTCTCTGCCCCCATCCTGTTCTCATTCACCCCCCGATCCACAAAGGCAGCCTAGAGAGGGGAGCCCAGATCAGCCTCGGTGTCTCAATACATCCTTCCCCTCTGGGCACACCCCAGCATGGCAGAGTTCAGTCCCACGGGAGGGATCTCAAGGCTCTCAGACCGACCCCAGGGTCCTACCTTTTATGCTGCTCAGGGAGAGGGAGCGATCCCGGTCGGCCAGGCTGGGCCCCACTTTGCTGCTGCTGTTGTCCTTTTGCCGAGCAACCGCTACCGCTATGCCCACGGGCAGGTGCCTGACCTCCACCTCGCCCTGTGAGCCAATGCTCTCGCGGCCAAAGGACTTGGCACTTTCTGGTCTCTCCAGGTCTCTCTTCAACTGTTTCCCGGCTTGCTGGGAAAGCAGCTGCTGGATCTTGGAGGTGCCCAGCTGGGCGGAATCCAGCTTCATGTTGCCAAGCCCGCCGAAGGGGCTCTTCTTGCCGTTGCTTTGCCGAGCGGTCGTCTCCTTGGCAAAGCTGCCGCTGTACTTGATGAGGCTCTGCATGGCAGACCCTTCGCTGTGGGAGGTGGGGTGCAGAACGTCAGACGTGCCCCGGGACCCTACTGCTGAAGACCTCTGCAGGCCATTGGGGTCGAGGTACGCCTTCTTGACTTCCTCCTCCACCTGGCTGACGTGGTGGTGTTGGGCAGCCAGCACGGCCATCTGGGTAGTAGCAAAGTTGCCCATTTCAAAGGGTTTCCACTTGTGCTCGGGCGGCTTCAACTGCCGGTGGTCCAGGTGTTGCCTGGAAGAGTCTAAAGTGCCATATACCTTAGCTGCTTCTTTGGAGCCGGCCCTTTGGAAGCGGTCTCGTTCGCAGGTGCGGTGTTCTGGCTCCGGGCACGCCCTCAGCAAGCCCTTGGCGGCCAGGAACTCCCTGCTTTCCGGAGAGCCCAGCCCGGGCCGGTTCAGAAAGGGTTCCGAAGCCACTTGCCTCTTCAGCACCATGGAGTTGGCCCTTATCACGGATCCCTTCTCCCTCAGGGCCTCCATCCTTTTGGCATCGCTGTGGCAAGAGAAGTCCTGGGACAAGAGCGTGCGGGAGGCATCGGTGTGACCCCGCTCTGTGGGTGACTGCAACACACCCACTTTGCCCATGTCCTTGTCCTTCGCTTTGTTGTCCCGGGCCTGGGAGGCGATCTGGATGGGCCCATTCCTCTCATCGTAGGCCTCGACCGAAGGCACAAAGGTGGGGGCAACGACTTTGTGCTCCCGCCCGGGCTCCTTGGCCGGCGGGAAGATGGTGTACATGCTGGAATGGACAGACTGGGGTGGGAACGCAGAGGAGGGCGTCATTTTCCCTGGCTGGGAAGGGTGCGGGGAGGGGCAGCTGCAGGAGATGTGCAAAGCGCCCCCCGGGGTCATGGCGGAGTCACCCCTTTTCAGCCTGTCCGAGTGGACATGAGCAGAAGGCCTCATGTTCTCGTCGTGGCGGTTGGGGTCCTTGGCACAGCGGTCCTGCTCACTCCCAAGAGCTTTCAGCATGGGGTCCCCACCACCGTTGCAGTTGTTGAGCGAAGAGGTCTGTAGTGGATTCTTGGACTTTGGTTCCCCGCTGCCAGCCCCCCGGTTTGGTATGTGCTCGGCTAGGAACGGGGACAGCCGCTCCCCTGCCTTCACTGGCTTCTCCAAGCCAGTCCCTTTCCGGTCGCCGTCGGGTTTGGCTTCCTGGGTCAGATCCACTACACTGCGAGGCCTGGGCTCCTCTTTCGGCTTGCCATCTTTCTTGGGGAAGTGCAGGGAGAGGTCACTCCGACAGGCCCGCTCCTTGCCGGGGGTGTCTTTCAGGCCCTCCTTGGAGCTCTTGTGCAGGTGCCCGAGGTCCTTCTCGCGGTGCAGGGTGCTTGGCGTGTGGTTGGCCACCGTCCTCGAGACGGGGGCTTGGGGGTGCAAGGCAGACTGTCCCGCGTGGCCAGATAAGTAAAATCCATCTGCAAAATGAAATGGAACAAGATTACCTTGGTTTCTCTCCACTGCAGACTCCCAACCACGACTGCTCCCATCAGGAGCCCAAAAACGCTCGGCTGTGACTCACCAACATGGGGAAAATGGGGCCAGGCCAATATGGGACGAGCATTTAGATGCTCTTGGCAAGGGGGCAGGACAAATCCCAAACCTTTAGTCCTCAGCGTTAGCAGAGAGCCAGGAGTCTAGTGGGGTTCCCAGAACACATCCAAGCCCCACCAAATCCCAACCATCAGATTGAAGGGGAGAAGGATCTTGCCAAGAATCCCCCCCACAATCACAGCACCTCCGTCAAAGATAGGCCCCCAGGTCACCTGCCCTGCAGTGATGCAACGGAGAAACTGCCTGAGACTTTAAGGGAGGGGCACACGAGCCTCTCTTTTTCTGAAGGGGAGGGCACCACGGGCGCGTCAGACCAACCCAAGAACCTGCTCATACAGAGTCTGCAGAGTGTGTGGCTCATACAGAGCCCGGGTGAAGGGGCTGAGATGGGATAACTACGGTTGTGAAGGGTTAATGACGCGCATTTGATTGGTCAAGATTCTTCTGGGGTCTCCAGGTACTTTTCAAGATCAGCCTCTCAGCCTCCTACCAGGGTCAGCTCTCGGAGCACAACCCAGCCAGCAGCTATAGTTCTGCATTTTAACTCCGGACTGGGCTCAGCTGGGACCCCTCCTGTCACCCATCATCAGACAGCACACCCCCCTTAACCCTTTAGGGACTGGGACAAAGTTCCAATGGTTTGACGGCTGGCAGGTAGCCTGGTACGGGCTCACGTGGGACAATCTAGGGCACTGGCTGCCAGGGCTGAGGTTCAGGCCCCCATCGCACCAGGTGTGAATTGAACGACACCCACCAAGTCCCGCTCTCCCATCCCTCCCCTCCCGCAACTGTCAGCCTGGCCGGAAACCCCTTCAACACAATGGCATGACGTGTCCAGGGCTGAGCACAGATATGTTTTGAGACACAGCTGGTCACTGGGATGGGCCAGCTCCAAGCATCGAAGGGTTAATTCATGAGGCTAGGCTGATGGGCCTGTCCCTAACGGCATCAGCCGTTTGGTATTTAAGTTTCCTTATAAAAGGGCTGCCCTGCAGAGGCTTCTCCCTTCTAGGGAGCAGGGGAAGGGAAGGGATCAGAGCAACCCAAGGGCTGACTCTCTCTGGCTGCTGGGCAGAGGATCTCCGGACATGGAAGAGCATGCTAGTGAAATCTGATTGCCACCATGGGAATCTGTCTTAATTAGAGTCACAGATGACCCCAGGCAGACAGGGGAAGCCCCCATAAGCTGTGATTTGCACCGCAGCAGCAAACCCCCATTTCCAGCAGTGGTTGTTCGCACTGGTGCCCAGAGGATTTGACCTGTCTTTGCTGGTGGTTCGCTCTGGTGCAGCTACGTTGGTGGCGGGGCCTCCATTCAGGGAGTGGTAAGGAGGGTGGATGGAGAGGTCTCTCAGAGGACGGGGATGGGGAAGGAGCGGCGAGGATAGAGAGGAAGAGCCCATGCCAGGTGCACAGAGAGGGACAACAACCCCAGTTCCAAACACACCGATGCAAGCAGACTGACCTTTCTGTGACTCAAAGAGGCTATGCTGACCCAGCTGGGCCAGGAGGGGGCTACCACTGCGGGGGGGCTCAAGGTGGCTTAGGGGAATGTACGACGGGTAGAGCCCATTGGGCAGATGGGAGAAGCCTGAAAAACAGAAGAGGAAACATGTTTCAGAACAGTCGGCTCCCTGTGTTGGAACAAACCCCGCAGAGCTACAGACTGTTATGGCTGGCAACCCCCCCCCTCCACCCCGCCCCGCACCACACCAGAAGAGGCGGCTT
Organism: Eretmochelys imbricata; assembly: GCF_965152235.1. Taxonomy (NCBI): domain Eukaryota; kingdom Metazoa; phylum Chordata; order Testudines; family Cheloniidae; genus Eretmochelys; species Eretmochelys imbricata. Next base: position 9,593,073 of record NC_135581.1, on the reverse strand, counting down.
TGCTTGAACAACCCATTGTGTCACGCCAGGCTGCAGGGTGCTGAGAGTCAGACTCATACTCCAGGGCTCCGGAGCACCATGTAGATCCTCCCACCAGGGGGCGCTGCCTGCTGCCCTGATATTTCCCCTTGAAGTCGGGAACTTCTGTGGCTCCAGATCACAAGGCATTACTGCACCAGGTGTGTCGCCATCCCGCTGTGATGTAAGCACTGCCCCACTCCATAGGCAGCTGCAAGGAGTGATCAACGTGTCAAAATTTGCAACAAAACTCCCCATCGCAGCAATCCCACTGTAACCAGTGTTGTGGCAGCAATATCGTTGAGAATCCATAAAACAACGGATTGAAAGACCCACAACAGAATCTGAATAGAGACAGACAATAACTGTGGCCTGTGCTGAGAGCAGCATCTGGACGACCTAGTTAATATTTCAAATTATTTAGACGCTGTTCATGATCTTTTGCTATGTATATATTTACACAAGGCACACTGATGAATTGGCTATGCGCACCATTGCCACCTACTGGATGGAATCCAACCTGCTTAATTTTTGTTTTACAACTTGTTTTTCAGGGTTTATTAGTTTTGGTTTTGGTTTTCTTTTAACAATTTTTGAGTTCTACGTAGATGTCAAAAAATTAGCTTTGTCTCTGTATATACACGTAGTACTGTTTCAAACAGCACTACATTAAAGCACACTAGAGCACCCTTAGCACACACCAGCAGGGTCTACACAGATCAATTAACGTGCAACACATTACTGTGCTTTAGAAATCATACGGCCGTAGTCCACATTACTGTGCAGTGTAAACAAGCTCTTAGAGATAAGCCTGGGATCAGGAACATCACCTATGTAAACGAACTGCACTGGGAAAGGAGTGAAGTCAACATAAATTGAGTAACTATTTCTGGTATTTTTCTGATGTGTTTTGGATGAACAGCGATTTCATTTATTTTGTACTGGGGGTGTTTTACTGGTGTTTATTGGTTAAAACCAAAACCCCCAATCCCTGGTTATAACCCCTATATGGCTCACTCCTAATGGAGATCTTTCTTTGGCCCAAGTTCTTTTCAGAGCAGGATGACCAGAGCTTTATCCTAGCAGTCACTGTGATGTTTCAAGTGGCTGAAGTGGAGAGCAAAGAGACAATTGCTAAATCCCAGGTGGGACAGATTTGCTACAGTTCTATGCATAATTATATAAAAACATCGCACGTACGCCCTTTGCAAGCCATGAAGTGTTCACACAGGAACATTCAGGCTGTGAGTGGACTGCGAAATGTGCCTTTTTATTCCATGGGCTGGACAGAGTTGCGTAACTCCTGAGCACTGATGCAACTAGGAGATTTATTCTAGATTAGTGACTAGTACGTTCATCTAGATCACGCTCCCTTGCCAGGAACTGGGGTAAGGAACAAATGACTGAAAGTGTCCCATCTGGCAGGGCCCATGGTTACAGTAAGGGGAGGAGACCCAAACCCATTTCCCTTGCAAACAACCACTTGAGTCTCAATTCCACAGCTACTATGTGCAAAAACCAACTGAAGTCCGTGGGAGTTCTGCACACAGAGCAGAATCAGTCATGAGAACGCGGACATTTTTCAGAAGGCAAATCAAGTGAAAGTTTGGCAACACATGGGAGCAAATACTCTCCACGCATGCTCTTCAAAGTGGTAAGCTCTCAACTTTGCAGCTGACCTAGCTGTCCCCACCAGGCACCTGCCCAGGCCTTTGGGAAAGGGGGGTGGGGATGGGGAGAGGCACAGAATCTAATATTTCTATTTCTAATTCGGGGAGGCGAATCCATGTGGGAATGGTGCCAAGAAGGTGTTGAAGAAGTAGCTGCTCTAAGGGGGTACATGCAGGGCACCATCCCATGACCCACTGTTTCATTTTCTTCACTGCCCACCGTCAGCTCTACACCAGGGCCTTATCCAGGCTTCTTTCCTGAAGATCTCCCACTTGATGCAGGTCCACCCATGCAGGACTTTCTAGCAGCCTGTCCACACTGGCGACTTTGCCAGAACTCCCACAAGTGGCAGCCTTGGTAAGAAATTAAGGAAAAAAACGCTGCTGGAGTGGACAGGATCAAACAGTCTTCAAGCCCAAGTAAGCATGTGTGATTGAAGCCTGGTTCTAACAAGGGCAGGGGATGTTTTCTGCATTGGCTGTTGAACATGGCTAGTTTTTTAGCACAGATCTGCCCTATGAGGTCCCATCTATCCAGACTGTAGAACTGAATGAGGTCAGTGGCCCAGAGATGGCTACTTCACCTTGATCCCCCTTTCCACGCTGCGGCTGCAAAGGCGGTTTCAAAGACAGAGGCATAAGAAGAACCTGGAATCAGTTTGCTACTCACTAGCCACTTGCTGAATTTCCTGAATCGCACGTATCGATTCCCCCTCCCTCTAGGCAAAACAAAAACATAACGTCTCGGGCTTTCTACGGCCCCCAGAACAAGGGAGGCGATGGGCGCACAAGGCAGGGAGCTACTCGGGAAGGAGTTCAGGTGACCAGAGCAAATCGCAGTCACTAAGATCTCCCCTCTGCTCTGGCTTTATAAGGGGAATCCATGCACTGGTGGGAAGACACAACAAACACATGCCAGCAAGGTGGCATCTGGCCCAGGCCAGAACACGGGGCTCACACAGCAAAGAGGGGCTGCGACAGGACCCCTGCTCCAAACGTTCCGAATGTTGGGGTGCTTGAAGCCTGCACCAGGCTCTGAATTTTGCAGATTGGCCCCTATCTTTATAAGGGACCAAGGTAAAACCCAGATCCAAACAACCGCAACGTGTACACAAGACACAAATCCCAACTCTGCCACTTGAGCCCCTCTCTAATGTCTCTAGCGCTTCGGGTAACCCTGAGCATACCCTGTGAGACAGGTGTGCATGATGGTCAGACCCCAGGAGGAGCACCTAGCTCCCAGGCCTGGGAACACAGCACTCAGCCAGGCCTCTCTCTCTCTCTCTCATAGACACACACAGTTGTGGAGGATCCCACTGAACTGCTGGGCACAGCAAGCCTGGTGGTCTGGGAAACATACCCCTCCTCCCCTTAGCCAGGGATGGAGAAGTCCCAAATCCTCCCAACCAAGCCAGATCACAGCACAGGGTTACATCGTCACCAGCAGCCAGCGGGAAAAATGGAGAATGAGCACATGATGAGAAAACCCTCTTTGGGAAGGGGGATGCATCCATTGCGCACCTGTACACACACACAGCTTCCCACTGAACCCCCACACCAACCACAAGAGAAGACACAAGTAGGGATCTGGAGGTCAGACGACTGCTTAACACACGTTGCTCCTTTTGCCGGCTGTGGCCTCGGCAAAAGGCACCGGATACCTTGCTGGCCCCTGCACCATGTGGCAAGGCCAGAGGGACAGGCTTTATTGCAACAAGCAACATACAGCTTACCCCAGACACAGGCTTCTGCATGGGAAGGGGGCAACCCATGGCCCTCTCCCCCTGGTGTCAACGGAGCAGAAAGCTTTGCAATCCAGCACAACATCCTGGGCCAACAAACACCTCAACAGTCCCCACAAGCTCTGCCTTGCTGCTCCTCCAGCTGATCGCACGACCCTAGCCCGTGGCATCAGGGGCACTGCCAGCTTGCACAGGGGCAAAAAGCTATTACTGAGCACCTATGGCCACAAGGTGACCCAACCCCATCTCCCACCTGAACGATGCTCTGAAAGCAACGCTCCCCTCCACCTCGCTAGGAGAGGGGGCAGCCCCAGAAATCAGCCACTGCCATCAGCATTCAGGTTCTCTCTCTCTTTACCTTCATGGGAGTGAGCAGCCCAGAGTTGCACCATCTGTAGGTCGGCGGGGGTGGGTGACCTGAAGGACAGGTCAGAGGGTAAAGGGGTAGGGCTTCCATGGGGCGTGGAGGAGGTCCCTAGTCCGCTGGCCACATACCCACCCAGGAAGGCCTCACCTGAATGGGGGAGGATGGAGAAGAAAGTCAGGGTTAGGTACCAGCTTTAAAGCAGAGGTTCTTCCCAGCTTGCACCCCTCCCACTGCCATCTGCCATGCCCCAGTGCCCACTCCCCTATTGCCCATTAGGAGGCCTAATGAGAAAGCCCTGCAAGATGAGCAAGTCTCTGGCTTAGGAGCATGTTCCCACTTGGTTCCCCCTGGCCACAAACCCTTGTGATCTGTAGCGAGAGGGGACACATGGGCCCGTGCAGGGGGAGCAGGGCTGGCAGGCAGCAGCTCTCTCGTTCCCATCCCCAGCTCTCGTGCTGATTCCCTGGGCAAGACTGCTGCCCCTCAGCGTCCCTTGCTGTAACACGGCGGCAATGAAATGGACCTGCTGGCGGGGGCGTTGCGAGGATGAGCACGGCTAAGACGTAAACCACGCCAAGAGCGGTTAGTACAGGAACTTGGTGGATGCAGCTGTGTCAGCCCAGCCGAAAAACCTCTTCATCTTTGCTCTGCTTTCTAAACTGCAGGGGGAGGGCTTGGCCCGGGGACTCACCAACGAGAGGAGATGCGACAGATCAGACGATTAAACACAACCAACCACACAAACCACACACACAACGGGGACAATGGTTGCTCTTTGCTCTGAGGGACTGGTACGGTGGGGAGGCAGATATGCCCAGCCAGACCCAGTTTGGGTTAAAAGTCCCCAGAAGAAAGTCTTCAGAAAGGATCGCCCAAAATCTACGCGGACCCACAGCGAAACAGGAGCAGGGAGTGCGCGTGAGTGAGATCACCGCGTAGCCATTTCCATCAGGACGGGCGGTGAAAGATCCAACCTGCCCCCTCTGGTCTCATATTTCAAACCCGCTGAGAGTGGAGCAGCCTCTGAGTTTTGTCCTGCAGGCTATTTCCGCCAGCAAATGCAGACCCATCCCTGGACCATTCAGCACAGGGGCTAAGTGAAATGATGGCAGAGGAAAAGAAAACACTTGCAAGCTCTCCCTGTGCTTAGAAGAGGCCAGAGCCTCCCCAGGCGGGCGGCTCCAGTGCCCAAGCCAGACAATGCACCACACGCTGCTGGCACGCGCCCGTATCAGCGGAACCGTGCGCCGCTGTAGCCCAGCACCTTCCAGGAATCGCACACCCGCCGCTGCACAGCTCCCCTCCCGGCAGACAAGGACTGTCGCCCTGGCTCATAAGGGCCGGCTATCGGAGCATTGTCAGCCAGCTCCCCGCGATAGGAAAAGCTGGTAGATGGCGGAAAGGCAGAACAAGACCTTTAAAAAAAAAAAAGGCACCTACCCGGAGATAAACCTAGAGGCAGATGTGAGAGAAACCGGGCATCACTGAGGGTCACTCATCCCCACCACTCAAGGCAATCAAGCCTGTTGGCCCCGCGCTCCGTTCCATGCAGGCTCCTTGCTAGTGACCCAAACCACAACCATTACAAGGCCATGCCAGGCAAAAGCAGGACTCAGGACGCACGACCCACGGCCCATGAGATCTGGCGCAGGACGGGGCTCCTGGAACCAGCTGGGAGGCAGCAGGCTAGCCTAGATATCCCTGGTCTCGACGGGGCAGCGGGGACAGAGCCAGCCACAGAGCCAGCACAGGGAACCCACAGATGGAACAGCTCATGCACAGAGAGGGTGTGGGGAGACACCACCATGTGCTGCAGCGATCCCTTCCCCTCAGAAGCCACAGACGCTTCGCCGGAAGCTCGGTGGCCTCTGAGGCTGTGCAGGAGATTAAGTAACTTTCCCCCCACTCCACACATGTGCACAGATGCCGCCGGTTGGCCAGTTATGGGGTTTCTGCCTCTTATGAAATAGTGCTAACGGCCGATGCTGTGCTGGCCTCTTGAGCAGCTCTTCTGATGGATGGATGTGTTGGCGGGAAGTGGGGAGATCAGAGAGAGAAGTGGCGCAGGCCCAAGCCAAGGCCTGCAAGGAGCAGATGTGCCCATGCCCTCTCCCCTAGATCACTGTAAACAGCAACTGGGATGTGAGATGGTGACACAAACAACTCACTTGGCTGGACAACCAGTTAAACATTAAAAAGCTCCATTTCCCAGCCGAGGAAGAAAGAGAGAGGAATCCCAAGTGCACTAAATACGCAGCCTCGGAGTCCGGGCCGCAAGGTGTACTAAAGGCCAGGGGTTGTCTCATGCCTGCACCACCTGGACAATGAGGCAGGAGTGGTGCTGAGCACTAGAACTAATTACCTGCAGTCACCTGCCAACCTAGTGTCCTGCACCACTTGCATTTCCGGTCTCACGCTCGGAGTTAGCAAGGGACCAGGCAGGTGTCTCTTATCCCCCGAACCATCAAGGCTACTGGGACTCACACTTAGCACAATTTGGATCCAGCTCCCAACACCCCATGGTTTGGGGAGATGGGGAGGGTTCAGATACCTGAGAGTTGCGTTCAGACCCATCTCTTGTTATGAGCTAATAGAAAAGGATCCATCCACCTTCTACAAACTTCCTGCCGTTACGTGTCGAAAGATTCTGCATCAAAGGGGATCACAGAGGACTCTAGGATCAACATGCGGGAGCACTGCATGGGGATCCGGCATTAGCAGACCCTCATTCCAGTCTGCCATCTCAACATTTCCGGAGAGCTGTTCTTCTCCGGGTTTGCAGACTCCAGATTTTCTCTCACAGAAAATGGTGGTTTCCATGTACAGTGCAAAGGACAGCTCAGGCCACCTGGAGCCAACCGACCCAGCTCAGGGGGGCTGTTTGACATTTCCACCTCCATCGTCTCTCACAGTGATAAAAGCCTGGGATGGATAATGGGGGAGCAGATGCCAGAGCGTGTCCTGAGAGCATGGAGACATGAACAGGGAAATATACAGCCCTGTAGTTAGCCAGCATTCAGAGCTGCAGCAAAAGACAATCTGAGGCTCCGCCAAACTGCAGAAAATATAGCACTAATCTATCAGCAAACACACATCCATAATTCATACCCCCTGCCCGTGCATGCAGAGTGCAGAGCCCGCAGCTCTTGGGCCAGGCGGTGATAAGGATAGGGCATTCCTTATACACTCTAGTATAAACCCCTCCCTTCCCAACTTGGAACATGCCCCTCAATGAAATGCCTCCCCGCTTCCGGCCCCCTGGCAAAGTAGCTCCCACACGTTCAGTATTTTTACGGAGAGTCTAGTGCCTATAAGGAAGGGAGGCCCAGAGAGAGCCACACACGGCATCAGCTGCGGCTGTGCAAAGGGAATGTGGGCATACTTCGATCCAGACCCACAACGCCCCTGGCTCTGCTACCCCCTCCAGGGCAGAGACTGCAAGTTGTACCACCAGATAGGAGAACTGTAGGGATGCGACAAGCATCTTCTAGGGACAAGCAGGGGTTTCAGCCAAAGGTCTAGAGAATGGCAGCCCGCAGGTGGAGTTCCCTCTAAGCTGCAACAGCCTATTAAACACCACGCAAGCGCTCAAGGCTGCTGCAAGGAGAGATGCCTCTCCTGCAGCCCAGGACCTTCCGCAGCTGCAGGAGAGGTGCCTCTCCCCACCAGCCCCAGACCTGCCACAGCCAGGAGAGAGGTGTCTCTCCCCGCCAGCCCCAGCCCATCCCAGCCCCGGACCTACCACGGCCAGGAGAGAGGTGCCTCTCCCCCCTGGGCCCCAGCCCATCCCATCCCCAGACCTGCTGTGGTTGGGGGAGAGGTGCCTTTCCCACCCCAGCCCAGGTGCTGCTGTAGGGAGAGAGAGCTGGGGGGAGCCCTCTCCCCACACCATAGCTCTGGGGCAGCCTGCACCCCAAACCCCTTATCCCCAGCTCCACCCCAGAGCCCGTACCCCTAGCCGGAGCCCTCACACCCCAACCCTCTGCCCCAGCCCTGAGTCCCGTCCACACTCCAAACCCCTCCACCTCACCCCCTCCACGTGAATTTTGTGATGTGCACCAATCTGGAGGCAATGTGTCACACATCACCTCCATATTGGTGCACATCACAAAATTTATTCTGCACATGCGTGCGTGGGAAAAATTAGAGGGAACCCTGCCCCCAGGCTTTCATTTTATACCCCCACTGCTCCCAGACACACAAATCTGACTTGGTCTAAACTGAAACCAATTAAAGAGAAAGAGAGAGAGAGATCTAGGCTGAGATTGCCAAAGGAGCCTAAAGCAGTTGGGTGCCTAATTCCCTTACGCTCCTTTGGAAATCCCAGACTTAGCCTGCATTTCCAAATTGAGCCCCTTTAGGGAGCAAACAGACACAGCATGTTGGCTGGACCCCAATCTCCTTCAAAGATCCAGGGAAAAACGTGGAATAGAAAGAACCCTTCCTGGTCATTTCTCCTGGAGACCCAAGCCTAGAGACTAGAACTGAATCTACCTACCCATAGCCAACAGCTGCTTAGGAGGAAGGTGTTGTGGCTAAAGAAGAGACCTGGGAGTCGAGAGAACTGGGTTCTAGTCCTGGCTCTGCCGTTGTGTTCTCTTAGGCAAGTGCTTTGGTCGTAATAATACTTCCCTTAGAGTATGAATCCATCAGTGTTGGTAATGCTCTGAACTCACAGAAGTGTAGAACTGGAAGGGACTTCAATAGGTCATCTAGTCCAGTCCCCTGCACTTGAGACAGGACTAACTGATAACTAAACCACTCCTGACAGGTGTCTGTCTAACCTGTCCTTAAAAGCTTCCAATGATGGAGATTCCACAACCTCCCTAGGCAATTTATTCCAGTGCTTAACCACCCTGACAGATAGGAAGTTTTTCCTAATGTCCAACCTAAACTGCCCTTGCTGCAATTTAAGGCCGTTGCTTCTTATTTGATCCTCAGACTTTAATAAGAACTATTTTTCTCCCTCCTCCTTATAACAACCTTTTATGTACTTGAAAACTGTTATCATGTCCCCCCTCAGTCTTCTCTTCTCTAGCCTAAACAAACCCAGTTTTTTCAATCTTGCCTCACAGGTCATGTTTTCTAGACCTTTAATCATTTTTGTCGCTCTTCTCTCGACTTTCTCCAATTTGTCCCCATCTTCCCTGAAACATGGAGCCCAGAACTGGACACAGTTCTCCAGTTGAGGCCTAATCAGCGCAAATGGATTCCTTGGATGATAGTATGGAAGCTTATTGTTACTTCACTGGCTGCCAGCCACCCATCTAACACCCATCTCTGAAGTGTCACACCCACCCCAATGTGCCCTTTTCCTCCCAAGCACTTGGGTTAACCCACCAGTCTGTTTCCGTCCTCAGGATGAGCCAGGCGAGTAGGGTTGGGCTGGAAGCAGAAAGGAAGGAGCAAGCTTATTTCTGACCCTGGCAGGCTCCGCATGGGACAAAAACACGTTACACTCATAGCCTGAAATCCAGCCTCCCAACTGGCAGGCCCAGCAGAAGAGCACGTACAGGCCAATAACGGAACCCACAAAAAAAATTGCAGAGAGAGCAAGAGCCCCAGCGAGAGACACTCCAGAAATGGGCAGCTGAGCATTTAGCATGTCCATAGATCACTGTACAGAAAAGAAAAGGAGGACTTGTGGCACCTCAGAGACTAACAAATTTATTTGAGCGTGAGCTTTCGTGAGCTATAGCCCACTTCATCGGATGCATTCAGTGGAAAATATAGTGGAAATTCCACTGAAAGCTTATGCTCTAATAAATTTGTTAGTCTCTAAGGTGCCACAAGTACTCCTGTTCTTTTTGCGAATACAGACTAACACGGCTGCTACTCTGAAACCTGGCATTTTACAGAAAAGCAGATTCTTCAGGCAGATTACCTAATAGAAACCATTTCCCCTTCCCTGTATCTGCTCTGGGATACACAAGCCAGTGTATGCAAGCCAGCAGCACTGCAGAGCTCAAAACAGCAGCTACTTCACACGCCCACCCACCGTAATAGCTGCAAACAGCTGAGAGACAGATTGCAGGACAGTGTAAATCTTTGCCACCTCCTCCTTTGTCTCTCGGGTCAGTTCTAGTTATGCTTTAGGTGCCGAGGCTGTTTGACTCAGTGCCATATACAAGGCAACGAGCGATACACGGGTGCCAGCACATTCAAGGCTGAACTAAACCCTGTCTCATCAGCTCATTGCTAGTGACTGCTCCTGTATCCTTTGCACTTTGGTACCAGTCTACCTCCATATAGCTATTCTAGAAGCTCCTGCCATAGACCTTCCTTAGAAGCACCCCAAGTTCACCAACCTTTGCATGCCAAAGTCCCCCCTAAAGTCATCCGACACTGCCTTATTATCAGCCCATGTCCCATGGCTAATGATGGCTTCAAAGAGCCAATTTGTGGCATTGATCCTGCATATGCCCTGGAGCATAGTGAAAGTTTCAATCACAGCCCCTTGACAGGTAGCCAGGAGACCAATTTAACTCAATGTTTCATCTTCCGGGGGCTCTGGAAACTGCCGAGATCTTCCTGACATAAACGAACTGCGTGGCTGAGCAGGTGGTCTCACATTCTTAGTCTTTGGTGCTTCAAGTCCCTTTGCCGCCAAATCCCCACCTGACGAGCTGCCCCACCTGACGAGCTGGTGCAAGTTAACAGCCCTGCATGGACTCCTGCCTCAAATACACTAGGGAGTCTGGACCCAGACCATTAAAAAAATTCATCTTGCTCAGTACTGACTATTGTTTTCACCTGCTCTGGTATGGAAAGAGCAAGTCCCTTAGTCAATGGGTAGAGAGGTGGCTTTGTTACCCAGCATGCTCTGCAAGTGACTTCTGCATCAGTTATCCCTTGCTGAATGCTATGCAGTGACTTCGTACAACACTCTCACTCCGTGACCCACCGCAGATATCCCTGAGCCTCGTACGCCCAGTCTAGGGAAAGGCAGAGGGGGATTCCATGGACAACAAAATCAGAGTTTTGCAACATAAAAGTTCCAGCCTTCTCGCCCCACAACTGACACAGCTAATGAGACTCCCGTGATATTTTGCTGGTTCCCGGGAGGGAGGGGAAGCAAGACACACCCAGCGACACTGAGGAGGAGGAGAGGAAGAATGATCAGGTGGGTAGGAGTGCTAGCCCAAGACCTGGGTTCAGTTCCCCACATGCGTATTAGCCAGTTTCTTGGAGTGATAGTCCCATTTTACAGATGCAGAAACAGAACACAAGCGGTTAAGAGTCTGATTTTCACAAGTGCGGAGCACCCCTAGCTTAAGAAGTCAGGCCTTGCCCAAGGTCCCATAGGGAAGCCCATGGCAGAATTGGGACTACAACCCAGCTCTTCCAAGGCCTGAGCTTTCCCCAGCAGACTATTGCTCCCCTAAAAGGAAAGATTTGATTAGCATAAAGAAGGGAAACTAACAAGCAAGAAGCCAGCTGTGAGGCCTGGGCCAAGAAAAGGGTCCTTGGGGGGAACATGAGGACAGGAGCAAACGAGGAGAGGGAGGAGAAGAGAAAGCAGCCAAGCCAGGCATCAACATGTGCTTCTCAGGCAGGATGGAACTGGGACCTCACATTCCATGGCCTTGGTGAAGGCCTCATTGAGCAACAGGAAATTAAAAACAGCTGAACCAGCCTCCCTGCAATCTGCGGAGGGCTTTTGTACCTTCCAACTCACCACCACTTCCCCATTCTTTAGTTCTCCATTCTGCCCGCAGCCAGCCGTTTGGACACAGGTCAAGGAAAGAGAGGACTGGGGCAGGCTCAGTGCGTGTCTGTCAGTGCCTGCATCTGCACTGAGACCTTGCAAGCTAGAAACACTCAGCTGCCTCTTCTTGCTCAGTGGCCCATTTACCTGCATTGCCAATAAATCTGTTTGGTATTGGATGGCTTTCCCTGAGCCGCTCCGGATTTACAACACTCTCAGTCTGACTTGTATCCTGCTCCTGCCTTTCTGTAGGGAAGCAAGAGTTTTAACTAATGTCCCAAGGCTCATCCCCCGACCTAGCCTTCCTGCCTCAGTTTCCCAGTTTACTCCACACACAGTGGGAGCTGCTAGTATCTCACACCAGCTGTGAGCCAATTCCCTAGCCTCTCTTTGGCCCAAAAAGAGGAATTTGGGCATAATTCTAAGGCTAGAAATCTGCATTGCTGAGGGGCACCCTGCCCCCCTTTTGGGAGCTGTGAAATAGGCAGCAAAGGCTTCAGTTTAGTATGACAGAATTTCCCGGCTGCTATCCCCCAACTCTCTTTCCAAACCACAAAGTGGCTGACAAAGCCAGCATCTGAAGGATGCTTTGTTGCTTTGATTGATCAGATTCCTTTTGCCTATGATGCTCATGAAGCCAACAATGGCATCATCCTTAGCAGCTAACAGCCAATCCCATGGAGGCACATTCAGGAGCAGCAGAGGAGGGAGAGAGAACCAGGCCACTGATTAATGCCCATTGCTGACAGGGGCACAAGACTTATGCCAACCGACAGAGCCCAGTGATTGTAAAGTGACTCCTCCTACAAAAACACTCCCTTTCCCCATGGCAAACAATCAGCGGCTTGAACTGTTTCTCCTCATCCCTGCAGCTTTGCTAGACTAAAAACCCCAACAAAGCCGGTTTGCCAGCCAGGACCCTCTAAGCAAAGCCTGCTGTAGATGACTGCAGTAGAAATCTTATTCCAAAGTCCCGGGATCAGAGGGTTTACTTTAAAAATTCACCCCTTGGCTCCAGAATCTCAGCTTTTGGTCTTTTTTTTTTTTTTTTTGGAGGGAGGACGGGGGAAAGGAAGAGTGGCTAGTCCTTATGGTTTTGAAGAAAACCTTGGATATGTGAAACATGGTTAAGTGAGGTCTCCTGAGTGTCAGGGTCCTCCTTAAAAAGACAAACCACAGACACAAACAAGGTTGAGCTTCAACTCTGTCTCCTTTGTTTACCAGGGACCACACTGCCTGGAACTCTATGCAGCATGGAGGCATCTAGTGGCGGAATCGTATACTGCGCTGAGTGTGCAAACAGCCTGACACAATAGCTCAAAGAGGTGTGAACCACCCACATTCATTTCAGCTGGGTGTTAATTATAAAATATAAAGATGACAATGTCATTGTCAACAAGTGACTATCTCACTGCTGATCATTTTAGCAAAATCACCTAGTTAGGACTTGTCTATTCATGCAATTTAATCCCATACAAAGTAGGGTATGAACTTAAAGCAGATAAACTATTCCTGATTAAATACGTGTGTTGATGCTCTTATTCTGGAATAACTCCAGGTGTAGACAGGCCCTAAAAGCATTTAGCTCACAATCCCAATTCATCTACAAAACTTTCCCAAGTGCCCAATGGTCTCCCATCTCAGAGCTCAAACTTCCAGCTTCTCCCCTGGCAACTTCACAGTTCAGTTTAAATAGCCTGGGGGCTACTGAGCTGACTGCATTCTTCAATCTCCTATTTAATTCAACAAGAACTTCTATTTTAAATTAATCCTAACTGCCCCAGAATTTCCACCAGAGTGATGCAGAATCAAGGGGCCTTGCCTGGAATTTAGGTCCAGCCCGCCTCAGCCTTGCTCTGAAAAACCACAAAGGGGTGCGCAAGGACACACACCAACAGCAAGCAAGATTTTTTTTATATTAGATCCGTCCTTAAATAGGACTTCAAATGCAAAAAGCCATACATCAAATAACATTTATTCCCTCCTTAGCGCCAAAGATTCCATGTGCTAAGAGATGCATCTAGCGCAGACAATAAAAAATAAATTAAAGTCACAACCACTACACCAGATGTCACTGACCCCAGGGAACGCTGCTGGAACATTGAACCAGCTAATCGTTGTTCAAATGCATTCCTTTTCTTTCATACATGCCATGATTCTCAAAGATTTGGTGGGACTGTTGGGGCCTGGAAGGGAAAGCCTTTATGTGCTGAATGTTCTTTGCTGAACATCTTTCTAGCCAAGTGCATAGTGAGGGATGGAATTTTTAAAGATTCATTTAAGGACACATGGAATAGATATTAGTGACAACTCTCTGCAAGTATCTGGAGAACAGAAACCTTCCAAGGGAGAAGAGAATTTTGAGAATGGTCCTAGACCTAATGGGATAAAATTAAGGCAATTCACATTTTAGACGGAATATTGTTGCTCCAATTCCTGACACTAGTGTCACCCTTCTGCCAAGCCGTAGCATATGTGCAAGGCTTTGCAGGTTGGCTTCCCAACTGGATGAGAAATCAAGGAAGTGGAGCCTGATTATATTCTAAGTGTAACTTGTTTTATTTGTATATACACACAAAAATACACCAGTCCTGGAACAGAGGTGGTCGAACAGCATGCAGGGCAATCTCTTCTCCCAGGAATTTCAGCCTAGCACCAATGCCCAAATTCTCAGAGAGCAAATCAGCCTCAAGAATTGACTCTAATCAGAGCTAAAGGCAAAGAGCAAAACTCTTCTGCTGGTCTCACTGCTCCCATGCCATGGGCCACTGCATTTACACAGCACTTTGCATAACAAAATGTAACACCATAACCATGTCTTCCCAAGACTGAACATATTTTTGCTCAGACACAGAAAAAAAGACACCTTAGAAAACTATGTGTAACAGTGCCATCTATTGACACCTACCAGAACAATATATTCAATGAGAATCCTGCACTAGCAGGAAGATTTAGACAGAGAGGACCTAACTGATCTTTTCCATCTCTCTAATCTGAATTTCTCTGATCTATTGTTTTTATCCTCTGGTGCCTTCTTCCCTCTGCTGAGGCTGCAGTAACAATTGGCCAACAAACCCTATTTTCAGAGCTAAGCAGACCCTGATGGTCAGTGGACATGAAAGTAAACCAAACAGCTATGCATGGGATTTACCTTTTGAGATGATTCTTCAGCAGATCCCCTTTAAAGATACTGGCCATGTGCCTCAGAGAGTACATCTTAAAAGGGGATTATTATTATTATTTGTATTACATAGAGCCTAGAAGCTCTAGTTACAGACCAGGACCCCACTGTGCTTGGCACTGTACAGACACAGAACAAAAAGCTAGTCCCTGCCTCTAGAACCTTTAATTCCTAGCTTGGTACAATGCTTTTTGTCAGCAGATTTCACAATGGTTTACAAAGAAAGCCAGTGTCACTATCCCTATGTTACAAATGGGGAAACTGAGGCACAGAGCAGGGAGGTGACTTGCCTGAGGTCACTCAGCAGGCTCAGCTGGGAACAGAACCCTGGTCTCCTGAGTCTCCCCCAATGCTCTACCCATTAGACCATGCTACCATACAAGTACCTAGACAGGTAGAGATCTCCTACTTATGCTGACACCACTATCTATATGTCTGCAGCATCACCAAAAAATTAACATTTTTTTAAAACCTGCCTGTTATTTCCTGCTCACCCAAAGGTAAAGCCTGCCCTTTCTCTACACCCTCAGAGGGCCCAAAGGTAGTGGAATCCATGCTTGCAGTTGACAACAGGTTTGAGGAAGAATCACAGCTTCTAGGTGCCCAAGCCCTGGGAGGTTCACTGCATACCCCCACAGTCAGGTTTGGGGGGCAGCCCCAGGAATCTGTTGTCATGCAGGTTCACCTACCATTTTCCCAGCAGAGCAGTGCCCTCTGCAGCATCAAGGCTAACGCAGCTGCTTCAGAATAGCTTTGCTGCATGGAGGAGGGAGTGGGACCGGGGGGGGGCAATCTGGCCGACAATGGGAAAATGCATCTTGTAAGAAACAAGTTAACAGATATGGATATAAACCACAGCAAGGGCCTGTGGGTTAACCAGGGCCAGCTTCTGTCCACACTAAGGGCCAAGTGCTAGTTGACCTCACACTAGTTAACATATTTTCTAGCACAATTCATTTTCCAGGCCAAGAAAAGCTATACATGTGAATTCATTTGTCCCCAGCCTTTGCCATGCCATCTACTCCAGCGTGGCTTGGTGGCAGTGGGTGATTCGGCCTAACATGTATTAGAATAATCATTCATGCTAATCAATAATCACCAGTCACGTTTATTATAGTAGTGCCTAAGGACCAGCGCTGTTCAAACACATAGCTCCTGCCCCGATGAGCTTTCAACCTGAATGGACCAGCTAGACACCAGGCAGGGGAAGGGCTAGAGCAACACCAGCAGGGTGAACAGGGTGATCAACAAATGGCACGTTAGTTCCACGATTTTTTTTTTTTAAATCAAAATTGCAAAGAGACCGGAAAAAAAGCCCGTGGCACCGAATTCATTTTATTGTTCAGAGCCCTGTCCACCCACTTAATGTGCAGCTGAAGTAGGCTACCCCTGCGCCCAAACTATGTGATAACGTCCCTCTCATTAAAAAGGGAGCACCACCTTAGCCACCTTTTCTCAGCAAAGGCTACACACATTTGGGGCGTGTTTATTATGGGGTGGCACAGGTGTTGGTCCCAAGATCACCTGTGCCAAGTTTCTGGCAGCAACAGCCTTCAGAGAGCAAATTAAATCAGCCTTCAGAGACTGAATCCAGCCTTCCCAGAGTCATTAGCCATGCCCTGAGGGGAACACAGGCTATTTTCAGACATGATGACTTAAGACCAGGTCACCAGCAGGTTAAATTAAACTATGCAGCATTATCTTCCTCCCCTCCCATTGAGAAATTAAATACTCCTGCCTGATGGGCACTAGCCAACCCTGAGTACTCACAACAGGGTGCTTGAAAGGAAAACGGAGGAGGCAGCTGAGCTTGGAAAGGTAAATACCATCTGCCCTCTCTTCCCTTTCTGCTGCAGTTCTTTGAACAAGGCCATATCTGCAGTGAATTATGGGAGAGCTCTCCCCTTTTCTTGCTTTGTAATATATTCCGGAGTAATCGTATCACTCTGCTCTTTGTTCCATCCGTCAACCTTTCATCTGTCATTGTCTACTCGGGCCCTGATCCTGCAAACTTGATGTACTCAGGTGATGCTGCATTTGAGAGGCTTGTTTTCACCGAAGAGTCAACTTGGGCATTGCTCCTACCCCACTCCCATCCGCACACAGAATCCTCTCCCTCATATGTGGTGGGGCTTTACACCCAGGTCAGCTGGCCCATGCTGGGGCACAGGCTAGAATCCAAGTGCTGCTTACGCTTGGGCTGGAAACCCATCCACTTTGCAATGCGGACACAGGCTACGCCAGTGGTTCTCAACCAGCAGTACATGTACCCCGGGGGGTCCATCAACTCATCTAGATATTTGCCGAGTTTTACAACAAGCTACAAAAAAAGCACTAGCTAAGTCAGTACAAACTAAATTTCATACAGACAATGACTTGCTTGTACTGCTCTATATACTATACACTGAAATGTAAGTACAATATGGATATTCCAACTGATGTATTTTATTATATGGTAAAAAATGAGAACGTGAGCAATTTTTCAGTAATGGTGGGCTGTGACACTTTTTGTATTTTTAGGTCTGATTTTGTAAGCAAGTAGTTTTTAAATGAGGTGAAAATTGGAGGTATGCAAGACAAATCAGACTCCTGAAAAGGGGTACAGTAGTCTGGAAAGGTTGAGAACCACTGGGCTACGCCACTCAAGCGATGATCTTCAGTTCCTTCCCACAATTTCCCGCCGTCCCATCACCAGAAGAACAGACAAGTTCTCCCACAATTCATCGAGAAAGAATCAGAGAATGGCTCAGCTTACTGCAGAGATAGGAACCACGGGATATGCCTCCATGGGACACACCTGAGCGTGTACAGCACCAGTGTAGACGCAGCTGGGTGGGAGCAAAAAGAGCTTTGCAATGTGGTTGTTCAGACCCGGGCTAGGCCAGC
The DNA here is from genome assembly GCF_965152235.1 of Eretmochelys imbricata. Taxonomy (NCBI): domain Eukaryota; kingdom Metazoa; phylum Chordata; order Testudines; family Cheloniidae; genus Eretmochelys; species Eretmochelys imbricata. The sequence continues at coordinate 9,575,501 of NC_135581.1, read as the reverse complement.
CCGAGCTTCAATCAGCAGAGTTCCCTCTGCACTGAGGACACACCCACAGAGGTGTAGGGTCCAACAGTTCCTTTGACCTAAGCTCTTAGGGGAAAGGACTGTGTCTTCAGACCCCTCTGCAAGTCACCTAGCTCACCGGCTCGGAGTATATAGATAGTATCTAAACCCACAACAGTGAAAATAGCCAGCATGGCCCAGGATGGGAGATACTTTTCTGCATCTTCTCCATTGAGGTTTCCTGTCCTCCCGCGGGCAAGGAACTTTCACTATGCAAACTAGCCTGCTTACTGGGGCTGCAACAAAACATACCAACAACAACTGGCACCAGAAGGTGCCATCCCCTCCTCCCCCTAGCAGGTTTTAGGTCTCCATTATTGTACATAGCCAAAACAACAAACATGCAACCCCAATCATTAAAATTCGGTTAGAAGGTGGCAGCTGGATCTGGATTTGTTTTGACTCCAAGGATCATGCCAAAAGAACAACAAAAAAGGAGAAGCCAGACAGAGCTGGCATGAGCAGCTATGAGTCAAAGTTACAGTAGACGTGGCTTTCTTAACTGCTTATTTTTAAACCCGCTGTCTAAGCTTTCAGAGGAATAGTATCTAGCTCTGATATTTGGCTTTTCAACAGCAGATCTCAGAGCATTTTACAAGGGAAATGAGCATAATTTTACATTTGGGGAAACGGAGGCACGGGGAAAGAAAGACCTTAAAAACCTCTCATTCCTTAGAGGTTTTTACGGTCAGGCTTGACAAAGCCCTGGCTGGGATGATTTAGTTGGGGATTGGTCCTGCTTTGAGCAGGGGGTTGGACTAGATGACTGAGGTCCCTTCCAACCCTGATATTCTATTATTCTATGGAAGAGACTTGGCCAAGGTCATCCAGCCAGTCAGGGCAGAGATGGGAACAGAACCCAAATGTCTCCTGAGTCCTGGTCCCCCAATATCCAAGATTCCCCGATTATCAGAAATCCCCTTCCTAATGAGCTGCCAGTTTGACCCCTTAGCATATTTGCTGTTAACTGCGATTATCAGGCACTTTAAATGGGGCGGTGGGGTGGGGAGTCTTATATTTAAGTTGGGTTTCAGAGTAGCAGCTGTGTTAGTCTGTATTCGCAAAAAGAAAAGGAGTACTTGGGGCACCTTAGAGACTAACCAATTTATTTGAGCATAAGCTTTCATGAGCTACAGATTTAAGTTGTGAAACTTTCAATTTCCTTATGGCAGAGAAGACAAGGATGTGGCTGTCAGGAACCTCTGCAAAGACTTGGGAGTCAGTGGGGCTACTCACAGTGCATGAAGTCAAGCATGTGCATCAGTCTTTGCAGGATCAGGGCCCCACAGCCCATTGAAATCAATGGGTGTCTTTGGATCTGGCCCACAAAGGAGGCCTCCCACCACCCACCCATTGAGGGCCCCAGACCATAGACAGACCCCAGTGGCACACACCTCAGAACTCAGAGAGATAGCAAAACTGAACAAGAGGACTGCAGAAGAGAAGACCTCTGCAAAGTTTCTCATAGGTCAGGGGCAGGCAAACTTTTTGGCCTGAGGGCCACATCGGGTTTCGGAAACTGTACGGAGGGCCAGTTAGGGGAGGCTGTGCCAGGTTGTGCTCCCGCCCCCTATCCACCCTCCCTTGCTTCTCACCCCGAGGCCCCCCCCCGTGACTCTTGCCCCATCCAACCCCCCCCCCGTTCCCTGATGGCCCCCCCCAGGACCCCTGCCCCATCCACACACACCCTGCTCCCTGTTCCTGGAACCCCTGCCCCTGACTGCCCCATCCAACCCCCACTCCTTCCTGACTGCCCCCTGGGACCCCTGCCCCCATTCAAACCCACCCCCCCCATTTCCCGCCCTCTGACCGCCCCGACCCCATCCACGCCCCCGCCCCCTGCCCACCACCCCGAACTCCCCTGCCCACTATCCAACCCCCCCTGCCCCCTGACCACACAGCGCAGAGCACTGGTGGCTGGCAGCACTACTGCTGTGCTGCCCAGAGCATCGGGCCGGTGTAGTGTAGTAAACTGCTCCCCGTAACGGCTACCAGTAGCACATTCCTACGCGGAGCAGTTTAATACACTACACCGGCAGCATGGGAACAGCGGGGGAGGGGCCGGGGGCTAGCCTCCTGGGCCAGGAGCTCAGGGGCCGGGCAGGAGGGTCCCGTGGTCCGGATGTGGCCCGCGGGCCGTAGTTTGCCCACCTCTGTCGTAGGTGAAAGCTGCTCCAACCTTCTTAAGAGCTTTTAAATTCATTTGGACTTCTGCAAGCCATTTCTCTCCTGTAGTAATGACACCGAGTGCTCAAACCATAGACTAATGACTCAGGGAAAGCCTAGTTCTGAAACCAAACACACCAGGCTGAAGCATTCCATGAGAGGGAGAAGGGTGGCCAAGTGGTTAAGGTCCTAAGCTGGAGTCAGGAGATCCAGGTCCCATTCCCCCTACATGACCACAGACTTCCCATAGGAGCTGGAGCAAGCCACACCATGCCTCAGTTTCCCACCTGTAATTAGGAACAGGAGTACCTCCCTACATCACACTAACGACCGTGAGGCACTCAGACACTGTGGTAATAAAGGGCTTGCGAGTAGTTTTAATACCAGCCTACCCAAAAAAGCTGGAACCACAGTTTTGTGTAGCAAGAGGGGGTGGAAGAATATTAATAGCTATTTGCAGTGGGTCAGCACAGCCCGTCCCCTACTGAGCTGGGCTGACTAAACTCCCCTCTAGACGATGGCACAACATGGACTCGTTGGAGCCAAGTGTCTGAATTGCTTTTTCCCCCCATAAACTAGCCTAACTCCAGTGTCACTTAAAATGGGACACAGTTACACGGACTATCACTACCCCTTCAAGAGCATCCAGATGAGGAGTTTGTACTGGTTTAAAGGCTAGATTTCTAAACTGATTTAAACTGGTTGTCTACACTAGGCAAGGCCAAGATTCCACCATCTCCCAGCTCTGTACTGTCCCCTTCAAAACATCTGAATAAGGCAAAATACCACATGCCTTCATAATTTCATTGGGACTGCTCACACGAGTAAGGCGTGTGGTATTTGGCCACTAGCTCATGCACAATTGTCCTCCTTCATGCTTTTCTATCTCCTCTCATCTTGGCTTCCCTCACTTCCTCCTTTACAGTCTTCCTAATCTCCAACACTTAAAATCACAGAAGCCAGAGAGAACAGAAGCCATGCAGTGTTCATTCTCCCGCTGATATTCCGTACACTGCTTTGTCCTCTTCATATAGGACGTCTGCAACTGAAGTGGCTTCCACCACTTCTCCTGTGAGACTAGTCAACAACCTATGGACTTGTCTACATTAGGGATTTCTGTGCCAATATAGGATACAAACTCCAGTGTAAATGCTCTATACAGGTGTAAAGCATGGCCTTATGCTGATGTGTTTTACCCTGGTCCTGAAATATACAGAGATCTATACCAGGGACTAAGAAAAGGAGTACTTGTGGCACCTTAGAGACTAACCAATTTATTTGAGCATAAGCTTTCGTGAGCTACAGCTCACTTCATCGGATGCATACTGTGGAAAGTGTAGAAGACATTATATACACAGAGACCATGAAACAATACCTCCTCTCACCCTTCATGGTCTCTGTGTATATAATGTCTTCTACAGTTTCCACAGTATGCATCCGATGAAGTGAGCTGTAGCTCACGAAAGCTTATGCTCAAATAAATTGGTTAGTCTCTAAGGTGCCACAAGTCCTCCTTTTCTTTTTGCGAATACAGACTAACACGGCTGTTACTCTGATACCAGGGACTGATATTGTCCCTAATTTAGGCAAACCAGAATAGACCGTGACACCTTTAAGGTATCTTCCCTGGTATTTGCCCATAATAATTCTCCTCTTAATCTCAACCCACTTATTCTTTGAACCATTCTGAACATTCCTCTGTCCTTGGGCACTTACCCCTCTAAATACTAAAGTTGCAATCCCAACAGATGTTTTTTTTTCAGCTAAACTATTCAGATTTTAGTCCTCTAATCTTTCCTCCTTAGTCAAGCTGTCCTTCCCATTTGTTCTTTTTTGTTGCAGGGATGGAAGTACACAGAAAGCCATATGCAATTCTCGATGCTGTCTCACCAGGATGGTTTCAAGAGGCACTACCTACCTCTCTGGTTTGTGTTGGAGGCCTCTCCATTTACGGTTCACTAGCATCCCATTTCTCTTGCGGCACTACGCCTTTGTGTGTCTCTTGCTCCCACTGATTCTGTGTTTTGGATTGTTCTCTCCCTCCCCAGGTTGAGTACCATGAGTTTTTCAACAGGTTGAATCTCACCATATTATCTTCTGCCCATGGGCCATAGCACGCCATCCATTTGTAAACAGAAAGTCCCATTAACAACAATGGCATGACCAGACCCCACAATTCTAGCCCTTTTCATTCCCGCCCCAACCCCGTCTTCAGTGGGGTTCACAACACCTTCCAGTGAGTGCCATCAGCTCTCCCTGTCCTCTCAAACTCCACCACCCCATCCTTCCTTGTCTCGTCACTCTGGCCAGCAGAACCTTTCCTCCTGCTACCAGCATCATCTGCATTTCCATCCCTGCTTCTCTTGTTTCTACCACCTGCCCTGGCATTCCAAACCACCCTTTTAATGAATTAAACACACTACACGCTCCATCTCCATTTGCACTCATGCTCAACCATTCTGCTTGAAACTTCACCCCATATCAAGGATGCCCAGTAGTTGCCTCCCCTAAAAAGTAGCCCTTTGCTAACACCTCCCTGCCGTTAGAAAGATGGCATAACTGGAAACAGCCATGTTTTTACTACTGGCAAAAAAAAAATCAAAACAAGTGCTTTCTAGTCGCTGATCAAAGGAGATAAAAGCATACGCAAATGTTATGGTTGTGTGCATTAAATACATATTCAAATTAAAACACAGCCCTTGGGCTCTTGACAAATTGCCAGCGCAGCCCCTGACGTTGCAAAGTTCAGCCACCCAACTACAGATGCTACTTGTATGGTGTATTGTAATCTATGGCTGTCACTTACACTTGTACCTATAGGCATGAAACATTTGTCTAAATGATACAAGAGATGGTTTTATTATTCTCAGAACTATATTGAACCTGGCTAGGAAAAGACAGAGAGCTTTCTTGTGCCAGACAAGATGGAGGCCGCTCAGTTATGTGGAGCGATTTAGAGAAGAAAATAAGGTAAAACTAACTTTAACAATGGTGGGGGGTGGGGGGAGTATACAATGCTTGCACCAACACGAATGTCATCGTGAGGAGGAGATGCAGAAGATCTGTCCAAAAAAAGTTACAGAGAGGGCTCATCTGATGAAAGTAGGAATTTCCGATCCCACACAAACCCAGAGGATACATTAAAAGAAGCAGAAGAATCGCTGCTTTGTGCTGCTAATCTCATTCTGGAGAAGGCTCCGCTGTAGCAGTGGGATAGCGAAGGGAAACCCCTGAGTGTAACGCAGGATTGAAATGACGTGTAGTGTGTATAGCTACTGGAGCATAAAAAGGAGAAAAAAGTGGAAACTGAGGGGGGGGGGAGGAGGTAGGGGAGAGAAAACACACACACAATGTTTATGCACTTGAATATAATAGAACTTGATTTGTCCTAATATTGTCCATATGATGTATATTGACATAACAGATCTGGATATGAAACAGAGAATTACATAATGGTCACACACACAGTACATGGAGGGAGTGCCATGTGTTATTGCTTTCTAGTTATTTCACACACACACACTATGTTCTTGCCCTGATAGTGACTTGCACTAACGCTATATGTTCACCACACACACACACACACACAAAAAAAGGGGGTGTTCTTAAAACAGGTTAGCTAATCCAATTTAGCTAATGCAGGTTAAAATAGCAGCAAAGACTTGGCAATTCAGTTAACTTAGGTGAATTCAACTGCAGGCTCCCCTACAGACTTTAACCTGAATTAAAAGCGGGTCTTTTTGTCAGGTCTTCACTGCTGTTTTAACCTGACTGAGCTAGCTGGAGTTAATAACACACCTTTTTTTGCAGCAAAGATATATGCAAAGCCAAGTTAACCTCACCTGCCAAGCATGTCCGTCATTTAAATGATTTTCATAATTAGAACCAAATATATTAAAAGTGCATTCAAAACCATGGGGAATTAAGCTTAAAGACCAACGATAAGAGGCTGAACAGAACATAGTGGGAGGAGAAAAGCAGTAGTACACAGGAGGCAAGATTCAATATATAACCGTCAAGAATAAAAATAATCTAACTTTTAATAACATACCAGGATAAAAAAAAGATGGCTAGATATATGGAACTGTGACCGTTTTTGAAGTTATCAGAATACAGATCTAGAAAGGAGGTCCAAATCTCCTTAAAATTCTCCCTCAGTCATTTCTCTAAGGCCACCATATCTCTTCCAGACTTGCCACATCACTCATTTCATTGTACCAGTCCCACAATCTTCAGCTGGTTTGTCAATTTCCAATTCCCTTAAAATGATTCTTTTGGCCACTACTGATGCTCGTAATAAAAATTGTTCCCAAGGTCACCTCTATCTTTTATCAACATTTCAACTCTTGCCACATTAAAACATTAACATTCTTTAGGTCCCCAGCAATGTCCGTTTATAATCATCCTTCACCTGCCGATTTTTTCTCAATGCGCCCCTGATTTAGAGTGATACCAAAATGATCACCTTTTGTTTCCCATAAACATCATCTAAAACAGCTGGAAAGGAAAACAGAAGCATACTGCATACACAATAGCTGATCATTTGTGACACTAAGGAAAGAGAGCCAAACTTTCACTGCTACACCACTCCTGGAAGCTTGTCTAAATTAGGAATTTTTTCCACCACTCTTACTCCCCCAATGCACTTGTGACATACTAGTGTAAAAAAGGGAGTTTGTACTGGTGAAAAATCTGGAGACTGTGAGCATGAGATTTTTCTCCACAGATCCAGCCACAGCACCAGAGGGCTAGAGTCTATAAAAGTGCAGTTCTGATACACTTAAAAAGAAATATAAAATGTTGTATGGAAATCCACACAACAAAAGTCTCTCCTAATTCTGCCTCAACAACGGGAAAAAGAGAAAATGGTGAGGATGAGAATTATGGGCTGTATGATCTTAGGGAGATCTCTTAGGGAGCAAATTTTGCTGCATTGAGCAGTATTCCTGCAATTCTAGACTTGCTGGAATTTCTTTAAAGGGCCCCCCAGCCCAATTGGTAAGATGCAGCAATCACTATGCAAACAGAGGACAGGCTGCTCTGCCAACCCACCTCTTCAAAAAACTGTTTTCAGACAAACCATAGCAGAAAAGATTCTCTCTCTCTGCTCCTCTCTCATTCATCTCAGATTTTAAAGTTCACACCTGACTAATTGGGACCCCTTAAATGTTACCATCATTAAGTGCAGACATTTGCCCCACACACTCCCTGCATCCTACCCTCTTTTATTAAAAAGATACATGCACAGAGTTAAAGTTTTGCAATTAAAATAAAAGCAAAAATTCAAGGGTTCTTACAGTAACATTAACTCAGCAAGCTCACACATCCCTTATATTTTAGGGTATACATTGTATGACAGTGCTAGGTTAAGCCATGCATTTAAACCAGACACTGGTACAACCAATACATGGTTTTGATCGTGTATGTTAGATTGAGCTAGCTAACACCTCCTAAAACTGGACAAAACTCTGCAAATTGTACTTAAGCAAATGCTAAACTTGTCCACTTACAGCTTTGGATAGTGGAGCACCCAGGCTGTAACTGGACAAGTTTAGCATTTGCTTAAGTACAACTTGCCTTGACTAGAGCTAGGCGTTAGATCACGTTAGCTAGCTAATTAATTCTACCATCACACCTTTAAATCCTAGTTCAGACAAAGCCAGAAAGTGCAACATGCTGTGTTAACATTGTTGCAGGAACCTTAAATTAATTTCCTTAAATAACCACTATTATAATATAATTATAAACCAACAAGAACGTTGCTGCAGTCTTTAGGAAGGAAATGAAATTCAGAATTTCCCTTTTGCAAACAACCTCTCTGCTTACCAATGTTGCTATATTAGAAAAGCTAAATAACAAGCAAGCTTCATCCCCGTCTTCCCTCCAACAAGGTCCATTCTCCAACAGCTAAAGTGTTGGAAAGGAATAGGTTTGTTGTGAACTAGAGCAATGACGGCTAGTCTACAGTAGTTTTCCTCCCTTCCTCCGCTAGAATTTCCTAGTAGGTGTTCAACTCCAGTGGTAGTTGCAATGATGGACGCTCTAATGTCAACATGGACCAGGTGGTCACCAGCAATGCCTGGACTTGCTGTGAACAGGTTTAAATGACACTGTGACATACATAAAAAGAAAAGGAGTACTTGTGGCACCTGGTGCCCTTTCTATGCAGATTGTCTAGAACAGGTCAATTTGCCCCGGTATAACTACCCGTATGTAGTTTAAAAAGCAAGACTGTTGCACCTACAGGAGGGGTCCGCACTAGCTTTCTGTACTGGTGTTTGTTACACCAGTTCAAGTCTCTCTCGTGTAGACATGGCTTCACAATGACAGTCACTAGGGTCACTGCACCGGAAGAAGTGCTGCACCCATGGGACAGTTCCAAAAATGAAGACTAGTGCAGGAACAGAGAAGCCAGTTCTTCTCATAACGTTCTCTGGCTTCGCAAGCTTTGAAGTGATCTCAATTTAAGTCGGTGGAAAAATGGGTAGTGGAGGGAAGGAGGGTCAGGGAATCTCAATCCATTCCCGTCCTTCTTACACCGTAATTTACCAATGTGCGCTCTAAATATTTCTAAAAAAACCTATGAGGGGACCAAAGTAACACCTGGCCTAACTACCATATTCACAACTTCCCCTTGGGGTGAACAGACACAGAACAGTCATTGTTCCTCTATCAACCTTCAGCTATTTGTTGTCAACAAGTTGGAAACCCAGACAGCGTGTGTGTGTGTTTGGGGGAGGTGTTCCTACCCTAGACTTCATTGCCAAGGATTTTCCACTTGTGCTGCTACTGCAGCAGATCTAGCAGTAAAAGTGTGAACGTAGACAGGGCTGCACACGACCGGTTCAAGCATGAGCCCCGTTCAGAGCCAGTCTAGATCATGGGGGTCCGGAGCCCTGTTTGCAAAAGAGCCTCTCTCCACCACTGCTATTGGGGGGACAGCGCTGGTGGTAAATTTAGGTCAAAAATGCCTAGTTTAGACAAGGGAGGGGCATGCGAGGGAGAAATACCACCCCTGGCAGGTCTCTAGTCAGCTAACATTCCTCCTTGTTTTATATTACAAGCCGGCACTCCACAGCACCAGACCCACCACACTACCCAGAGGGGAAGTGTGATTTCAAGGACCATTAAACACAATGAAATTTTCCCCACTGAACACAATGAAATTTTCCCAGAATGTATCATAATTACAAAAATACCTGTGCTGAACCACTAAGCTGATCAGTTGAATTTACAGCACTGGATAACTTTAGAGTCCATATCCCAATTCCAGCTTGCGGCAGGCTGGTGTAGAGGTTACAGGTTATTATTTCTTACCATTTGTCTAGCACTAAACTGTGTGATAGGCAATTTACAGGCAGAAAAGACGGCAGCCCAGGTCTGTATTAAGAGCATTTGGCCAGTATGGCTATACCAGATGCTACGCCAGCAAAGCACTCATGTGGATGCAGCTTATATCAGCAAAACTGCACTTTTGCCAGTATAATTGCAGTTACGTGGGGCTTTTGCTGGCACCACTATGTCATATGAGAGGTGTTTATAATTTTTGCCAGCATAGCTACATTGGTTAGGAGTGCGGGTAAAAAAACAAATTTTATGCAGGCCCAAGTCTCATACTCAGTAAATACGTGCAACAGACTTTCTTGCCTATCACTGCAATGGTGTACATAGGAACAGTTTCCAATCCATTTTAAAATTCTCACACTTCCTATATCCGGACACAGATACTTAACGTGGAAATATAAAAGCATCTCTTCCCTCAATCTGGGCCCTTTTTCTTTGGCTGGCGAGCTTGCAAGTTTTATTTATTACTTATCTTGCCATTAAGATTTAAGTCCCTTCTTGTGGATTAAGGAAGCCTTAGTGGAACACTCTGGAAAATCAAGTTCCTCAGACCAGAATGTAACAATACCTACAAAGAGCACTCACCAGATTATATACACACACCCCACCCAGAAATATAATATCCTAACACTGGGGAAAAGCAGTGGCAGTTTTTTTTTTGTTTTGTTTTTCAGGGAGTTTGGTACATTTTGATATAGTCAGGTCCTGGGCAAGTTTCTCTCACGCATCTCTGCTACTTGACATCAACATGGTCCTGCATCGGCCCATGCTGTTCAGTCTCAGGCTTTTGCTATGCCGAGATTGCCAATGGTAACACACTAACTCTGGGTTTTGTGCTGGAAATAAAAGTGCTTTGTGGATTAAGCCGAGACCACTAAACTCATTTCACTTGTGACCTAAGGCAAAAACCAATAACCCACCAGATTTTGAACCAGGTCTCCAGAGATGAAAGGCTAGTGTATTAATGGACTCTGCAATCTGGCATCATTGATTACAATCACCTTCTCTTTTATTTAAAGTACACCTCCTCTTCTTGCCGAACTCCTTTGCTGCTGTGGATGAGATGCCATTGCATAACGTCACCTTCCTAACTCTTTTCATGGACATTTAGCAGGACCCTTAGGAAGGTGCCATGCTACCTCCTGGCTGGCATGTACATCCGGTCTTCTGCCACCCAAAAGCGACATGAGCGACCTGCCTATCTCCAACAAGCCAAGAATCAAAGAAATGTAGAACCACTAGGAATAACTGCATTTAGCCAGACCTAGGTCTGAGCTGGCAGAGAAGCCAGTTCTACCTTCTCACTGCCCCTAGTAAGTATCCCCTTCCCCATAACTGCAACAACTCACACTGTACTGCATCAGACAAAAGACTTCTGTCCCCATCCCCCCCCAAAAAATCTTCAATAGATCAGGATTATTGGCAAGTTCACATGAAAAATACACACATAAGAGAAGAGACAACTGCCTGCAAGTCTAGCTGAGCCAGAGCGCAGGGTCCTTTAGCTCGGGGTTTTCTAGCACAGAAAGGCTACACAGCAAAGAATTTTGAAATCAATAGGCTAAAAGAACTAGATCCAGAAGCATAGTAAATCACGCTATTTTTAAAGGGATGAATTTAGTTTAAGATGACTTGGGGAGGGATTCAGCAGTCACTTTCTTTAGTCCTGCTTATTCATTGACTGATTTCAAGATGCTCTGTTAAAATGCTACCCCTCCCTCATTCAACAACTTAAAATGAAGGGGGGAATGGGAGAAGCTCTAAATAGCAGGAAGCAATCATCATTTAAAATGAAATTGTTAAAGCCATAAAAAAATCCCTGTCTACCAACTGCCACAGTATAATGGAAGTTTAAACTGTTAATTGTACATATCTTTTTAATGCAATTTAGCCTGTCTGGGAATTACCACTCCCTACTGTAGCCAACCTGGGTGAGAGAGCTTTGTTAATAGTAATACAGGGTAGAGAGTTTATGAGGGAGTGCAGGGAATGAATTGTGAAAGGCTGATGAGGGAGTTATCTCGGAAGTGGCTTAGATGTAAAATCCGAACTTGTGGAAAAGAGAAGATTAAATTCCTTTAAAGAAGGACCAGATCTCCCCACTGGCTTACCAGCCCGGGAGGAGTTCTACCTGAACCCCCTTTCAAAGGACAGTATTAGCACCTCAAAGCCACAAGAGCGATAGAAGCTTCTGGGATCAGCCAGAGGAAACAGGGGGTAAACATAAAGCAATTATTTCATGAGATAGCCCAAGCAAGCAAGGCAGGGAGGGAGGGTGGGGGAAAGCTTCTATTAATACAAATTGGAAAGGTAATTGTAATCATTCTCCCCAGCAAAGAAACACAGGTTTGTACGTCTTCTAAAAATAAAAGGAAACTAAAACCCTGATACTAGGCTCCACCTGTTTGTCTAGGCAGGGAGATCAATTTTAGAGAGATTACATTTTGCCTTAGCAGGAGGTGGTGGAAAATGAGGTGTTTGCCCATGTGCTTCGTTTTATTGCTCTTCATTTTACACCTCTTGTTTTAGCACCTGGAAAATTGGCACTGACATCCATTCTAAAACCAATAAATCTCTCCCTCCATTCGGGCTGCTTCCTTCTTTGCAGATGTTGGCAATCAGGTTTGTAAATTTCAAAGTCATCCATTCCATGCGCTGTAGAGAAAGGCAGGTTTATTATTGCAAAACTTGTCCCCTACCAACGCCTAATGTAACCTCAGAGTCACCTTTCCACACCCAGAAAAAAAGAAATGTAACTGAAGAAATATCTGAGCGCTGGACTGCAAGCAACCTCCTTTCAGGCCACAAACACGGGCTACACAACACGAAGTAGCTGAAAAAGCAACATATTTTTAAATGTGCAATGAAAGAAAAATAAACAGTTGGCTGGCACATGTGCAGACCGATTCCCAGCTATATTGACTTATAAGAATTTCAACCAAAAAAAAAGGCAGGCACTTGAGATTAGGTTTTATGTATTAATAAGAAATAGCCCCAAAGCACTTTAGAAATTGCATCCATCCGGCTGGTAAAGGATTGATTCTTTAAAAGAGCGTAACCCGTAAAACCCCCCCTCTACACAACAGCTTTCTATCTACAGTTTTAAAAATAAAAACACTTCCAGCTACTCAGCTTTTTAACGGAGTCACACACGCAACCACAAAAATGCATCCTCAGTTAATGTGCAAAAGTTGGACATTCTGCAAGCCCCAGGGATTCATAATGCGATGTGTGTGTGTGTTATTTCTGACTGCCTCCCCTCCCCCCACTCCCCTCCCCTATGTGGACCCCTCTCTCTCCAAGGGGTAAGGGGAGGTCTGGGAGCAGGGAATTTCTGAGAACACTAAAACTTTTCATCTGCCTTGAATCACTCCCAAAGCAACCGACTACCGCTGTAGCTCAAAACCCGGACAATAAATTACTGGGGGAGAGGGAAAGAGAGGAAGGCTCGATCGGACATTCTTAGCTTGCATTCCTTGTACATTCCCCCCATGCAATCAACGAAATAAGGCTGCTCAAAAATTAAACCATGTTGGCTTCATGTGGTATATTGGGGGTATTTATCGTCGATGCATTAAAAAAAAAAAAGCCAGCCGCCACACCGCTTGGACCGCTTTCTCTTCTCCCCCCTCCCCAGCCAGTTTCCTGGATTTTTAAAATCCAGCTGGTGTCTATTAAACAATTTACTTTTAGGATGTTGAACCCTCCCCCCCAAAAAAATCCTGCCATACTTAACGAACTTCCCAGGACGCCACGCAGACGCTGGGGAATGAAAGCAGAGGGGAGCCCTCAAACCCTAACACAAACAGACTTTAGCAAAACAAAGCGTGTTGCAGCTATGTAACTGCCCTGCTTAGAAACTGGGGGTGGAAACTCGCCCTGTCTCCCACCCCTCCGTTAGCACCTCTTGCCATTCCGCTGAAAAGCACGAACAAGATTCTCTCCCTCACTGAAATTATCATCCACAAAACAGGAATACCAACCAGAGAGCGATCTCGCCTTGCAATTAAGATTCAGACTTTTTTCTTCTTCTTAATACTGTTCCCGGCAAGATATTTAAATTGTTACATCTTGGGGCGGGAAGGGGGGGGTGGTATTTAGACTAGAAACCAGGTAATCCTAGTCCGCATTTGTGTTTAAACCAAAGGAAGAAGCGAGATTTCTCCTTTGTCCCAGTTTTATATAAAAATAGTTTTTTGGGGGGAAAGTGTAATCGAGCAAGTAAAATAAAATAAAAGGGGGGGAGGAGGAATCCGGAATCGAGGAAGGTGGGAGAAATCTTGGGGGTTTGTTTCAAGCAAAAAACCACGAGACAAGTTTCAAAGATATCAGTACAAAATTGTAATCAGCGGGAGAGCATTTTAGAAGGGCATGGGACGCATTTCAGGTCCGTTTCTTCGAGGGGAGAGAAAGTAAAAAGCGCCCCAGACACTGAAATGCCTCCCTAGACTTCACACCCCACGCGCCAACCTTCCTCCTCCTCGGGGAAAATGAAACATTTTGGGAGGAGGAAAAAAATGAGATTGGATGTATTTCGTCCCGCGCCAGGGTGAGCTAGAGCCCCCGAGCCGGGACCCACCCTTCCCGGGGCTCTGCAAGGAGCTGGGGGCTTGTCCTTTCCAGCTCAGCCTCAGAGATTTAAATCACACACACCGCCAGCGGGGCCGCAAAGCGCCTTACCCGGGTGGGAATGGATGTTGATGCCCGATGCGAGGTATTTTCCAGGTGCCAGAGGGGCCGGGAGCCCCGCAGCCATGTGGCCGGCGGATGGAGCGATGCGCCCGGCTGCGCTGGCGGGTCCGACTCGGTGACTCTCCATGGCCAGCCCGGACAGCAGAGGAGGGGGAAAAGATCGGGGAAGCCCAAAATCTCTGCCATCCATCATCCACTCGCGAACTCCGAGTTGACTTTAGCTCTCCCCCCCTCCCCCCCGTTCAGATGTTTTTTAAAACTAAGGTGTGAAAGCGTCCCATGGCGCGGTGGGGTGCTGGGGTCCTGGCGAGGCGAGCGCCCTGCAGGGGAGAGACAGACACAAACACGGCGGCGGGGGGTTACCGTCCCTCCGGTGAATTCACCCTCACATCCAAACCTCACACACGCGATTAGTCAATTTGTTTGCAAACGGAGGCTAAATGATTTAAACAGCAAGTCACCCAAAAGTTAAACTGATTTCCCCCCCCCTCCAAACAACCGATATAAATCATTTAAAAAAATATCCTCGCCTTGAAGGGGGAAAAGGAGCGGGTTTGACAGAGAGAAGACCACAACGTTGCTTGGGAGACTCCGATATTTTTGTTGCAATAACAGCAGAGAGAGAATTCGGTTTAATTAAAAGAACCTTCCGCTCTGCCCCCCGCCGCACCAAAACCAAGGGGGAGTTCAGCAAGCCCTGCTAGATCGGGTTAAAATAATTTTTGACAAATAATAAAAGCCTCACTCAGGCATTCCGGACGCTCCTGCCCCACGAATCTGGTTGAAACCAGCCACCGCAGTATATATTCTTCTCCACAATCACCAACTTTAGGTTACAAAACCGCGAAACCTCCCCTTCCCATAGATTAAAATGTCCCACTACACATTTACCCATTATCTTATCCTGAAAGTATTTAATATTTAACTTTTTAGCCCTTGAGGACTCCACTAGGTACACGCAGTTGGGGAGTTTTAAACGAAGATTATTATTGTTGTTGTTGTTTTATTATTATTAGGCTTTTAAATCGGTGTTCCTTAATCCACTTAAAATAGCTTTTGTGTGAAAGTGGATTTATTACTGAACACACGATTAAAAAAAAAACCCAACAACAACGATACAATTGTAATTCTGAGATTACCATGAGATGGGACTGCATCTTGTCACGGTTTTATAAGAAACAGAATTATCCTCAGTTTCATTTTCAGTTACTGATTTACTAAGGAATATTCTTACATATTTTCTAAACCGCGGCTTGTTTGCCAATGAAATTAGTTGGGGGGGAAGCTTAATTCGAGAACCCTCTTATACTTCGTAAATACTCATCACCTTTCAGTTAAAATGTTAAGATATCTAGAATTTACTGAAAGAAAAGGGGCGGTAGAGGGAAGCAGGATATTTTAAATCTGTTCCCCCCCCCCTCAAATATTTATTTTCAATACCATGCAATCATTCCCATATATACGTTTTAAAGGGTACTCAAGCTGTCTAGTGAGCATTGGTTTCCAGATCAAGTGAAGAATTCTTATGTATTCCATGTTTTCTCTCCAGGGCAAATACTCAGAATTATCTGAAATAAATTGAAATTATTTCCACCCATGTCTAACCTACACATAGTTTAAAAAGAGGGAATGCACTGTCCAGAAAGCCAAAGTCGCTCAAAAGCCATTTAACATGAGTTTTCTTACCAGCTTTGTTTCTTATTTTAGCCTGGTTTTAGTTACATGTATTCCACCAGCTTTATTAAGCAGTGGCTCTTCCCCTCCTCTGGTTACCAGATGAAACATTTACTTTAAAAAAAAAAAAACCAACATAATTCTGGACATCCTTAGTTACATGTTTTCCATTTTAAACAGGGGGTGTTGCTGCGTTGTTTTTTTTTTAAAAAGCCCTCCTCCTATTCGTATATTTTACAGTGGAATGAAATAACATTATGACAAAATGGACAAGTTTAGCTGACCCTTTTGATTCTAGGCTTTTTTGGTGGGGGGGAGTTAATTTATCTGCCTTCCTTCAATGTTCCAATTTCAAAACCTCCTTACTTTTCCTTCCTCTTAAACGCAGTTAAAATGGCTGCATTCCTGCTTTTAATTAAAAACAGCCCATAACCATAACATGTCTCTCTCTCTTACCTCCTTTCCAAGCCTGTATCAGCAAAGGAGAAGTTGCGGAGTCGCTTTGGAAACCTTATTTTTATTTTCGATTTTTTTTTTTTTTTTTTGGTGTGTGTGTCGGGGGAGGGGGTGGAGAAAGGAGGGGGCTTTTAAGTAATGAAATTGGGGTGAAATCAAAGCCAACTACACTACGGGAAGGTTTTTGGAGGGTGATGGGGGAGTGGATCCTATAGCAAAGCTATTCGCCAAAAACGCAAACCAAACCTAGTTAACTTGCTGCAAAAAAATAAATTCGAAGAATTCTACCTTTCCAGCCCCGAAGAATCCGCCTCTCTCCTCTATGCAACTCTCTTCTTTGGCATTCTTTAGCTCTTTGCCTTTGCTTTCCTCCCGTCTCAGAAATTAGATCCAAGCTAGAACAGTACTTTTTGCCCGTCTTGCCTTTTTTTGGTATAAAAATGTCCTTTTAGTCCATAAGTCGGTCTCACCCTCTCCTCCACCCTGAAAGAAAAAGGAGCACCGGCACCGATCTCTCTGCTTTCCTTTAAAATCCAGCTTTCCTGCTCCAGAGGTCTCTGCTTTTTAATAAAATCCAGGTAGCGCTGGTTTGGAGAATTCAGAATCTCCATATACAGCCCGCGATTGGAAAAGGTACATTACACAAACCCCCTTTCAAGTTCCTCTCTCTGGATCTTAAAAAAAAAAAAAAAAAAAAAAAAAAACCCTCTTTAGCAATGAAACAAGCATTGTTCCTCCCGTCCCACCCCTCTCCAAGCTGGCCAGCCAAAAATTCATAGTAAGTCTCCCATTGGCTGCTCGCCCTGCCACTCACCCTCATGTAAACACTTTGGCCCTCAGCCATTCCTATAAAACCAATTATGGACCAAGGACTCGACCCGTTTCTAGGCTCCCCTAACAGGGCTGAATGATCAAAACTGGTGGTGAGAATTTTTAGCGGCCGTTTCAAGGCTGCCCTCGCCCTCCCCCTCCCCAGTCTGGGCTGACTGATCAAAATAGAAGGTGATTGTAGCCGCAGTTCGGGTCTGTTCATTTCGCTCTATTTAGTGAAAACGCTGCATTTAGCGAAAGTCCCCTATTTTCAGGGAACGGGGTGGGGGGGCCGGTTCTGATTGAAAAATAAGCTTTCAGCACCGAGGGCAAATAATGCAAGGGGGGGGGGAGGGTTGTCCTCTTCTTCCCCCCTTCTTTCTGCAGTTGCTAGCTGGGGCTTTACTGTACCGGGAAATATTTCCCAACTTTAAAAAAAAAAAACAACAACCCTCCCCCATTTTATCATTTCAAACAGAGCTTTAATTGATTCCCAGAGAGAACGTTTGTCTGAACGGGACTGGGAGGAGAGGGGACAGAGCAGGAGTTTGTTCCAAGTACCCGTGGGCGCGAATGGGCTTGGGGAAGAACCTAAAGAATCCTTCACTAGACGGTAATCGAAGGCAGCTAATCTGTAATGTTTTCGAGAGGCCGGTGAGTGTGTGTATAACCTTTTCGACAGAGGTTCCTATAGAAACATAGGTGATAAGAGCCAGCTGCAGCCCGGCTGGTTAAAATAATCCCAGAATAAATGAACATTAGAGGAGAGTAAATAGTCCCTTTATATAGCTCCTTTGAAAGCAAACAAACGCCCCCCCCCCAAAAAAAAAAATCCGAGCTGAAAACACGATTAAAGAGCAATGAATGATCTGTGGTCAAAAATCCCAACTGACATTTCATTTCATTTGCATTTCACTGCTGGGCTCCTACGGGACCCTTCTCCCTCCCCATTTTAATAAACATGCTTGGGCTCTGTTTTTTCCACCTCGTGTTAAATTTCAAAGACAACCTTCCCCCCTTCCTCCCCATGCGAAATCTGTTTAGGTGGGAGAAACCCGGTGCTGAGCAGAGACGAGATCTGCTCGCTGCCCTAGCTGGAGGAGAAGGCGGGGGAAGACGAGAGAGAAACCAAACGACTGTGTATTTGATATTACAGTGCCTCGTTCAGCATAATCCGTTTTCACCCTGCGTTGTTGGTCTGTTGTTGTTTTCCCCGCCTAGGAAGATGAACATGCCTTGATTTAGGGAGAGGGAGAGAGAGACACGGCTCCGTGTAAACGGAGAACCTGTCTCAAAATTCAGCCGCCTTCCTCACGAAAATGCGTTTAAACTATTTTTAACAGCAAGCGAGCCGTGCCTTCTTTTAACCTTCAGATGCGGTCTGGAAGGCTCTGATACAGTAATGGTTAACCAATGCTGCGCTTTAGCGAGAGACATTGTAAACAGCTTTGTTTTGTTACCCCGGGTTTGGATTAAGTGCTCTACGGTTTGGTTTTTATTTTGTTGGGGGTTTTTTGTTTGTTATTTTTTTAAAAAGCCTTAGATTTAACAGTTTAGGCGTTTAAATCAGTCGAACCACCTCTTCTCCCCCAATCAAGCAGTCCTGAAATTCGTCAAGAGGTTAGAAACTCTCTTTCCCCCCTCAACTTGGGTATTTAAAGGGGGAGGGGAAATCGAATTTAATTCCAGTATAAATTAAAAACAAAAAACAAAAACAAAAAAACCCTCGAGTCCTGTAGGATAGTTTCAAGTTGCCCATAGTCAAACCGTAGCTAGCTGGTTTCTAGGCTGCCCTCTTTTGGAAGCAGAAGAGGAGGGAGAGAGACGAGGAAAGGAAGGGGGGGGAACCCCCAAACCTAAAATAGTAATGAGCTGAGAGGAAAAAGCAATTCTGTGTGTTAAAGCAAAGAAGATCTCATCCAAATTTCACCCCGGCGCCTTCTGAAACCCCAGTGAAAGGACGGCAATTTCAGCAGGACTCATCAACAGTGGATTGATCCAAAATTAGCCAAAGGATCAACAAGAAGAAAGGGGGGGCGACGAGCAGAGAGAGAGAGAGGCTTGGTGGGAGGGGGAAGAGGAGGCTATTGCAAAGAAAATGAATGCAAGTCCGTGGCTTATGGCTGCCTGAACAGAATGCGGAGAGATTTTGAATGATCATTGGAGCAGCAATGAGTGACAGCTTCCCTCTGAGTTTACGCTTCTTCTTTTTTTTTCTTTTAAAATAGCGCTTTATTCCTCGAAAAGCTTGCAAATTCTACATGCAATTTAAAAAAAAAATCCACCGCTAATAAATACCCTAACGATCAAGGAGGGAGCCATCCAGCCATTGTCTTCGGACTTCTCAACTCCTGGATTCGGAATTTTTTGTTCTCCTTTAGCAGACCAAAGGGGGAAAAAATAAAAATGGCTTAATGGCTTTTATGTGGCTTTAAACGCGTACTGTATAAATGTTTATGTTCTCACACCCGGATCCTACAAGACGCTGTAATTGTGATGGTGGGGTATGTATGCAATAAATCATTTAGTTGCTAATAAAAAATTCTGCCTATTTGTCCTTAGTTTGCCAATGGCGCTTGCATTTTTCAAGTGTGTTTCTCATCAGTTGGGAAGGGAATCTGCATTTCATTAAAGCTGCAGTTTCTCTGTTGATCAATCTTTCTCTTTCCCCGCTTTGTCAGCCACCCAAAAACCCCCCAAAAGCTTTAAGCAAGAAAAATGTACTAGGTCAACTCTCAATGCAAGAAGAGCCTTGGAGCTATTTTTTAATAGCATTTTATGTCATCAAATGGTTTCCCTGACGAGGCTTTCGAGATGTTGTTATGGAGGGAAAAATGCAAAGCAAATCCCATAACACGGGCTGCCTTCCGCTGTAAACAATACTGGGTGGGTTATTTTTCCTTCCCCCTCGAAAAAAATAAATAAGAGCTGGCTTTCCATCGCCAACTGCAATCTTGTCCTGTAGCAAATATTTAATTGCCTTGATCTTTGCCACCGATAGCGAAATCATGGATTTCTCCCTCCCCCCTTTGGTGCAGTCGGACTGATAGATACCAGCTGGGTGGAAGCCATCTTGTGGGCTGGGTGGAGTACCAGGGGAGAAAACACATTTCTTTAAAAGCCTGGTATTCTCGCCTGGGAAACTTTTCTCCCCCGCCCCCTCCCCAATATATAAGAGACCGTGGGCAATCAGCCACCTGCCAGGTTAGTAATTAACCCCTTTAAATAAAGTTACCTTTCTAGAAAGCTGCCGGTCTCAGCTCGGGGAGAAGATGCCAGACACTCTCCTAGATAGCTATGTTTTTAAATCGTGCTTTTTACAAGTGACCTTTTGTTTCCCTCTACCGTCTTCGGGGTCTGTGCCTGTTTTTCCTGCCTAAATATTTGAACCCAAGGCTCCAGAAATCCATGATTCGAATCAAGCGGAGGGAAGGAGCCATTTTCTCGTTCCCACCCACCCCCCTTCGGTTTCTTTCAAACCGGAAAAATAATGTCTGGGTTTCTACTACTTTCAGGTCTATATAACCCACCAAACCAAACATTTCCCCTCTTCTCCCGCCTCTCTTCGGTTCTGAGTTATGTTAGTCAACTCTCTTTTTTAAAACTGAGTGTACAGAAACTCAACGGAGCGTATCCAAGTCGATTTCTTTTCTCTGCCAAAGGCACATCTGCCCTTCAAACCAGCCGACCTGCTCGGTATTTGTGTTTGCAGAATACAACTGAACCGAATTAAAGCGCATTAGGGATTTCCCTTCCCTTCATTGTTCTAATCGGCGTTAATTAGATTAGACTTTCTTTTGTTTTGCTGCTGTTTGTTATATACCGTTTACAGCGTGGGTTTGCTTTTTGAGGCACTGTACAACCGTAAACACACAATTATTCCCGGCTGGGTTGACAAAATACTTTTTTTTTTTCTTATCAAAGGACACTCCAACCTTGAAGCCGTCTTTCCGCTGTTTCCCCACAAAAGCCAAACTCGTTTTGCCTTCAGAGGCCCCTCCTTTGTCTTCTTTTCCCTCTCCAGACCCCGGGATATGATGCTGATCTTTACCTGCTGCTTTGGAGCTAATCAGCTTTTATGAAAGAATTCCTAGCAGAAACCTAATCGCTTACCCCAGTGGTCAACACAGATGAGAAAGCCAGCCCTGGTTTTAATACTGCCCTTTGTAGTTTATCTGTAGGTAGGACGGAGTACGTGTAGCTTGTTATATATTTAAATACGTGACTACACTTATTTTCACACTCACTTTAGAACACAATCGTGGTTGGTTTCCCCTAGCTGTTTTCTAAACTGGGGTTTATTTATTGCGCTCAAACCAGTGGGACGTTAGCAATGTGCCAGCCTGGCTCCTCAGAAACTTTTTCTTTTGGATAGTTTTTAGAACGATCTATTCTTTTTTGTTTTAAGCCATTCATAGTCCTAGGAAGCCTTTGAAATCTACCAACTAGTAACACCTCCTTCATGTAGAAACGTTACAGTATATAAAAGGCTTAAGTGAAGCACTGGGCTGCTGCTTTTTTTTTAAAAAAAAAAGATAAAGCTTTCATCTAGAAGATCAAAGGTTCCCCCCCCCCTTGTTTTTTTGCTTGTAAGGTTGAGAATTTGAACCCGAGCGCTAGTTACAATGATTTTAGTTCTTATAGAATTTTCTCCCCCAATGTGGTCCTGCTGATTTGCTCAGAAATATATGGCCTTGGGTTTATTTGTCTTTGTTTCTTTCTGAACGTTAAGTCTAATTTAAAAAAAAACAAAAACGGAGTTTGGTTCATTTTCGCTCGGCGCCTTTGGTAAACGGTCAAAATTTATTCTTCGGAAGAGCTAGTTAAGTGGGACCTCGGTAGGTTTTGCTGTAAAGACGGGTGTATGAATAAGGCGAATTAATTTCCCCCTGTCCCTCATAACCGAAGCCTTCCATGAAACAGTGTAACTAAGCAAAAAACCACTCATGTTTCTAGCAAGTCTAACAGTCATTCCAGAGCCAAATTTAGCTTGGCTAGCAAGCAGATCTGAGCAGTAAATACTTGCAGATAGAATAATTTAATCGTACAGTGGTGCCTAGCGTCAGATTATATCTTGTGCAATTCCCTTTTTTCTGTACTACGTTTTTGCAGTCCAGTGTCTAGCTGGCTTGTGAACACAGTTCGGTGTTTGGCCTACAAAAGAATGAAATGAGCTCTCTGCAATTTCGAGCCATAAATCTTCTGTTTGCTAATAGGTCTCTTCTCTTCCCGCCCCCATCCCTGAAATGAAAGTGTAGCAGTAGGGCCTCTGTTGGGTTACACTGGCCTGTTTGAGATGTCCCCTCTACCCCCTTCTCCAGCCTCGTTCACTCTAAATCAGCCCCCAAGTGGTGGTGGAGGAGGGGAGAACACAGGTTCCCAAGATAAGGGGACACTGCATGACTGAGTTGGCCAGTCCCTGACAGGATGAGTTTGATTAGCCAGGGGAGCAGTTGTTCACAAATGTATGTCTCTCCTTTACCCCTGGCAGGCTTTAGCAGAACACGTGGCAAAAAGGAAAAAAAAAGAAAACTGCAGAGGGGAAGGAACTTTTCCCTGCCACATGATTTCTTAAGTAGCACCTAAATGTGTGGGGTGGGGGCTTGGCTTTCACATACAAGAAGACGGTTCATTTGTTTACATGGGATTCGGTGCCTGGGTACATACGCTTCCACCACCTCCACCGGATCGCGCAACAGGGCGAGTGTTAATAGGACTCACTCGTTTACCAGGGAAACAAATAAACAAAATGGATCTGCCATAGCTGCCCAGTGCCTGGTTAGAAATTCCGGAGTGTGTCTGAGAAGTCTCTCTCCTCTGGCGGGAGCTGTCTAGGGAGGACAGTGTGTGTCAGTCAGAAAAGCCAGGGACTGGTGGTTCGGCAGGCAGCACCTCGCACGCCTTGAATGAACGCTCAGGTGCATTGCAGAACGGCCAGGTGCTTCCACCAAACCCCTGTGGGTTTCTGACACCTACTTCCATGCGCGGTTGAAAATCAGGTCACACCGCGGATTGCACCGTCCTCCCTGCAGAGCGGACTGCCCTCTGCCCAGGGTTCTGAAAATGGAAGGGCAGCTGGCACTCGGAGGGGAGGACTGTGCCCCAGATAATACCACTGGGGTCATTTACTTACAATTTTTAGGAAATTTAATTGCCAGCTGATGAGATAGATAGAATAGTTACATGGGCCCTGGTTGCCCCAGGATAGTTTTTAAGCATGGCCAAGGCAGCCCTAACAGCTGGTGGTTTGGTTGGCTTGTAGGAAGAGGCAGAGCTACTTCAGGATAACCCCTTTTTTTAAAAAAACTTGCCAGGCCTCCTTAGCCTCTGATGGGGAAATCGCAGACGCTAACCTCAGGGGCATTTCTTTTGCCCCTTCCCGGCTATATCTTTCTACCTTTTGCTGGGAACAGAATGCACTGTAACCGCATTTGCCATCAGCTGTATGTATTTATCTAGCAATAAGTCCCTCTTCTTCCTCTAACCAAGTCTCTGCAATCCCATTTCCAGAAGTGTCGGATGCTTGTGCATGCATTTCACAATGCAGTTTTAACGTGCTTACTCCACCTTTCCAGGGTGTTTTGACATGCCAAGCTATATTTAAAGTGTAGAGTCAGTGACTTTATATAGAAACCCTGACACAAATATAGAGGGAGCATAACCCACCCCCACACTAAAGCTAGGCTATCTTGTCCAGGATTTGATCGTCGCTCAAAAATGGTTATTCCTGAAAAGATGAAGGAGTTCCACAAGCCTCAGGCTGTCAAGACCAGTGGGGAGAGGGGTGGAGGAAGACTGATGGAGCTGGGCTCCATTGGAAGCTCCCCAAATGCACCGGTTGATGACACAACTTATAAACAAACTATACAACATGGAAACAAAAGGCCTAAGAGGCATGAAAAATATACACCAAGCTGAGCCTGGCCTGTGGATGGAAGCCGTCTGTGAGCAGCAGAATGGCAGCTTTCAGAAAGAGCAATTACCTGAAACTGCAGCGTGCAGGGAAGTGCCTTACCTTTGAGCCACTTTAGAAAGAAAAGGAGTACTTGTGGCACCTTAGAGACTAATAAATTTATTAGAGCATAAGCTTTCGTGAGTTACGGCTCGCTTGCATCCGATGAAGTGAGCCGTAGCTCACGAAAGCTTATGCTCAAATAAATTGGTTAGTCTCTAAGGTGCCACAAGTACTCCTGTTCTTTTTACAGATACAGACTAACACGGCTGCTACGCTGAAACCTGTCATTTAGAAAGAAAGGAGAGCAGGGCCTGCCCTCCTCAGGGAAACAAAAAACACAGAGAGATGGGGAATTAAAATCTACCCGTCCCCTTGTAGAAATTAATATAGCAAAGCGATTGTTCCCTCCCATAACAAATCATCCCAAAAGGTGTGAAATAAAGCTGATGCTGATTTGAAAAGGAAGCGAGAATGTTAAAGCCCTTCCGGAAATGTATTAATAGGTGTAATTTGGGAGATGGGAGACGTGTCCCTACTGCTGATCACCCTTCGGATTTCTGTTATTGGACAGCTGGCTTGCACAGAAGCACAACGTTCAAACCCCAGCCAAGCTCGCTTCACCCCCAACACACACACACACACACACACACACACACACGATCCTAGGAGAGGCCACTTCCTAATTTGTAAGAAGAAACCCGCTAACCACCCTGCTGATGACGGGTGACAAATTTATAGCAAAACTTAAAATGCACGCCAGTGAGGTGGGGGTGGGGGTGCAGGTAGTTAGCGAGACACTTTGGAAATCTGTCGGGTTTATGTCTTTTTAATAGGAAAATATTCCCGCTATATTAAGATTAATGGCAAAGGGCTCTTTTTTTTCTTCTAAATGCTGGCTCATTAAACCCAGCACCTCTTCCCTCTTGGCCCCGCGTGGCTACCACGTTAGGCGAGGACGAACAGGCTGTATGTATTAGAAGGAA
This sequence comes from Eretmochelys imbricata, assembly GCF_965152235.1. Classification (NCBI taxonomy): domain Eukaryota; kingdom Metazoa; phylum Chordata; order Testudines; family Cheloniidae; genus Eretmochelys; species Eretmochelys imbricata. The sequence continues at coordinate 9,550,364 of NC_135581.1, read as the reverse complement.
AAGCTGGTAATGAGCACAGATGGAAAGGTAGCAAGAGCAGGCTGGAAAAATAAATACAAGTGCATTAAGAAACCCTAGAATAACAATAATTAAAAACTAAAGTATTCAAGGCAATGGGAACCTCACAAAACAGCAGGACGAGTTCCCTTTTAGGGAACCTGTCTGACCAAAAAAGAACAGGAGTCCTTGTGGCACCTTAGAGACTAACAAATGTATTTGAGTATAAGCTTTCGTGAGCTACAGCTCACTTCATCCGATGACTAAAGTGATCAATTAGAAAAGGGGTCACTTGAAAGAGGCTGGTGTCAATTTAAAATTCCCTCTAGACTCTTTATTCTAAATTCAAGGTGCAACAATGCCTCAGTTAAGCAGTGTTATGCAGCACCCATGTCAGCACAAGGTCCTGTTGACGGGACGCTTTTGGCAGGATTCTAGGTACATTAATGCTCTGCAGAGCATAGCAAGCTTGCCTTTTAAAATGTTGGTTTATGGCTTAGATCAACCATTCCAGGTTCCTTCATCGACATCTAACAATTCTATCAACATGGCCAGTTTGCAAATCTAATTTTGCTTTTAATATTTGCTTTAAAATATTCCCCCCCCGCCGCCACACACACACACACAGGTGTTCCCTAGGGCACCCGTAGAAATACCTTTACTATTTGTAATACGTATGTTAGTTTAAATCCTATCCCATCAAACTAATTTTTAATGGCTTTTGTTGGAACACTTACCATAGATTTTTAACTAAAAGGTGTTAAACAGTTTTACTTTTAGTGATGCCTAATATACAAAGAACACTGCGCCATCGGTGCTGGAACTAGGGGTGCTGACTTGAAGTAGCAATAACAACCCAAATACATGGTTTCTGCCCTCATCACCCCCCCACTGAAAAAAATTGTTCCAGCACCACTGCACTGTGTACTGACACATTCATCCACACCTAGTGTTCTTTATAGTGATACTAAGCATACTTGATGGCTGAGCTCTCCCATTATCTCGGAGTTCATGCGGGCTGAGATGTGAGAACTCACCAGTTATACGTGTACCATGGGAGGGAACACTGTATGTCATTCTCTCTAGTGATGAAAAAGGTCAGAAGTGAGCTCACCGATCCAGGTGTCTTTTTATAGGTACCTGTGTTTACACAGAGAGAGAATAAAGGGCACTTTCATGGGCAGATACTGTTGTGTTTTTATTGAAAGTTGCTGGGGTCATAATCCATGGCCACACCATCTCTGCCCAACAGATGAAGTATCAGCCTTCTAATAAGCATGCTTTATGTGTATGTCAGGGCTGTTCTTTAAATCTATAATCCCCCAACTACATATACACCGGATATCAAGTTTAAAAACTGTACCCAGGCAATCAGTACATTCTCCAATGATCTCACACAAAAAAATGATTTAAAAAAGCCCTCCATATCACTCAGGGGTGAACACTTTTCACAAAGTGATCGCTCCATATCTGACTTTTCAGTCCTCATCCTCAAACCAGGACAACACCTTCAAAAGACAAGCCTGGGAGCTTAAATACATAATTATGCTAGTCAGACACTAAAACTCATGGATTTAAAGACACTGGATTTATGGTTAATTACAAACAATCTGTAACCCACTAACCCCCTTTTTTTTTTGGCAGAGGTGTTAACTGGCCACTTCACCTTGAATGGTCTCTTGCAGTATGTGTTAACCACTCATGATAAACAATCTGTTCCACCTTGTAGTGTGCTGTGACATTCTGATCACCTTTCCCAGCCCTGAAGAAGCTTGAAAGCTTTGTCTCTTTCACCAACACAAGCTGGTCCAATAAAAGATACTACCTCACCCGCCTTGGCCCAGTCATTTAAATCTCCCTGCCTTTTCTGATCCGCTCTGTGGGTGTCTGATCGGGCACTTTTGAAGATGTGCTTCAGACGCTTAGAATTTCTAATTTGGGTTAAACACTTGAACATGAGTCTGGCATCATCTTCTGAAACAATATAGTCTTTTGTTGCAGTGGAAGATCTCACAATGTAAAATACAAGGGGTAAAAAGCCTGTAATTGAGAAGCATCTTTTCCTACATGCTACACATACGAGGCAGACAGTGTATATTACCTTTGTTATTTTACAAACAAAAGTAAAACTTTCACCTAATGTCAGAAAAATATATAGGATATCAGCCAACTGTGAATTCCAAGACTAAAATTACTGCTTGGATTCTTAGGATATTGACCTAGCTCATCTATTTTTAAAACCAGTCTAATACAAGGAGAATGCAATTACGTCTTTCACTAGGAAACGCTTTCTTTTAGCAGAGAAATGTAAAACATTTTCTATCCAAATTTTCAGTCTCTATAGAACTCAGGGTTATAATAGGGCTCAATATGATAGTTTAACACAATTGTGTGTCCAGGCAAATGGGAATTCTCACTCCTGAATGGCAAGATTTTTATGTCATCACAGTGAATTAGATATTTTTTTCTTGAACTGCCTGTCAGTTAAGCCAAGAGCATGTGTGTTCCTGGGGTAGGAGGTGTATGTGAGTGAGAGATACCACAAGTATTATATAAATATTTCAGATATATCTAGTTTGCTTTAAACTTTTTCCCATCTCCAATCCCACAACAGCTGCAGGTATTTTAATATGCATACAAAACTGATTTTAAAAGGGGGGAAAAAATCTTCACAACTGCTCTTGCCATTTGGATGGTGGGGAACATTAGCAGGGCATGTTAAAGGAAACATTAAGAACGGTGCTTGGGAGATCAGACAGCATTTACTCAGCAGGAAACACCGAGAAAGAAGTTGAGGAGTTAGCTGCAGAGTTCTGTGTCTTTGCTCTGTCTTTCTTAAAATTCACTTCTCCTATCTGGTGCTATTTAAACAAACCAAACACCCTACGAACTGGAAAATCCAGATTTGCAACATCACTCTGAGAAAGCAGCCTTCCTAAATTAAAAATACACACACACACACACAAGCTGTTTCTGCCCAAGGTTAAATTCCAGCATGCACATTTTTACAGCAAATCGAAGATAGTATTTCTCAAAATAAAGAGCTCCATGGAAGGCTTGTGGAAGTAAATAAGTGCATGTTTACCTGAAAATGTACTCTCTGAAGCCTGATCAGTAACCTTGGGGCACTTGAATTTTGGTCCCTTAAAATACACACATACACACACACAAACATGCTCCCTCCCTCCCTCCGTTTGGCTCAGGCAGCCATGTAAGCCCAGCGCCTAGAGCAAAAGCCTGAAAGAAAGGGTTAAACCAGAAAGGTCCACGGAACAGTTCACATATGGTCATAAATAAAACATATTGGAAGCGCCTGGGGGAGGGGGTGAATTCGAGTCACCAGTTTCAACATCCGTTTGGTGTACACACACTACGTATTTTGCTTTTGTGCCGGAGAGAAACTCCAAGACGGTCCAGAGCCAGCTCTAGGCACCTACAGACAGCAGCACTGCATCCAAACTGGGCTTCAGAACAGCCCAGTGTCTACCTTCTTGGCAGAGGGAAGCCAGTTAGATAATATCCATATGAATAAGCAAGTCCCTGACCCTGAGACTCCTTAGATAGGGGCTGACTAGCAAACTGGTGACTAGAGTTCAGTGTGATAGGGAGCAAGTGTGGCCTAGTGGTTCCAGCAGGAAACTCCTGCATTATGCCCCCCACCTCTGCCACTGAGTTGCTGTGTGACCTGGTGTAACTTACTCTCCATGGGGACAAACAGGCAAACATTGCCTTCAATGCTACTACTCTGGGTAATAACCATTGCGCTCTGTAGCGTTTGAAAGATCAAGCCCATCGTGCCTCAGTTTCTCCATCTTAAAATGGGAATAATACTGCCTACCTTCCCAGGAGCATTGTGATTATTTATTTAATACTTGTAAATGTACTTTTAAATCTCTAGATAAAAGGCACTATATAAGCACAGAGTATTAATACTATGAAATAGCTTATGCTTTTAACAGCTGCTAATGGCTTTAAGGGTCGTTATGCTGGGCTTGTAGAAATTCCAAGAAAATCAAATTCTGAATCTGCCAAAGGAAACGAGCAAGGGGCTCAGTAGAAAACTCTTGCTTGCAAGGAAACTTTGAAGCAAGCATGCGATCCTGGCTTGAAAACCACATGTTAAATGCTGGTCATGCCACTTGACCAGTCTGAAAAATCAAACCCACTAACAGATTACCATGAGTGTTTGTCTGGAGCATGGCACATCCAGACAGGTTCAGTAATGAATGGACGAGTTTTATTACAAGAACAATCCTAATCAAAGCAGATGCTCTTCTGCTTCTTTCTAGGCTGCTCCAGAAGTAATATCGATAACCAGTCACTTTAGTTCAGATTTCAGTAGTTTTCCAACTAAATTCCTTAAACAGCTCATCTCTATACTTCAGATTTTAAAAGACAGGGAAGCAAGCACAACTCCTATTCTGGCTCTAGGTGGTCTGCTGCAGAGGGATGCTTTCCTGTTTCTATATTTATAGTTCCCTTTTGCATACATTGTTCCAAAATTTATTTGCCTTCCTTTAACTTTTTGCCAAATGTTCCTGAACAACTGCCATCATTAAGGGGCCTCCTCCCCCTCACGATGTATGACAGGGGGCAGTTGAAACTGCATGATAAGATCATGCTGAAGGGATGGAGGTGATGTGCGGGATGGAAAAGTCCAGTAAGCCGATAATACCGCCGACTGAATAGCCACCAACAGCCCCTTCAGCCTAACTCCATGCTTTTGAATACAGAGAGTGTTAAGGGATAACCTGACTGGAGGGATGCTCCAGCTACTTCACACAATCCATACCCCTAGAGACCCTTGGCACCCTTGGTGTGGTAATTTGCAATGCTGATTACTGCAGATGGGGCCCAGCCAGTGGCCACATTGCATTTCTGGGGTGTATCTAGAGTCACCAAGAGTGTAGTGATAACCAGATGTCCAGTGCAGACTCGATTATTCAGCCATTCTGGGGAAACCTTTGAGTAACTTTAGCTAATCAAGATTTTAGATAACAGAGAGACCTAGAAAAAAGAAAAGGAATACTTGTGGCACCTTAGAGACTAACAAATTTATTTGAGCATAAGCTTTCATGAGCTAGAGCTCACTTCATCGGATGCATTCAGTGGGAAATACAGTGGGGAGATTTATATACACAGAGAACATGAAACAGTGGGTGTTACCATACACACCTGGCACTTCATAGATGTCAGGGGACGGGTCTCTGTTGTGGATAAGAGAGATTTGGGGTGAAAAGGAGCTCAAATCATCCCGGCTGAACAAAAGATACATTATTTCAAAGAAGATACCTCAAAATAGACCCCCAAGCGGGCCTTGTGATTATTGGTGACACACTGCAGGCATGTTGCCATCAGAAAGAGGGTACCAAATAGTAAAAATAGCTATTAGAAAAGTTTCAAATAAACATCTCCCAGCCACTATATTGCAAAACAAAACTTCAGGGAGGCATGTGGTAGTTCCTGGTGGGGGACCTCCCCTTGTGTTGGATAATTGCTTAAATACCGGGGCGGGGTGCTCACATGCATCCAGTTTCCAACATGTGCAAGGGAGACCAACCTGAAATTTCAGCTAACCCCCCCGCCGATTGATCTGTGCCTTGAAAGATGTGTACATGCTGCAGCTGCTCATTGCAAGAAAGACCCTCTCTCACCTAGTAACATGTCATGTCCTCCCTGCTCAAAGCTGCTTTTGACTAATGCTTCCTCCTCTCTATGAATCAGAACTACACCGGGAGCCTTGGCCCAGTGAATTGTGCTACTGAAATTGTCACCACGGCTGTATAAACAAACAAGGCGCACTGTCTACGCCCTTCTGTCTGCACTGTTCCAGCACCGTTTCCCCATGACAGTGCTTTATTTATTTTCCCTCTCTTTTCATACAGTATCCAGCTCATTTGTTAGCCCTGGCTAACGGTCTTTTTTCACCAAAGTTAAACTAGTTGCTTTGCCAGTCCAGCAGTCAGTGAGCAAAGAAGGCAGCCGTGCTTGCAATACAATAAGAATAGTAACTAATAATGCCATTTCATAAATGGCACTTTTTAGGAGAACGTGCAGACACCTGCCCCAGTTCATGGCGCAATGCATCTCTTACTGACAATTCATCTGCAGGTCTACGAATCTGGATGGAAGGAGGTGACCCTATTCAGAGGCTTTCTTGAAATGCCGGAGAAACTCTCTGGAAAAATAGACTATCAGGCATAGTCTCCATTTCCTTGGGAGCCTCCATCTCCTCTGATCCTTCAAGGATGTCTAGGTAGTTCCTTCTGCAACAGCTTGTGCTGGCTTGCAAAGGGTTCTTTCATTAGATGATGAGAGAGAGAGGGAACAAACTATTTCATTGTCTTCTTGAGGGTCTTTGAAGTTTGCAGGAAGATGCTCTGTTTCTCACACACACACACACACACACACGCCCCCTTTCCTAGCTTTTTATTATTCGCCTGCATTTGCTTTTATGCAGGAACCAAAAAGAAAAAAAAAAGGCAGCATTTCCCATGGTTAATTCTTTGAAATAATTCTCTCTGCTTTTTCATCTCTCCAATCCTCTTCTGGGTGTGTCTCAGATCTAAACACAAACTCAGTGCGAGAAAATCCTATGGCTAGAGATCAGTCTCCAATGCCTACCTTCCCTGCCCTTCCCCCCACCTTCCTTTTATCTCAGGCATATACATTTCCTGCACAGAACAAAGTTAAAGCCAGAGTCCCCATACAATTTACTGCAATGTTTGTTTCTCTCTTTATTTTTTAAAATCGTGTCCTCATGATAAATAGATCACCTAGGAGTCTAATTCAAGCAAATGGACATTGTGGCCACGAGCTGCACAGATAACTTACCTGCGCAGACTTTTTTTCTTTCTTAATATTTCCTGGTTTAAGTATTGGGAAGGATTATCTAAAACCTCCTGTTTCAAGGCTTAAATTGATCTCTAGCTCTTAGGGGATAGGGATTGGTTTCCACACCTGCCCATGATGGGGTTTCTTGCACCTCCCTCTGAAGCATGTGCTCCTAGCCACTGTACTATTTGCAGGACTGGGTCTAGGTAGGGTTACCAATTTTGGCTGGACGTATTCCTGGAGATTGCATCGCATGACATAATCTTTAATTAATCTTTAATTCCTGGATGGTTGGCAACCGTAGGCCTAGGCCTGCCCAAAACTAAAGGCCTCCTCAACTAATGGGGAGGAACCACTAAGCCCAGGTTGCAGTTGAATAAGTGGGATAAAGGAAGAAAAACATGAATGGGAGTAAGGTCAAAGGTTGAGAATGAGGGAGCAAGAGGGGCACACAGCAGAGAACCCCAGACAGCGTCCACTGCCCCTCAAAGGCATCCCAGAAGTCAGTGGACAATGCTGAGAGGAACTCTACCCAGAGGCGTGACTGGATAAGAGACTTGAGATACTGCTCTGCGACCGAGGGCCTATCTCTATCCAGCTTCCTCCTCCGGCTATGATGGATGGGCATCTTGGCTCTGGCCTCTGCAGGAAACAGGCTACTGGACTAGATCCACAGGTCTGATCCAGTCTAGCAGCTCTGTGTTTAATAGCGTGAAGTCCCTGTCAGGAGTTAATGTCTATCAGCTGGTGTTTTCCCTTTTTGATTGTTAGTGATTGCCATCCATAACATCAATCATTGTTATTGATTGGCTTCAATCCAGACACTTGCATTTATAAACTATGATCAGAGTCGCAAGGTTTGATTAGCATAGACCATAAGGAGGGGCAGGGGGAAGGAGAAGGAGAAGAACAGTTTAGCAAGCCTGAGTCTCTGCTCGGCAATGCTTTTCAGACACTAGCATTTGTCTTTTAATTATTATTTCCTTAAAGACAAGGAGAGTAGCTATAGACAAAACGGCCCTTCTTGTAGTGAGCTGGAATTTGATGTCATAACAACTGTTTTTGTACATGCCTGTTAGAAGAAAGAGCTCCGCAGGAGGGGGAAGGAAAGATTTAATTATAGAGCTGCATTGTGATTTTGCACACATAGCTGGCGGTTGTAATCAGGTTACAAGTGTATTTGATTTTCTGTTTTCTTTCTTTCTTTCTTTTTTTTTGTGGTCCAAATTAGTTGCGTATGTTTGGGTGTCTCTGAGACAAGCTGTTATTTGGCTTCTCTGAAGGAGATTTTGATCAAGTGAACAACATTTCAGAAAAGAAACCATTACAGCCCTTTGCCCGGGAAATAAATGCATGCCAGGGTTATGCAGAAATCTGACAGTTGCCTATGGATCTAAAAGGTTAGGGGGAGTTTGGATTCCCCATCCTTATCTTTTCAGGCGGTACTTCCCTTGCAAATCTGCATGAAAAAGAAATGGGGAAAATATTTCTTCCCTCATACTCGACCTTAGGAACTCAACTCCAGCATATTTATTTAGATTTCCCCCTGAAAGATTTGGAAGGTTAGGAGTTTGATTTCGTTCTGTTGGGAAGGGGGAAACAAATATTAAGAAGGGACTTAACGTTTTCCCCAGACCATGTGAGCTATGCGTCATGTGATTCTTGTACAGGTGGTCCATTTAGGAATCCATTGTTCTCCCTGAACATTCTTTTTTACATTTCAAATAACAAGATTATTTCCCCAGGGGGTAATACCCTGTAATTTGAACACAATAATGGGAATAAATTAGTTACTTAGAACTAATAACGACAGCCTGACTTCAATATATATAGGGACTGTAACAGCTTTGGTTAGTTAAAATATAATTGTGTCAACAGATGACATTTTCTTTCAAAGGAATCTGAATGACTTAATTAAATTTGTTGGGGGTAGGGAAATAAAAAAAGAAAGAGAGAAGATTTTTGTTTATGGCTGGGGCAAGGACTAACGGAAAGAGAACTGGTAACACATTTCAGCACAGACTTCCCTCATCTCATTGTATTTTCACAAAGTTCCTGCATTGCCAAACCAGACACAATGCAGAAAAAAAATCTAACTAAACTAGAGCTGTTTGAAACTAGTTAGAATCAACTGCTAACTTATTTTTAAGGTGACTTGGACCAGGATGCAAAAAATCCTTTTTGGACATATTCCGGTTTAGGCCCCAATCAGGAAAGTCTGTTGTTCCAATACTTAGTCTGGTGGGAACAACAAAACACGGTGGAGTCTTCCAAGGTGAATAGTCTTGGGGGAATGGAGAGGGGAGAGATACCGATGAAAGTGTAGAGTATTATTAGACATTTTACTTTATGGACACTTCAGATTGTGATCTTACCAGCATATGGATCATATAATTTTTTCTGTTTCAAAAATGCATGGCCCAGTGTGGATGCTACTAGAAATAAATAAATTAATAAATCTGATTTGGGACAGTGGGGGAAATGTTTGCTCGGCCCACTCACTCCACAGCGCAGCAAGCTGGTGGTGGCTGATGGCAGAAGCGGGGCATACAGCTGTTGCCGTGTCAACCCAATAAGCAGGAGGAGAAACTAGGGTTGCCAACCCTCCGGGAGTGTCCTCATGTCTTCAGGAATTGAAGATTAATCTTGAATTAAAGATTATGGCATGTGACGAAACCTCCAGGAATAGGTCCAACCAAAATTGGCAACCCTAGGAGAAACCTCAGCCCAAGAAGGTCCAGTTGTTTTCCCACCCAACCTAACCTGGACCCAACACTTGCAGGGCTCTGCTAGGTGCTGTACAAAACACAGAACAGATAACCAAAAAACCAGTCTCTGCCCCCAAACATGCTTGCACTCAAAGGGTACGTCTTCACTGCAAACCCTAACCCCCTCCCATCCACACACAAAACCCTCTCATCAGAGCTGGGTGGTGCTTTCAACCCAGGCTAGCTGGCCTGGCTGAGGGTATAGAGCTCAGGTGCTGCTTTCAACCTAGGCTGGTAACTCACCCACTTTGCAGTGAGGACGCAGAATAAATCACACAGGCATGGATAGTCCTCCAATGCCTTCCCACAATTCCCTCTCTCCCCAGAAGGACAGACAAGTTCTTCCACAATTCCCAGGGAAAGATTTAGACTGGCTCAGCTTACTGCAACACAGAGAACCATGGGACGTGCCCTCAGAAGTCTTAGCAAAGTGGACTCAGGCATTGGCATTGCAGTGTAGCTGCTCACACAGGTTAGGCTAACCCTAATGCTGATCACCTGTGTTAACTCTGCAGTGAAGACCTCACCCAAGAGTTTACAACAAAGCAGGTTAAGAGCCTTCCTGGGCCAGGTAATGGATTGTTTAGTTAGACAAGAGCAATGTTAGTTATTATATCTTCTTTAGCTCCTTCCATGCCCAGTCCTGGCGTTTATTTGATGCTGTTCATACTTGTCTAATGTTAATAAATTTAAAAAAAAACACCTTTATTCATCACCTCCCCACTCTCACTCCCCAGCAAATTCACCCCTGCTTCAGTTTGCAGCGAGCCTACTGTAACCTTTCACTGTTTTTCAGTTTAAGAGATTTTAAAAGATAATGCTGGGTTGTTCTTCCTACTGTCCTCAGTGGCCTACAGTCTTGTATTTTTTGCTTAGGCAGTTGTTTTTGTTATATGCCCTAGAGAATTCCTTGAACTTAGCCTTCATTTCTTCCTCTGTCTCCTCTCCATGCCAGTCCCCTGCTCTGCCAGTGTTTGTAAAGACTTTCAAAGCAAATTAGCAGCACTATTATGGAACCCACTTGAAGACGTGTCTCCACAGTGCCCCTTGCTTTTGCAATGAGAATGGTTGTGTTTAATCTTTGTGTCCAGCACACCTTTTTATTAGTTTCTCCAAAGATTCACACAGTAAAATATTTTCTTGGCATCCTTTGTCCTTCCATCAAGAGATCAGGCCACCATGCCGTAATTGCTACAGATCTCCAACCATTTAGTGGAATCAGCAGTAATTAGAGTCTCAATCCTGCAGTTCCATGCAAATGGTCCAACTGAAGTCCCAACGGGATGATTCCCATGAGCAAGGGCGATCGGATCAGGCCCTCTTCCCCTTACCGGCACTATGAAATGTCTTTTCTAAGAACTCAAAAAGCCCCCGGCTGTTGGGTTAGTAAAGTGTCATGCTGCCCACTGATTCCTAGATTTAAAAAAGTCTAAACATTTCTTTTAAAACACACTTTTCAGCCATGGTACATTAAAAGCAAGTTTCCTGCTGCAAAATATTTCTAGGATCAGCTTCTAGCTGGGTGACTGCAGGCAGCCTCAGCCTTCTCCAGAACTAATTTTCCCTTGTTTACCTTAAAAATATTTCTGTGCTGAGGTCCCACCCACTGCCAGGGAGCCTTTAGAAGCCAGCTTCAGCCTGACACACACGTTGTTGTTTATCTAGACAGCTTTACAAATGGCTTATTAAGCCCAAAGTCTTGTTTACTTCTCTGAAGAGCCCTATAGGAAAACTGATCAAAGCACCCAGCTCTTAGGCAGCTTCCATTGGCCTTGGCAGAGTCACTCTTTATGCTTTACCCAGAGACCGTGTTTTCAAAATATCTTGTGTTTTCACCCTCTGCCTTGTCAGGCTATATGTATCAATATAATTAAGACCCCTCTAGAGACAGATCACAGAATCTGTTAACTGTTACTAAGTTTTCAAGTTACTTGGAGCTTTAAGTATGAAGACATTTATGGTACCAGCATCTGTTAGCTATCTTCTTATGGCACCCATCACTAATGTCAATGCCTCCAGGTTGCCAACTCTTGACCATGCGATTACATGCGAATTGCCGTCTCTTTTTAAAACAAGCTTCTAACCATCCTGGTTGCAGAGAAAAAGGTTGAAAATGTGACTTGAGTGTAACCTAAAGGCCAGACTGCAGAAGGCAAAAAAAGGGAACTGCACTTTTTTACCAAAGAGTCTCATGATTTTTTGTGGTCTAACTTGGGATTTTTGAATATTTAGGATAAGCAGCAGAGCAGATATTAATAAAATTAGCCTAACTCCCCTTGGGAGTGGGCAAGTTTTATTCCAGTTTCTACACAAGTGGAACTGAAACACAAAGATTAAATTACTTGCCCAAAGTCACATACAAAGTTTGCACTCAGATCTCCCAAGTGAGCAAGGCTGCCTGCATCTATCTGCCTTTATATTTAAATACTATACGAGTGTTGTTTATTCAGCCTAGTGATTGTAGCTTTTTAAAAATACACACTATTAATTCAAGGAAGGCTGGCCTACGGCCAGTGTAATACAGGAGATCAGACTAGATGCTCACAGTGGTCCCTTCTTGCCTTTTATTGTTTTAGTAACAAACGTACTACTTTAATGTAGGGCCCTAAACAATGAATGAAAGCCATCCCACATAAGAGAAAATGAAATACTGGTAACAAGCCATAATCATCATACCTCAGGTGGGTTTGGTTGTGGATGTATAATTCATCTGAGCCATTTATTTGTTCTTGCACATGTTCTTTTTAAAAGCCAGTGGTTTTTTTTTTTCAGGAAGATACTGCCTAACTGTGCATCACTGCTTTATTTATTTTATTTTATTTTATTTATTTAAAGATTCTGGCCATCTGCATATAAACAGAGCTGTGTCGATGTGGTATGGTCACAGACAACATGCACACAGCTTGACTTGGCTTACGTTTTGGATTTACAATAAGTGCACTGATTTGTTCCTAAATTATTAATATACAGAATGACCTTCACCCTCCCTTCCCCAGTATTCTCTCCAATCTAGAAAACAAAGTACACTTGCAATGGTAATATACTGTACATGTTTGAAAGGGAGGTTAGATGTGGGGCCTCCAGCCGTTGATAAAGTCCCTTTAAGGTAATCTCCACACATCTGGGTATTACATTGCTTAGGAGATTGATGTTAATGGAAATGTGCAACTCTGTTATGTAATATAAAGCATGTCTAAACTCAGTGATGGATGAGTATGTGTAAGTAGAGCATTAGCATATCTGATGTTATTGCTTTACTATAATCTCAAGCAGACACACTGGATGGGGCCCAGAAGGCCACACAATGAGTAGGGTGGGGGTGGGGGAGAAAGGAGAACACTATGGGTGAGGAGCAAACTGGACCATCAATGTTGATTTTCAATAAGTCTTGGCGCACTGGGGAAGTTCCAGAAGAAAGCTAATGTTGTACCAATTTTTAAAAAGGGTAAATGGGATGACTCGGGTAATTATAGACCTGTTAGCCTGACATGGATTCCAGGTAAGATAATGGAGCATCTAATATGGGACTTGATTAATAAAGATCTAAAGGAGGGTAATGTAACTCAAGCAAATCAACATGGGCTTATGGAAAATAAATCCTGCCAAACTTACTTGCTGTCTTTTTTTGATGAGATTGCAAGGTTGGTTGATAACGCTCATAGTGCTGGTGTAGTACACTTAGACTTCTGGAAGGCGTTTGACCTGGTACCACATGACATTTTGATGAAAAAATGACAACTATATAAAATTACCGTGGCACACATTAAATGGATTAAAACTGGCTAATTGACAGGTCTCACAATGTAACTGTAAACAGGGAATCATTATCGACTGAGTGTTTCCAGTGGAGTCCTGCAGGATCAGTTCTTGTCCCTACACTATTTAACACTATTATCAATGACCTGGAAGAAAACATAAAACAATCACAGCTTAAAGTTTGCAGATGACACAAACACTGGGAGAGTGGTAAATAATGAAGAGGACAGGTCACTGATACAGAGCAATCTGGATTGCTTGGTAAACTGGGCTCAAGGAAACCATATTTGTTTTAATACGGCTAAATAAACATACGATAAGATAACAAAAGAATGGCCAGACCAATTGTCCAGCAACCCAGTATCCTGTCTTCCAACAGTGGCCAGTGCCAGATCCTTCAGAGGGAACGAACAGAACAGGGCAATTTTGAGTGATCCATCCCATCACCCAGTCCCAGCTTCTGGCAGTCAGAGGTTTAGGAACACCCAGAACATGGGGTTGCGTCTCTGATCATCTTGCCTAATAGCTATTGATAGACCTGTCCTCTATGAACTCTTCTCATTCTTTTTTGAAACCTGTTATAAATTTGGTCTTCACAACATCCCCTGGCAAGGAGTTCCACAACTTGATTGTGCACCGTGTGATGAAGTACTTCCTTATGTTTGTTTTAAACCTGCCGACCATTCATTTCATTGGGTGACCCCTGGTTATTATGTTATGTGAAGGGGTATTGAACATTTCCCTATTCACTTTCTCCCACCATTCACGATTTTAGAGACACTCCCTCTCTCCCCCATTAGCCATCTATTTTCTAAGATGAACTGTCCCAGTCTTTTAATCTCGCCTCATATGGAAGCTGTTCCATACCCTTAATCATTTTTGTTGCGCTTCTCTGTATCTTTTCCAATTCTAATATATCTTTTTTGAAAGGGGGGTGACTAGAACTCACACCAAGCTTATTATTGATTCACGCTGGTGAAAGTGAGATCAGAATCAAGTTTGCTGTCTAGCAAGATGCACCTCCGCATCACAATTACCAGTGGGGTCATATTGCCAGTGTCCAATTCAACACCTACAGCGGTGCCAAACAGCACAGCCTGCGAAGAGCAACGGGTGCCGGATGTGGAGCTGCTCTGTAATCATTTAGGAACACTATGTTGACCTGGTTATTAGGATGTTTAATGTATGAATATGTTGGTTTAGATTAATTGGGGCTGGAAGGAAGACTAGCAGGAAGGAATCAAAATGGCTTTAGAGAAGCCACTTCTCTGCAACCACTTGAGGGTTGTTAAGAGACAATGCCATTACGGGCCAAGCTTGGGAACCCAGAAGAATAAAAGGACTGATGCAGTTTGAAAAAGGACCTCTCTTTCAAGACGACAGAACTCAGCCTGACATAGATACCTGCGGGGGAGGTCTGAAGTTAGGCCTGCCTAGCTTACCAGCTGGGGATGGTAAGACAGACATGTGTAGACTTATTTTAAAATCCTTTTTCCTTTAAGCGCTTAGTTCCTACTGTTAAAAGAAGCACTACTTTTGTTTAAGAAGGCTGTCTGATCACTCTATTCACCACTGCTCATGCAGGTTCCTCAAGGGAAGAGCCACAGGCGTCTGACCTCAGCTGGGAAGAGGGTGGATATCCAGAATTCTACTTCATGGGGGCAAACACAGGAAGTGTGAGACCTGGGGGGGGCCTCAGCAAGACCTGAGAGGGGACAGAGACCTCTATCCATGACACAAGTGTATGTCTAAAAGCACTCCCCTGCTATCAGATGGTACACCTTTGTGCCTAGTCCTGTCTGGAGCTGAACTGAGGGCCCTCAGTCAGAATTTTGTAAAACTGAGTTATCAGGGTAAGTGGTGCAAGCTTTCTATGTAGCATAAGAGCATCTGATACAACCTTCTGAATTACAGACTTCTACAAGTTTCAGAGTGGTAGCCGTGTTAGTCTGTATCAGCAGAAAAAAACGAGGAGTACTTGTGGCACCTTAGAGACTAACAAATTTATCCATGAAAGCTTATGCCCAAATACATTTGTTAGTCTCTAAGGTGCCACAAGTAGACTTCTACAAGTGTTGAGCCTCATCCCCCAGCCCTTAATCATGTGAGGAGTCACTTAACGTACCGGGGCTACTCCCACATAAGGGCAGCAGGATCAGTTCCTTAGCAGGATCTCCGTTTACAGACCGGAGAGTGAGGCAGTGTATTGCCCAGTCATATCCTGACCCACATTGCTATGCCAGGAATTCGAACACAGGGGCCTCAAGTCCATAGCCTCTTCTCTAATCACTAGGCAGACTCCCATAACAGCTCTCTTTCTCCAGGATCAGAGTCACACACTTTTAAACCTTGGGCAGTTAGGTTAGCTGCTCTGACATGTGTTTGTTTGGGGCCAGCAGGACCAGGACTTCAATTCGGAGGGAGCACAGTTACTCAAACAGATGCCTCCCAGAATGATATGTACACAGGGAAGAGAAGGTGTGTTTTGCATCAGAGGAGATACTCTATGGCCCTGCTCCTGCTTCCAGTGATGCCCTAAGTTGAGTCACTCTGCTTTCTTTGATTTGCAAAGCGTGTAGAAGTCCCTGTTCCTTCTACATTAAACTGCAGCTCAGATCAGCACCATGAATTTAAATAAAGGGGAGGGTGCACAGTTGCATGCCAAGAACGTAGGAGCCTTCTCCCCACCCCCCATTTGTCTTTAAAATTAAGACACTACGTTCACAGCGCTTTCATTAGAGAGAGCAGTGGATAAAAAGGGATGTTAGGGCCCAAGAATTATTTACTTGTGGTGCTTTAGGAACAGATTGTCTTGTGGCATTTACCAAGCAAATGAATAAATCTGTGGTCTCAGCGCAACCCCAGGTCACTGAAGCTTCCAGTTGAAAGCAGTGCAGTGACAGGAGCCATGTCCACATGCTTTGGATGTTTTCGTATTCGCCGCGTACATCTGTAGTCACAGAACTTACAGCGCAAGGGCAGCAAGCCAGAGGAGTTACCATAGCAGAACCTCATCACTGTCGTGTTGGAAGGTGGCAACGCACTCTGAAGAAATATGGGAACAGCCAGGGCCATCCCTAGACATTGTGGTGCCCTACGCAGCCCCCCATGGGGGGGAGGAGGCTGGCCTCAGGCCTCTGCCGGGGGGAGGGGGGGAATGGACGGAGGGAGGGGCGTCCCCAAGTCTCCACAGGGGGCGGGGGAAGAACGTGCCCAAGGTCTGTGGGGGGCAGGAGCAGGCTCGGTGTGCAGGGGGGAAACCACTCCCCAGCACGAGCCAGCAGAGCAGACTGGGTTGGGGCCGGGTTGCTCCACTTCCTGCCACCCGGTGATTGCAGGGCAGGCCCAACCCCGCACTCACGGGGCGGCAGGAAATGGAGCGACCCAGCCCCAGCCCACTCCACTCTGCTCCCCTGGCTCCCAGCCTTGGGACTTGGGAGGCAGGGGGGAACCACCCCCCGGCACTCACCAGTGGTGCGGCTGGGAGCTGGCAGGTGAGTGTGGGGTCGGGCCCAACCCCTGCTGCAGTCCCCCAGGAGGTAGCTCAGGGGAAGGGGTGGAGTGGGGGGGGGCTGGGGGGACGGAGCGGGGCGGGGGCTTTGGGGAAGAGGCAGGCCGGGGACAGAGCAAAGGGCGGGGCAGCTTTCCTGGCCAGCTCAGCCGGGGGATCAGGCTGGCTGCTGGAGCAGCATGCAGCTCCGTAGGTGCCCCAAATTTCCAGCTGCGTAGCTTGCGTATGGGTAAGGACGGCCCTGGGAACAGCAAAAGTTGGAAGAAAAAGAGTCACCAAAACTTTACAGGCAGCTGTTTCACCAGTGCCCTTCTATCCTGCCTCCCCGCAGGCTGAGCTGCTCTCTGCGCTCATTTTGCTCAGTCCCATGATGGTGTAGCCTCTTGGAACTCTTCCATTGCATCACTGGGGACAGAGGATTGGTTAGCACCATCTGGGACACAGACTGGTCATTTTCGCAGAACCCAGGGCCTTATCGGGGGGTGCCAGAGGGAACCAGGAGAAGATTGGCTGCAATCCTGTTGTGCAGGCTGCCAGCAAAGGGGACAGGATGATGCGCTCTCCCCCGCCCCAACATTTGAGATAGCCTCCTTCTGACACCGGTGAATCATCTGACTCTGATTTGAAATATTCACGGAATTTGATGCATAATTTCTCCCTTCTCATATGGCAGCATTTAAAAGGTTCTTCTCCTTCCAGATCAGAATCTCTGGCCAGAGGCCCAACTCATGTCTGCCACACTTTCAGCTGTATGTGCTGGAAGTCACAAAGCTGCCTGCTCCATTGTTTTGGGAGCAATCGCCTTCTTCCAAGCCCCATCCCGCCATGGCCCAAGGTGGGGCTGGATTCTTGCATGGGCTGCGTTAATGCCAGCTCTCCTCCTCGGGGCTTTGCCTGTGAGCGGCGAAGCTTCCGGAGGTCAGTCAGGAAGAATGAGAGGTGACGTGAAGGAGAGTGGTTGCGTGAGACTGGAGCTGATCTGAGGCCATTCACCTGGAAAACTGGGTAGTAGAATTTGGTCCTGTGTGGCCCTGCTTCTCCTGCAAAGGGCCCAGTGGTGCCCCTGCTGGTTGCACCTGGCTCGTATCAGCCTGGCAGTTGCTCTGTTGTGATCACTACAGGCCTCGGTCACCCTTTGACATTCTGGTTCATATCACAGTATGTTCTAGCCATTAACATAAATCATGCCCCCAAACTGCCAGCAGTTTGGAGTTAAGCCTTCTGCTGAAACCAATCCCATTTTAGGATCCAAATTTCTGCCCAGCCCATAGAAACTTCATATTCTTAGATCTTTAAAATAATTTGGAGGGGGCCAACTGGACTCCTGGGGCGATTCTGCAAGTCTTTTGTTTGGCCATCTGGGGCGAATTGTTACCTACAAGCGGGAGGGATAGATTAGATCCGTTAGAGGCATCAGCACCTGGCTTTTCCAGTACAGTGGTCTCAGAACTAGAGATGGGCTCCCACAAAGCCGCACATGTCCACTCCCTGCACTTTGGATCCAACGTGGAACTTCTAAGCTTCTCAGTTCAGGCCCATCTATGATGGGCCATACTGTACCATACACTTATAAGTGTTCCTAATGCTACAAAAGGAAAAGCTACAGCTTTGATACACTGAAGCAGCTTAGGACATCACGAGCAGTGTCTAAAGTGGCAGGTTGCAGACATTGCAGCTCTGGCTACAGAGGAATCGCAACCCCCATTAGTTAGCTACAGTATTTTAATTGAATTTAAACCATGGTTGTTAAGAAGTTAAAAGGGCAGGAGATCCAGGGCTGTGGTGCACAGTGGGCCAGGTTTTCAGAAGAACTTGGGGTTAGACTTTGAGTACTCAGCAGCACCCCACAACTGGGCCAGATCCTCAAAGGACTCAGCACCTACCATGCCCCCAACCTGCTGAGCTCTTATGAAACACTGACCCAAAATGGCTAACACTGTTTTCAGGAAAGACATCCCCAGTGGCACTCATTTGCAGGGTCATATTAGAATAGGGTGACCAGACAGCAAATCTGGTCTGAAAAATCGGGATGGGGGTGGGGGGTAATAGAAGCCTATATAAGAAAAAGACCCAAACATTGGGACTGTCCCTATAAAATTGGGACATCTGGTCACCCTATGTTAGAACCCTGCTAGCAATTGCCATATTTAAACATGGCTGCCTCCTTACTTTCAAAATTTCTGAGCCTCTAGGATCTACATTTTCATTATAACCATTTTTCCTTCCTGACCCACAACCCTCTACTTCTTATAGGGTGTCCCTTTCCTTCAGGTACACAAAACCCACCAAACATCCCAACAGTTCTTTTTTGGCAGTGGTTTGAGTCATTCCCCTTCATCTCCATAGCTCACATTTCATTAGAGAAGGACCCCTGCCGTGGGATCATAAATTTCCCTTTTACAACACCACTATGCATTTCATTCCAGCGCTGCCCTGAGATTTGGGTATACATCACTGTCTAGCTTTTGAGCCAGTGTTGATGAACCAATATGCTAGTCAAATCACAATCCTGGGCTAAGACATCCATAGATTCTAAGACCAAGAGGGACCAATGTGATCATCTATTCTAATCTCCTGTATTATAACACAGACCATAGGGCTTCCCTGAATTAATTCCTGTTTGAACTGGAGCAGATCTTTTCGAATAACATCAAAACCTTGATTTATAAATCTCCGGAGATAGAGAATCCACCACAGTCCTTGTTAAATTGTTCCGATTGTTAATTGCCCTCACTGTTAAAAATTTGTACCTTATTTCAAGGTACAGCTTAGACTTCCATTGGATTTTATATCTTTGCCAGCTAGACTGCCATTATCACGTTTGTTCCACATGCAGGTACTTAAACTGTGATCAAGCAACCCTCAACTTTCCTTTTGTTACGATAAATAGATTGACATAGATTTAAGGCATGTTTTCCAATTCTCTAATTATTATCATGGCTTTCCCGGAAGCCTTTCTGATTTATCAGCATCCTTCTTGAATTGTTGACACCAGAACCGGACACAATATTCCAGTAGCAGTCACACCACTGCCAGACAGAGATAAAATAACCTCTCTACTCCTACTTGCTATTCCTCCACTTACACATCCGAGGATTGCATTGGCTCTTTTGGCCACGGCACTAGGTGCTCACGCTTAGCTGATTATCCACCAGGACCCCTCAAGACTTTCAGAGTCACGGCTTCCCGAAACAAAGTCCCCCATCCCTATCATCTCCATATAAGATACATGATTTTCCTTTTGAGGGGAGCCTAAGGTTAATCTCAACCAGTTACATTGAGGTCAAGTACAATGTGTTCTGTCTCCACTAGAATGGTATGGGAGCTCTCTCATTCGAAGAGCACATCTTCCCCCCAGCGTAGTCATAGAATACTACATAGAATTGGAAGGGACCTCAGGAGGTCATCTAGTCCAACCCCCTGCTCAAAGCAGGACCAATCCCCAATTTTGCCCCATATCCCTAAACGGCCCCCTCAAGGATTGAACTCACAACCCTGGGTTTAGCAAGCCAAAGCTCTAACCACTGAGCTATCCCTCCCCATAGGTCTTGTCTTACAAAGCTGCATCTGGAGTAACTACACTGAAGTCAGTATAATTACCCTGGCTTTATACTGGTATGAATGAGATCAGAATCTGGTCCAACGGCCTAATAGGGATTTTCATCTCTAGATACTATGGGCCAATTTCTGATCTCTCTTAAAACTAGCACAGAAAGGAGTAACTCCACTGGCACTACTGTGAGAGAGCAGGAATTGGCCCTATATAGACAGAAAATTATTCTACTTTGGTTACATTTTCAAGGCTGCAGAGTTGAAGGAGCCTGTTCCCTTGATGCTAAAGCCTACATGTATGACAAATTTCATGCTGATTAGAATGTGTGCAATTTCCTCCTTCAATTAAAATAATTTTTATTTTTTTTTACATTTTGGTAATAAATTCCTCCAATCATCGGGCATCTATTATAGTCTGAGTGATCAGCTAAGGTGAGGAGGAGAGGGGGAAGAATGCATTTCAATGCTTGTTAATGTTTGGCTAATAGTTCCGATTCACCATCAGGTGTGACTCTGTCATTGTTACTCAACAGACACATGAATTAAGAGGTGTGTGTTTGTGAGGACTTTTTTTTTTAGAAAGCTGGGTGCATTTCTTTGTTAGCAGAGATGGACTAGAATTCCAGATGGCATGGAAGAGGTTCCCTCCCTCTCAATACATACTTCGCAACTGCCTCTATGTCCTTCCCACTCGCCCCCTTTAAGAAGTTGAAGTCTAGAAGGAAAAAGGGGATATAGAGGAAAATCAACTCTGTGCCATAATGGAAGCCAGTTGTCAGGCTCAGGAATGGCTTAACAGGGCATCTTGCACGGAGCTTGCCATTTTTTATTTTCAGATCTATCCCTTTGCTGACAGCCTTGAGAAGAAAAGAAAAATCTATGTGAAAGCAGTAAAACCAGCCTGCAGAGCACTTCAGAGACAGGGGAGAGACGTGATACCATTTTCAGCTTCCATAGAAATTTCCTGCAGTTAATTTTGAGACACAGCTACATGGACGATGATTCTTCCTCTTGGCATAAGAAGTTAAAGTGGCATGAGGCAGAGTGCAACCTTCCAGGCAACCTTTGCAGAGCGTGTAGAGACAGGATTCCAAGAGTATTGGCCGGAAGGGGGGCGTATGCAGGATAAAGCTGGCAGATTTGGATTTACTCTATAGAGTGGTGAGATGCAAAGAGAAATCTGATTGGCTAACAAAGGTTCCCGCCGTGCCTGACCTAACGGGTCTGGGCTTGTCGGACAAATGTTACAAAACAGTCTTTCTAGAAACAAAGCAGCTTTATGTGTTGTATCTGTACCAGCAGTGCTTGTCTGACTGAATGCAGTGTGGATTAGTGATTAGTCTGGGAGTCATTCCAACTCTGCCAATGACCACATAGCCTTCAGCAAGTCATGGAACCCGTCTGTGCCTCAGTTTCCCTATTTGTATACTAGGGGTAGTAATCTTAACCTATTTTTGGAGTGCACTTTGATAGCTCATCTGAAATTCCAGATGGCGTGGAAGGTAGGTGTGTTGGCACCTGGAATAACTGCATGCCTTACTGCATGTTAGTTCCTTAACTTAGACACATTACTACAGAATAGGAAAGATATTTCTACTAGAAACACCTTGTTTCCATTCCAAATTCCATAGCTAGCACTACATGATGTGTAGCATCCTATTGCCAGAGAGAGGGAGAGGTACCAGCTTCTTGGCACACACAGGAGATTCATGCAATTTTCTAAACTGTTACAGGCATTTTTAGACAGCAGCCATCAGGGTAAATAGTTTCCAGCACAGCTAGAAATCACTTTGTTGTGCTGTTTAAATGAATGACTCAGTACCATCTCACATCCTTTCTTCTCCATTCTAAGGGCTTGTCTACACATGAATGTAAAGTGGAATAGCTATTCTGGAGTAACTATTCTGCTTTAAATTCACACACCCCCGCCTTATTTGGGAATAACTTTCATAACTTAGGTCTTGCCTATAAGTGAAACTCCAAGCAGCGAGACTGAAGATTCAAAGATTCTTTTGTAAGAGGAAGAGCTGGAAGACTCAGAGAGAAGTTACATGGAGGGTTTTGTTCCAGGGCAGTTGGTTTTGCAGGTGACTTGGGTTCAGGAGAGGACCTGGGTCCTTTGTGGAGACTGTCACAGGAGAGAGGATGAAGGGATTTCCTAGCTTTTGCTTGCAAATTCCAGTTGCATATTCCAATAAGTATTCAGGTCCATCCACCAAACACTCAGGCAAACAACCCTGCAACAAGCCAATCTGCTGGGCTAGGCCCTCAGACCAGCAGCCCTACAAGAAGATATTCCAATCCAGAATAGGGAGGGGATTTTTCTCCTCTGTAAGCCTTGAGAAGCATGTGAGAGGAAAGTGAAGTGAAGAGCTGGTCTTTTGCTATTCTAGTGAACCTAAGGATTTGACTAAATCTGAACTAGATCCCAGATAACAGGTATATCCTGAAAGGTAAAAAGGGTGAGCTAGCTTAACATGGTTGAAAAGCCCCATCAAGATGAAGGTGAACATGTCTGAAGCAGCATTAGCTGGCTGTATCATAGACAGGAGTCAGGAGACAGACGTCTACACTAGAGGCCTTACAGTGGCACAGTTGTACCGTTGAGGCTGCGCCCGCTGTAAAGTCTCCCATATAGCCGCTCCATGCCGACAGGAGAGAGCTCTCCCATTGGCTTAATTAACCAAACCCTAATGAGCAGCAGCGGCTATGCTGGCAGGAGAGCATCTCCCGCTGACATAGCGCTGTCCACACCGGTGCTTCTGTCGGTGTAACTTGTCATCGGTCGGGGGGGTGTATTTTTCACACCGCTGAGCGACATAAGTTTTACTAACAAAAGTGCTCATGTAGACATAGTCCAGTTCGCACAGCTTCAAGGGTGCTAGCCTGCTTTTTGATGGGGCATTTCAGCCATGTTAAGATAGGGTGTTTTAGCTCATTCAAGTTTTTTGCCCATCAAGACAAGGCCAGTGGGACAGTAATGGCACCTGGCTGTTTGGTTTTGAGTGCCTATTAAGAAAGGTGCCTATTAAGAAAGGTGATTGAGCCCAGGTCTCCACTCGAAGCACTTTGCCTATACAGCTATAGACCCAGTATACTGTCCTGGCAAAACACTGTGCGGATGCAGCTACACTGGCAAAACTGCTTTGCTGGTACAGTTTATTCCAGTTCCCCGCAACCCTTTCCCCCAAGCAAAATGAGCCACACGGCACCAGTAGGAGTGCCCCAAATGAGTTCTACCAGGAAGAGCACAATGTACTGTAATGAGTAACGTATATTTGTACATTCATCTCCTTGTTATGCTCGCTAGTGCCCTGTAACACAGGACTGTTTCAGCACACACACACACACACTCCTTAGACAACCCTTAGATGCAAGTAACCCTTCCTAGGGTTTTTCTGGTGTTTATTTGATAAACACTGCTTTCCTTTTTTATAGGGGTGTGTTTTCCATGTTGATCGGCTAAAACAAAAATCAGAAGCCCTACTCATGACCTGTGAGCACGTGTCTGTGAAAAGTGCATCCAAGCCCTTGCATCTCCAAAGTGACCTCCCAAGGAGGAGACATGGTAGACAATCCTGTCTCTTTCCATCACAGTTAGTTATTTAAGGTACATTTC
The DNA here is from genome assembly GCF_965152235.1 of Eretmochelys imbricata. NCBI lineage: Eukaryota > Metazoa > Chordata > Testudines > Cheloniidae > Eretmochelys > Eretmochelys imbricata. The sequence continues at coordinate 9,526,327 of NC_135581.1, read as the reverse complement.
AAACACCCACTCCAGGCTGAATAAAAAGAGGGGCGAGGCCAGAGGCTGTTACAACTTTTGATCCAACTCCTTTGCTTCCAAATTCTATGAACAAGAGCCGTTCTGTTCTGAGATGCAATTAAAGAGATGAATGGTTGGTTTGTTCCCCATTTGTCACCTAAATTATCAATTTGCACCATGAAAGGGGCAGGAGCTCCCCCAGGAACAGGACTATTGACCACCTAGCATAAAATTTCCTGGCCTCAGGGCCCTCAGTTAAGTGAATTTCAGAGTTTCTGCTGCTGAAATCTTCCTTAAGGGCTAGTCTACACTAGAAATGCTACATCAGCGCAGCTGCACGGATGCAGCTGTGCCACTGTAGTGTGTCTGGTGAAGACGCTCTATGCGGCCAGGAGAGCTCTCCCATCGGCATAGTTAATCCACCTCTGTGAGAGGCGGTAGCTAGGTCAGCAGGAGAAGCTCTCCCGGTGACATAACACTGTCCTCACAGGTGCGTAGGTCGCTGTAACTTGTGTCGCTGAGGGGGGGGCTTAGTCACACTCCTGAGCGATGTAAGTTATACCGAAGTAAGTGGTAGTGTAGATGTGGCCTCAAGTGCATATCAGAGGCAGCTGTTCCCTGCCAGAGTGTAACCTTATGACTCCCTCTGCAGGGGGAATTTAAGCGTTGGAAAGATGGAAGAGATATCAGAGTTCCACAAAGCTTACGACACTGTCTATAGCTTTTTACTATAAAGGGACACTCTTTGGGTTACAGATCATGGGCTAACAAAATCAACAGCAGAACTCCAAGTAACTTCAATAGGAGAACAATCAGGTCCCAGATGTTTTCTTACAAACACATTAGATTATTGCAACCAAAGAGATTTGAAAGACAGTTGACCTGTCATCATTTCTACTTTTTCCTGCCTGTCACTCTACTTGGACAGTGAAAAAAAACTATACAGTTTTTCATGCATTAAGACAGTACTGAATAGTCTGAGCTATAAAGACAGCAAAGGGATATTTAGAATCCAAACATAGGAAGCCCCTATTTTCACTGAAGTGTACAGAAACATTCATGGCAAAGCCTAGAATTCTCAGCTGTGTGTAACTTTTTTTCTAGTGGAGATTACATAGCCAGATGTTGCTCCCTTTGTTTATTATTTCATTCACAGATTTGTATGTCCAGAAGGACCATGATGACACTGCAGTCTCATCCTCTTGCATAAAGGCAAAAAATGTCACCCTTTTAATTTATAAAGGAAACAAACACACACGAAACACCCATAAACAAGCTGCTTTTTTCAGTGGGGAGTTTCGCTTTGATAGCAATCCTCTAGCCACAAGAACCTTCACTTACTGACCCAAACTTTCCAATTAGCACATCAAAAACCTAATTCCATTTACCCAGCTCATTTTCCCTTTAATATCAAGATGAATAAATCCTCTACCCCTCCATCAGGAGTTCCCTTATCTTTTAAACAAACCTTTAAGTGTATAAAACAGGCTGCACTTACACAGAGGCAGTTAAATCCCCTTTATGAAATTAACCATTTCCTTTGACACTTTTTGCTAATTAGCAAAGGTATTTGCATTGAAAAAAGAGCTGGGCCAGGAAGGGAATTGGGAATGGCAAGGAGGCTAACGGGAAGAGAGCAGGCAAGACCTTTGGGAGCTACACACCAGGCTTAGGATATAACAGACATGCCAAACTCATGAAAAAAAAGCAGAAATTGGGCTTGTTTTTGGCTTAGTTGGCTTGTGAGTTGCTTGTTGGCTAGTTTTTGGCTTGTTGCTTGTTTGGCTTGTTGCTTCTTTTTTTTTTGATCGGCTCCCGGCAAGCAGAGGTAAGGGGGGCAAGCGGGGACAAGGGACAAGCAGGGGCAAGGGGGGAGAAAGTCAGGGGTGCACAGTGGGCCCACAGTCCCAGATGACACGCTGTGAGGATCTAGTCACAGAATATTGGGGTTCTTAGGGATTGTCTTGTTTTGAAATGGGATTACCTTGATTTTTGGCTTATTGTGAAAGTCGGGGTGCTTATTTACTGCGTGAAAGTTGGCAACTGTGGGATATATTGGCCTACATTTTAAGTTTCTGAATCTTTTGGGGGTTGGCAACCGTTCCCAATCAGCACCGATAATGGTGATGGTGGTGGGAAATAATCTGTTCACACTTGAAAATTAAACCGGCTGGACTGAACCCAGCAGAAATGGAAATTACACAAGGCATTAACCCATGTGCGAGCAAGGAATGCCTATGGATTGGCATTCAATGAGTGTGAGCCATTAGAGTCAGAGTCACGACTACTACAGTTATGCCAGTTTGTGTGAGACCTGGATTTTCCTGGGAATGAAGCAAATGTCATTGGGTTGGGAGGCTGTGGGGGTTAGGGGAGGGCTAAAGTGGGGAGCCTACTTTATTTGACACCCTTCTGCTAATAGTTCTCCCTGCTACACTCCCTCTTCCATGCCCTCAGCACGCAAGTTATTCTTGTTTGGCTTTAGAGTAACAGCCGTGTTAGTCTGTATTCGCAAAAAGAAAAGGAGGACTTGTGGCACCTTGGAGACTAACCAATTTATTTGAGCATAAGCTTTCGTGAGCTACAGCTCAAAGTGAGCTGTAGCTCACGAAAGCTTATGCTCAAATAAATTGGTTAGTCTCTAAGGTGCCACAAGTCCTCCTTTTCTTTTTGTTTGGCTTTGTCACTCACACCCACTCACTTACCTGGTCACTACATCTGGCCTGAATTTGGCCTCAAGCTGCCCCGGGAGTGGCCCTGGCTTAGTCCAGGGTGAGTTTTGTGCTCTGGTCTCTTTTTAAAAAGCCACTGTTTAAAGCAGGCTGAAAGCAACGTCATGGCTCCTCCTGCAGTCGGGCTCAGGCAGCCGAGAGGCATTTCTGACATTATGCGACGGCAGCCTTTGCCCAACAAGCCAATACACTTACCGGCGCTGCCGTGGCCACGAGCTGTGCAGGCCGGAAGGTCCCTGCAGCCTATTTGGCAAGGATCTGGGTACAACCGTGGGCCCAGCATTCATCCTGCCCACCGTTTCCTCTCTCTATTGGCTAAGACAGTGCGATCACATAATGCTGCCGCCATGAAGTTTCCTATTACACTGCTAGAACCTAACTCTGTAGTATCAGGGGCCTAGGGATACTTTAATTATGGGAAGTGTTATAAACAAATCCAATCCTATTCCTTTCCTTTAAGCAGGTAGAAGACCCCAAGAGATTACAATCTATTTCAGGGGGAGGCCTTGGAGGCTGAATTCCAAATTTACAGCGATAAACAGTCCAACAAAGCCCGCCTACCCAGGGCGCACACACACCATAATCCAAAATAAGCAATGGAAAATACTGCTGCACACAAGAGAACACAACACAAAACGGCTCCAACCCCACAGCATGCTGCATAAAAGGACAGGCACGGAAAAGAAGGCAAAAGGCAGGCAGTGTGTTTTGGGTAATGGCAAGGGAAGAGATGATTGCTAGGCTGTAAATCAGGGGCTAGGTTCTGATGATGCTACAGGCTTGCAATAGCTTCTGAAATCAGAGGCTGATTTACACCTTGGTAACCACCTATCCCCATTCATTATTTGCACACAGAAAAGAGAGAGGTTTAAAATATTGACAAAGCAAGGAAACATTTTGTTCTGCTGATTTCTTTGACACAAGAACGCTGGCAGCAGGCTGGTGGTGTGACCCATGGGGCAGCATGATTGCTAAGTGCTCATAAGGGAATCGGGCTGTTCCATCACCACGTCAGTAACGGGCAGGAGAGTAACACGGAGACTGCATACAGCAATACCTGGTACAGCGTTCAGTCAGGGGGTCGGATCCATGAGGTTAGGGCAGTCCTATGCCATATGCTCCAATAGATTTGCAGCTGGATCATCAGTTAGTTAGGTAGCCCAATACCACTGTTTGAGAAGGCAGAGGCACAAGAATTTCAGGCTTGCTTCAAAGAACAAGTGTACCGTCAATACAGCCACAGACAGTAGCTTGCAAGCATTGAGAGGCTAGCTCGCCTGAGTTCACTGGGGCAAAAGGATAAAGTAGAGTCAGAATCACTGTATCTTGCCTGGAGATGGCAACGTTTTCTGGGAATATTCATTTGACTTTTAACTGAAATCATTCCAGCTGCCTTTGAACCCCTTGTGAATTTGCTTTCAGAGAACATTGGTGCAAGATCACTAGTGTAATGCACTGGCCTAGTGGATGCTAGCACAACCCTCTGGTGGCTGCCTCTAGGACTACCTCCTCCTCTACGATGAGAAGTAGAGTTCTCCTGTGGCTTGAGTGGTAGGGCCTCATGCCCCACCAACAAACCTTGAGGTCAGTGTATCTGATCAAGGCTCATGACACCAGTATAAACGCTCGCAAGAACCAGTTTTGAAGCTAGCACCTTCTATCTCAGACAGGGGTGTTTGGGTTCACTTTGTGCAACCATTCACAACAGAAATCCAGCTGTAAAGTCAGGCTCATCCAATCAGGAACAGAAACAATATCACGTGGTTTATACAACCAGTCACAACTCAGAAGCCGTTCAGATTTCTAATAGAGCCTGGAGAGGTCTTCCCAGATGATGTCAAACATCAGCGACATGTGAGAACACTGGGATCTGGGAAAACTGATCAGAGAAAGGAGCAGAGTTTGTTATTCCAAGGGGGAAGATTTCTCCTAGAACTGAGGCACAGCCTTACCTTCTCAAATGGGGAAAAAGGGTGTCTCCTTACTTAGTGTTAGGGAAAGCCAAAAAGTATGTCTACATTGCAGCTGGAAGCGAGCCTCCTGGCCCAAACAGACGGACTCACACGAGTGGGCTAAAAATAGCAGTGGTGGTAGCTCGGGCTAGCCACCTGAGCTCGGACAGGAGGGCTTGGACTCAGGCACTTAGTCTGAGCTGCCACCCGTGTTGCAATGTCCACACTATTTTTAGCATGCTAGCTTGAGCAGAGCTAGCACAGGTCTGTCTTCTGGACTGGAAGGCTCGCTCCTAACTGCAGTGTAGACATACCCTAAGAGACTGGGACAAAAAAAGATCCCATCCTCCCTACAGCAGATTGGCAGCACCGATCAATGGCACAGCTGAGTGAGACAGTGGTGAGCGTCTGGAACTCAAAGGCATACAGGGATCAGTGGGGAGAAGGAGGAAGAGGAAGGCGAGAGCAGGAGAAGCTGCTTTGTTTGCCTCTAATTCTCAGCACTGCAGAGATCTGCATTTGGATCTTGTCACTGCTCTCCTCCCACAGCCCATCTTTCATCTCAGCAAGTACTGGAATCAGTCTCCCATTTATCACGGTGATGTCAGGGTACCAGCATTAGGATGTCACAGTGCGATCCAATACCACAGCCCCTCTCCCCTTTGTCCTTCTCTTGCATCTTCCAGCCAAGGATCTCACAGCATGTTACCCAACATTAACAAACTAAGCCTCCCAAGTCCCCGTGAGGAAGGGATGTGTTACCCACACTCTGCAACTGGAGGGAGTGGATGATCAGGGCCCTCTCCTGCCCTGTGGTCACTGCGAGCAGCTTTGGGTGACCAGCTCAAAGGCTCTCAGAACATGGTAGAGCTGTTGTAGAGCCCAGATCTCTTATTTCCCCACCATGTGCATGGTGGGGAGATGGACTGGAAAAGGGGGAAACCCTTGTTTAAAATAAAGTCATTTGATAGGGAGTTAAAATTGAAAGGGACATTGGCTGGGGCAGGAGGAGGCAGCTCAGCATATGGCGAGGGCACTTTGCTGCTCTTTGGGGGAGGTGTATTAAATTAACAAAGGTGAAGGGCAGTTATTACACTCTCCAATAGCTCAGGAGTCTTCACATTCCCCGCCCGCCAGCCCCACAGAATTCACCAATCGTTTTTGAACAAACATGAGAAATGTCACCTTAGGCTGTACTTGGAGTGAGTTATAAGTGACTGAAGACAGGGCTTTGTCTACTGGATTGCAGTGTGTTGTATGCCACATGGCTCACTTGGGCAGGCTATTTCTGCCTCCGGCTCTAGACTGGATCAGCATTCACCCCAGCACCTTGGGGCTTCCCAGCACCCAGCTACATACAAAGACAACACCTCCAGGATGGGAAAAGCACTCCCATGCCACCCACAGATTAAACACAGTCCCCTCGCAAACATGAGGTGGAACCTCGTGAAATGGGTTAGGCCATTTAGCGCCCTTTGGCTCTTCTTTCCCCATTGTTTCTACAGACAATGAACTATGACCAGTAATTATTAAGAAGGGCAAACTATGCCCCAAAGTACATGGCCAGAGGTCCACCTGCACAGGTCAGCCTCTAGGCTTGGGGCCCAGGGGTGGGTGTGTGTACATGCCTATAGGTGTGTCCACTAGAGCAGTGCCAACAAGCCCCAACTGGAATCAGGGCCCGCACAGTGCTAGACACACAGTAAGCGAGTCTCTACCCGGAAGACCTTACAGTTTCAACAGGCAGGACAGGGTTGAAGAAAGGGAATATGATCCCCATTTTACAAAGAGGGAACAGAGGCACAAAAAAATTAAACTGATTTGCCCAAGTCTGTGGCAGAGTTGGAATTTGAGCCCCCAGTATTTAGATCCAGTGCCTTAACCATCCTCTCTGAATAAAGTGAATGTACCTTTGGTGTTCTGACATGTTCGTTCTTTTGTATGGGGGGAGAGAAATGCATTACAAATATTAGACCAAAAAGGACGGATCTTTTTCTGAGCGACAGTCCAGCTCCTTTACCCTGGATAGTGCTCCCTTTCATGGCGTGACGTCACTAAGAGAGGTTAATAACCGGGTGATCTGGAACATACAGTATCTGTCTTTTCCAATGAGTTCAGTTCTGTTTATTACAATAGTTATTGCACCATATTGCAATAGCAATGGATTATTTGAAACATGCTGTTCTGAGGTTTAACTCTGTCCTTTATCTCTTACACAGCTGTTAATCCTCAGTACACATGTTTCCTATCCACCATTAGTATTTAGCATACAATAAGTGTCTTATTAAATCTAAACTATAGGCTTATTTTTGGAGCCTCCATACAGAGCGTTACCCATGAAATGGAGAATTAAAAAAGAAAACAACAACAAACCAGGCTGTGCTGTCTGGGCTCCCCCCTGGGGATATTCAGGGGAAGGGAATGCTTTACTGGCAGCCGGTTCACCAGCCACAGGCAGAGACATGCTCACCTGGGGCATGAAATATTCAGGGAGGCTGGGAAGCATGCGATGGTACTTTGTATAAGGCAAGTTTGCTTAACCTTTAGAGCTGAGACTCCAGTGTTTTAGCTCTGTGGACGTGGGGTCTGTTACCATTTATCAGCTCTTGAGGCTGGACTCGCAGACATGGGAATGTGTGGGAGAGAGTCAGGCCTCGCCTATGCTAGAACAGTGTATTGCATTAACTGTACCAGTATGGTCAGAGCCGTACAACCCCTGGAGCATGGACAGTGAGGCTGGAATAAAGGTGCTTATGCCTATATAAAGGTGTACAGATCAGACCTTAGTTACACACCACACCAGAAGGTGCTGCAAAAAGGAGCTGGAGAGGACAAACTTGTCATTTCTGGAAGCAGCACCCCTCTGCCTGATCCCTCCAACCCTTACATGGTACTTTGTTTCCCCTCAAGTGGTAATGCTGGACCTTTTCAACATCCTAGGAACGTCTGACTCTCAGGACACCGGCTTCCTGTCTCTCCAACAGGCCGTCCATTCGGATATACAGGCAAAAATGAAACTTTTGGCATTTTGGTTCTTATTATCGTTGGACGTGGCCGGACAGCACTTGGGGCTCTGACTCTTGGACAAAGCCTGGAGGGAAAAGGGGAAAGGCGAGCTGAAGGAAGAACTTTCCTGAGCAGAATTTTATACAGAGCTTCACCTTGACAGAGACTTTGAGCTGCCCTTTGGCTCTCCGATCAGTTTGCAGATCTCCAGAATAGTTTATAACGGAGTTGGTTTTTAGACTGGTTTAAAAAAAGAAAAGCTGTCACCTGGCACATGGTGTGAACTCAGCCTGAAGACTGTGTTAAGAAACATTTCATCACACAGTTACTATTAATAGAGTTGGTTTCATGCCTTCTTAAAAAACGGATTTTGGTTTGATTTAAACATTCCCTGTGCCGTGTCTGTAGGCTAAGCATTCCAGCATTGGATATTCCTGTAGACATATTACACCTTTCACCTCAGTAGGGCCCTGATCCTGTGCCATTAAAGTCAATGGGAGCTCTGCAATTGACTTCACTGTGTGTAGGATCAAGTTTTATCTGAGCGCTAGTGTATGACAGCCAGGAAGCCAAATGGACTTGAGACAAAAGTGAAAGTGACAAGCCCCGTAGAGACTGGGGGGGTAAGAATAGCCCCAAAAGCAAGAAGCAATTTGGGGTTTTGAAATTGTCCTTTTTAAACATGCCAGGCATTATTCATAACACCAGCAAGGAGAATTCTGTGTGTTTTAACCAGCAGGTGGTCCTTTTAATGTAGCCATGTAAATAAAGACAGCAGCCTAGCGCTCATAAACAACCCCTACCATAACAAGCCAATGGGCAGGATGGCACAGCTAGAAATGCGCTGAGGAAAATACTGTAGCATGAGCTCTTGACCAGGGGCGGGGGAGGATCACAACCAAGTTTCAAAGGTCAGGGCCAACATCTAACTACTTTCTGGCTAGATGGGAGGAAGTGTCCTGAAAAATTTGCTGTACCATGGTGATGGTCGGGGAGAGGTTTTGAGAACTGTACTATAGGGACCAGTCCTGCACTAGTAGAGACTGGGAACGGACCAGATCACCAGATGGAGCTTTACCCCATTTCTGAGGGCCTATCTGCATTGATTAAATGGTGTATTTTTTACCTCATGGTAACTTACACACAAGCTATCCCAAGGTACAGAAACCACCATGAAGGCCAGGCACTCTAGTTTTAGTACAAGGTAAACAGCCCTATACCCCTCCAGAGTTTGACTTCGGGGAATTTAACCTCATGATAAAACCAGAGTACCTAATCTGCCCTGTTTTTAGCTCAGGATAGCGGAGGTGTGTTAGTTACTCTGAAGTTTAAAAAGCACCTTCATTAGCTGTGAAGACAGGCCCTTACCGTGGAAATCCTTCAATGGCCAGACTCTGAGCCTCAACTAATGAGGGAAGCAAATGCTAAGAAAAGTACTTACAAGGGGGTGGCCAAGAGAGCGCAGCTTTCCGATTGACCCAGGGAACCCTGACACTCCATGGTGGAGCAGACACTGCTCGAGGAAGCCCCGCTGCTGTGAGGCCTGCATGGCGGTACTATGCTGATTGAGGGTCATCACCGCGACTGAGAGCAGGTCTCACATAAAACGCTGCATCGGTGCAGCTGCCCCCCGTAGTGCTTAAGTGAAGATGCTGCTATGCCAACAGGGGAGTTTCTCCTGTCTACATAGTTAATCCAGCTCCCCAAGAGGCAATAGCTCTGTTGACCAGAGAAGCCTTCCTGTCAGCATAGCACTGTCTACACGGCGGGTTAGGTAGGTATGACGGTGTTGCTCAGGGGTTTCACCTCCGAGTGAAGAAGTCATACTGGTATAGGTCTGTAGTGGAGACCTGGACGGAGTAGGGAGAACGCTGCTGGGAGCTGCAAATACAGTCAATATACACAAAGTGTACTGCTTAGGGCGAGCAAGGCAGTAGAGTGACCATCTGGAACGTATCTGCAGGAAAATGAGACCCGTTTTTTTCCTAATGAGACACCCCTACACACACAGCTACAATTTTATCAGTGTCTGACCGTTATACAGTAGCTTAGAAACAGACTTTATAATCTGATCCAACACTCCCTGGCCACTCCTTATTGGGTACAGATAATGGGTTGGTAAGCGCTACATAAGGGACATCTATTAACAGACAGGATGGGTGGTCATGCTACAGGAAAGGTGGCATTGTAGCTGTTCAGAGAGCAAGTATTAGCAATGCCACCACAACTAAACGCCCATACAGGGAATGAGGTGTGGATCTGAACTGCAATCCCCTCCTCCAACAGAATCATTTTTTCTCATGGCTCACATGAGCAAAGCTTCCACCCCTTTGTTTGTTGGAGGACACACGTTGTCTGAAGCGGTGTTTCTTCTGTGGCCATCTTGGCCAAGTAGAATCTCAAGGTTGCTCACGGCCTTACCAGATCAGAAGAGCAAATGTCACCCGACCTCCAGGAGGAAGGCACATGTGTGTTTGAAGGCAGAAAGCAATGTGCCAGATGAAAAGTTGCCCAGGATCATCTGTTCACCATTCAGAGCCAGGTTTGAGACCCAGGAGTGGAAGGAGTTGCCCAAAAGAACATGGGCCTTTTGAGCAGGCACTGTGGCTGTCCGACTGAGGGAAGAGATTGAGAGATGTGGCCAGGAGACTGAAATGGCCCACAGCCCAAAAGGAGCAGCTTTAATGGTGTCAGTGCGCCACTGGAATGGAAGCTATCGCACAGCTCCTTTGCGGCAGCCATCAGGGCGCCACACCTTGGTTGCTGCGGCTCAGGCTCTGAGGCGTGCAGACACGCGGAGAAGGAGAAGCGCTGTTGCACAAGAGCTCTTGTAGGGCTGCTGTTTCTACGGTCCTCTCTGCCTTTCCAGCATCTCTGGGGATCCTGTCTGCTGCTGAAAGGGTGCAAGGGCAAAGTGACATTTGGAAGCAGAGCTAGTTGAAACGGGGTTGATTTTTACCATGAAAGATTGAGAGAAAATGTACAGTTTTCATTTCATTTGAAATTTCTCACTTTTAATTAAATAAATTGAAGTGGAAAATAAAATTGTTGCATTTTGAAAAATTCCATTTCAAACGGAAGTTCTTTTCATGCCTGGACTTCTTCAAACACAAAACCAACCCGCTCCCCAGCATTTCCTTTCCCTCCTCCCCTACTGTTTCAAGTTTTTTTGGAAACAGAAAGATGTTGCAAACAAAAGTTCTACAGCCAACCCATTTTCATCCAACACAACACTGTCAAATATATGTGGACAGGTTCCTATTTGGCCGAGATCACTTCTGTTCCTTCTCTCTCTGCCCACTGAATAATCCAGTCAAATAATCAATAATCCAGGCTGTGTCACCCTACAGGACCAAAATGCACCTCCACGCGTGCACACATACATCCATCAAAAGCAGGACATCAGTGCTCGGAGCTCTATGGCAAAGCAGTCTGTGGTGCTGGAATGAAATAGTGGTCGCTTGCCTTGAAGCTTCTTAATTGCTTTAATTGGCTCACCCCCCTAATGATGGCATGTTTGTAAATGACAGAAGAGGGTTGCTGCCTGCAGGAGTGCCTGTCTCCTCATTTCAATTTGTAGCAGTGATGGTTGCTACAGTGATGAGCTTACAGCTTCAGGAGAGTGGGAGAGCTTTGGGGCTCTGTTGCAGGCACTTTCATTTGCGGCAGGGAGAGGGAAAGCGCTCAGAGGTCAGGTAGGGCTCAATTCCTCCAGGTGCCAGGCACTCCCTGGAAACATTCTCAGCACAGATGCCAGTAAGCTTATGGGTGCTCAGCACTTCCCAGGATCAGATCCCTTACAGAGGTCTCAGGAGTCAAGATAGACTTTTTTTTTTTCTTTTTTTTATAATGCTTGCTCCTCCTCGGTGAGGGCTCTTCCAAAACACAACACAAAATCTAATTCTGTTTCTAATTTGGGGGTTGAAAATAACTTTCCATCCTCCCTTCCAAACTAAGCCATAAAGGCGTCATTCCAAAAAACCAGTGAGAGGACGGCGGGGGGAGTGGGGGAAGAAATGACAAGATAAAATTTAGTGGAAAATGGTGGGGGTTGGGGGGGAAGAAAAGGGAAGATGATTGGTACTTATCTGTAAATGATCCCAAGAAAAACCAGGGCAATTAAATATAAAGCAGTCTCAGTGAGCCTCTAGAATTAGACATTTTAATCGTAGTCTTGGCATTTGCCTTTCCAGTCCCAGCAGGCAAACTTTGACCATAGATGGTGTTATCATGCAAGAGGTTCAGATTGTCCCAGGGATTCTGCATGCGAACTGGCCCACAATGAATCTCCCAAGTGCCTCACAAGGGAAAATAAAATGAGAGTCCGGAAGGAAATGGGACCCTGATGTTACCAGTTCCTTCTCCTCTCCCTGTCCCTCCAACAGCCACAAAACCCGGTGCCATTTTCAGAGGGTTCTAACTTAGCACTGCAATGGTGGGATTCCCCAGCCAAACACAGGTACCTGCCCCATGAGCAGAATAGGAGACAAACTAGTCTGGGTCACTCCTGACACGGACTCCTGAGTAGCATCATCTAAACTTGGAAGTCTCAAAACAAACCAAGAGCTCTGAAGGCTCAGGAGAGTTTCTGGACATTAGGAATCTGACATTCTATTCCTTGGGGGAGCATCCTGGAACCCCGATATTCTACATTTTCATATAATCGTGATCTTACATATAAAGCATGCCTTGTAAGGTATCAGGGGAAAGGGTCTGATCTGCTGAAAGTCATTTCTCTGTCCATATATGTATATCATTAATGCATATGAAGTTACAAGAATTGTGTTGTATGGTGGTCATTAAAACATGCTGCACGTTGGGGAATAGCTAGATATTAGCTCCCCTGAGGCAACAGCAAGGAAAGTAGGCAACACCCAGGCGGAGTGTCAATCAACCCATCAACAACCATTGTCCAGCAAGGGAACTATGACGCAATGACACACCTGCATGAGGCCACACCAGGGGAATTTCTCAACCTTGCTGGAGACTCAACAATGCACCCAGACGTGCTTGGACCTGTGTTTTCCAAGCATAAAACAGACAGTGGCCACATGCTTGGCCTTTTCCCTTCATCCACCTACGCTGCAAGCAACAAGGACACTCCGAAGACTCCAGCAGAGGAGACTGGCCCAGATTTCAAGGGTGACATGTGCGTACTATGAACTGCAATATCCAGTGGGGTGAGAAAACCTGCTGAGTCTAGTTGTTGCTCAGCCTGAAAGGGTTGAGAGTTTAGACTGCGTGCTTATATTTTATTTTGGTAACTACCTGACTTTTTGCCTATCACTTATCTATTGTTTGTAGTCCATTAACTTGTTTAACTGTTTATCTTTACCAGCGAGTTTGCTTGGTGTGCATGGCAAATCTGCTCAGATTTAGCAAAGGCTGGTGTGTATCTACTTTCCAGTGATGAAGTGGTGAACCCCTAAAGTAGTTTGCACTGCTCGTCTTAAGCAGCGCAAGACAGCGTATTCCTGGGGTACAATGCTGGGACGGTTTGGCTCTGGTGCCTTTCTCTGTGTGACTCATGAGTGGCTCTGGGAGCATTCATGCGATCTAGCTGGGTGTGGGGCTCCGCATGCAGTTGTGCTGAGTGAAAACAGCCCCTGGAGGGGTTTGCTGCTGGTCACTAGCAAGGCATTTTGAGAGACAGCCCAGGCTGGCAAATTAAGGGGGCGTGTCCCACAGTCCCAGGCTGCACCCCGGCCGGGGGGGGGGGGTGGTATCTCATCACAAGGAACATGAGAAGCTAAAAAAAAAAAAAAAAACACAGTCTGAATAGGAGTCACAGTAAGTATCAGCTGCAGAGTTGGAGACACCTCCCACCATTAGAAGATGCAAAATTAGGGCAGGAGAAGGGCACAGGGAAATCAAACAGGAGAACTGGGAAGGAAGGGCTTCTTACAGACGGACACTTCCCCCAGACCAGTTGCTTAAAGAACCCGAAACTGTCCATTCATCCTGATGTTCCATGTGCACAGCGGATGAACTTCCCTGGGCAGAATTCAGCAGCTCCCTGTAGCAACGAAGAAAGTCTTTCAGCGTTTTCTGTATTTTCCAGTACAGATGAGCCCTAGCTGCAGAATTCAGATCTGGATCCAAACTGCTCTGAAATCTGAGACTATGCAAACTCGGGGGTCTGATTTAGCCCACTGCTGAGATCGGGGGCAATCAGGAATTTCAGATTCAAGCTTCCCTAAAGCTCCAGGCTGCTGAGATCCAGAGCTTCGGTTCTGACCCATCTCTAATTTTTGGATGGCAGTTTGGCAACACAACGTATTTCAAAACACAGGGCAGGCCTACTCATGGGAAGCTTGGAAAAAACATTCTGTTGAGATGCATCTAGACCATATGTTCTATATTTTTTTTCCACTCATTTATGTTAGCAGGGATATTTTCATGAAAACAGGCTAACAGCGCATTAGTCTGAGTAATATTTCCAAAGGGGCCTCTTTTGAGCCGCTAGAATTGCAAATGCAATTTTGCACTCTGGTTTTGCATAGCCATGCTTGGGTTCCTGTGAACGCTCACCCTAGCCCATACAAACCACAGCCGGGCACATGTCCACCAATGCACTTGTGTACGCATAGTGCAAGGTGTTGTACACGCTGATACGCGGGTATGAAAAGCTGCACGGGCAAGACGGAAACATGCCAGATTCTCTCTGCAGTTTCAGGGCTGAATTCAGAAACAGCCTCTAAAAATCCAGTCAGCTCATTCCCCACCCAAAAGTGTAATCCTCCATTAGTGGCATCATAATTTCCATAGCAAACATTCCAGACAGAGCAATGCCTTGAGGTAGAGAATGAGTAAATAGGCTCTGGAGGTCAAGGATCCTGGACTTTTCATTCTAACATCCCTAGAAGAAAAAAAAATTATAAAGGACAAAAGATGGAAAATTTGACAGACAGAGTTGTCTCTACCCATGAAGTATTTTCCATGAGTCACGAGTGGGTTTTCCTGAGCATAATAAGAGCAGATCACTCAGCAGATCAGCAGACAACTCCTTCACGGTCATGCGCAGGCCAGCGCAGAGCAGGTCTACACTACAAACTTGCATTGGAGCAGGTGCCCTGATGCAGCTGCACCACTGTAGCGATTCTGGTGAAGACTCCATCTATCACGTCGGCGTAATAACTCCACCGCTGCACTGTCTACACGGCAGGTTATGGGCGGTGTAACTATGTCGCTCGGGGTGGGATTTTTCACACCCGAGAGACATTGCTATCCCAAAGTGTGTAGTGTAGACCTGGCCTCATTTATACATCCTTGCTCCCATTTCTTCCCAGTTCTCCTCCCTGCCCTCTTCCTGCTTCACCACACCCTCTGGATCCTCCTTCTTCCTTTCATGCTTCCTCTGGCTTTGGGAGTTCCCCCTCAGCCCAGCTGCTGCAAGGTTGCCATGGGCTCGTCACACAAATCCACCCTTCTCCCACCAACATTAACTCAGCTACATTCAGATCACTTGGCCTGCAGGCTCCTTGGGGCAGGGGCCAGCTCTCTAGAAAGAGAGACAAACTCTCTACAAACTTATGGCACCAAATAACCTGAATCACCTTCCTTTGGCCGAAGAGCCATTTGCGTCTATTGTGCCGTCTTGTTTAAACCAAGTTCCACGCAGCAAGGACCCTATCCCAGTGTATTCTGTACAGGGTCTCACTTTCTCTTGACATTGAAAGACATTTAAATGGTTCCTCCGTTTCAAAAGAAAGAATCCCCCCATTCCCCAAACAAAGCTGGGCTCATTCTGGCTGCTCGGAGCACACGGAGTGTTTGTAAATCAGAACAGTGTTCAGAAAGTGACACTTCGCATGTTTTCCCCTGTTTCCTTTTGTAGCTCCTTTTTACAGAGGCCAGGCCAGGGCTGTTTGGTTAACTGTCCGTGGTTGGGTTTTGGCTGGCAAAGCCCACACCCCGGGGTTCATTGATCCAGCCAGCCAGTGCAGGGCACTCGTTTGCAGAGGAGTGGTTCCAGTCTGTGTCCACTGCAGGCCCTTTATGGGCCTTAGAGGTTCCTTAAATCCCCAACCAAGACATCCAGGATCTGGTCAAAGTTCAGCAGATCTCACCTAGGGGTTGCCACCCAACTGGGTTT
The DNA here is from genome assembly GCF_965152235.1 of Eretmochelys imbricata. Lineage (NCBI taxonomy): Eukaryota > Metazoa > Chordata > Testudines > Cheloniidae > Eretmochelys > Eretmochelys imbricata. Next base: position 9,510,542 of record NC_135581.1, on the reverse strand, counting down.
TCATGGGGTGGCAACCCCTAGGTGAGATCTGCTGAAATTTCCATACTTGACTCAGGTTTATTTCAATGGTAAACAAGGGATCCATTTAGATGGAAAATTGGTTAGGGGTCGGGGGGTTTGAATTTTTCACTCCTCCCTGCCCCCCGCCCGCCTTCAACACAGTCAGGGAGAGATTCCCCACGTGCAGCAGACTGAAGCTCTGCAGAGAGCCAGGCTGTCCCAGTGCTGTTACACGAGTGCAATTACTGCAGAGAGAGGCCATGGCAGGAAAATGAAACAAACAGTTTTGATTTATTGTTCTCGAAAAGAAATGGAGCATGTTGAAAGAAAGCACAGGAAGTCCTGGGGATAATAAATCCTGCTTAGGAGCAGATAAAGAAAACGTGCTTCAATTCTCGGGGACAGCAAGGGGGTTATTGGGAGGGCGGCCGATTAAAGTTTAGGGAGTCTGTTTTCAGAGCGGTTGTTACAAAGCCACAGTCACAGCTTCTGCTGCTCCAGTAGAAACTGAAATTTACAAATACGACTCCAGCCAGCATTTGGGTTTGGTCTAATTGAAGGGGAGAGGGAAATACTGCAAGCACTCCCTAAATCAGAGGAACACAGAGTGGCCCTGGCAACTTGACAGCAGCCCAAAGGCTGCACCTAATTAGCATATATGTTTACATACGAGCAATATACACAACCCTAATATTTGCTTGTACTTGACTCTTCCGAGGCAGATGATTAGAAATTGCTACTTTGCATTCATCAGCAATAAGCCTTCAGCCTCCTCATTTCCCAGTAGTTACAAGGAGAGGGCTAAACAATTGGCCCAGTTCCTAATCTTCGGTTGCTCTTCCTCCCCCATACATTTGCTCTCCACTGAGGCCCTATCTATATTGCAATTCCTACCATGTGGGGGGCAGAGAGATCTGCTGGGGGACGTTGCCTTGAAGGTTATTATTTATTACTTTTGTTGCAGGAGCACTTGGGGGCCCCAGTCCTGGATCAGGGCCCCATGATGCTAGACACCATATACTTATAATGAAGAGGCAGTCCCTGAAAAGCCGACAGTTCAGGAACATGAATGGTGCCTCTATGCCACAGCCAAGGGCTTTTGCAGGGTGGAAGCATCAAGGTTAACACACGGCTCAGTCCCAAGGCCAAGCAAAATAGAGATTAAGGCCCTTCCCCATGTTACACGCCTTTTTGTAACCAATACATGACCCTCCCCTGGCCCAGCTGAAACAAACATGGCTGAGCTGGGTCTACCCGGCAACATTTTCACAACACAGCCACGCACTACTACCTACCACGCTCCCTGACTGCGTTTGCCCTGGTGCATCCGGAGCAGCTCTCCCTTAGTACTTCAGCAGGCAGCAGAGTAGATCTCCCGGAGGATGGACAGACTCACACACACACAGCAGCACACTCGAGGCGCTCCTACTGCAGAGAGCTGGAAGGAACGAGGAGCAGCCCTCACCATTACATGGGCACGTGTAGGAGGGCCCAGTAACACGCCCAGTATTAACACTCTAATCCTGGGCAAAGTTGTAGCTTGGCTATGGCAGTGCCATGGGGCACACAAGGGGGTTCCTGCGTCGGGGGAGCAGCACTGAAGGGGAAGCTGGTGCTGGAAATCCTGCACTTCCCCCTTGGCCCCATGCAAACGCGCGGAAGGTGCAGAAAGTGGCTCCGCCCCAGCACGTGTAGCTGTGCTGAGACTATAGATCCAGCACCGGTTACTCTCTCCCTGTCGCTGTGGGGAGACCAGGAGAAACACAGCAAGTCAGGGCTCCCTCCTGGGCTGCGCCGGGGCAGTGCAACCATGCCTGACCCCTTGCTTGGGTCTCATTCTAAAACTATGATTCATGCCTCTTGCAAGAAGGGATTCTACTACAATGAAGAGTCATTCCTAGCAGGAGAGAGTTTAGCTGCGGGCAGAGCACGTGACCCCATCTTAGGGCTTAAAATGGTACAGTGATAGGTGGCCAGAAACGTCTCTGAATAATCCAGGGAAGGAGGCAAAGAATTTACAGTCAGAGTGAATCAGTCACTACGGGTTTGATCCTGCAAGGACCTGTGCACTCCAGCTCCAACCCAGAAAAGCACTTATAGCCCATGGACATCAATAGGGCTTCGCACGTGCTTAAAGTTAAGCATGCGCTTACATGCTGTGCTAGACGGGGCCGGAGCACTCAGCACCCGATAGGACTGAATACCAGCAAGATCAAAAAATAACAGAAGTGCTTATGGGTGGCAACTTAAAACCTCTTCCAACTAAAAAAAGAGAGAGTTTTGCTGTGGGTAGAATCAGCACATACTTGTTTCTGGCTGCATTTCCTGGCAGCTTCAGCGAGGAGTTGGCGATGCACGAATTTGGAAGCCTTGTTAAATCCAAGAAAAGTGAACAAAAAAGGCTGTTTTCTGAACAGAAGTCGCTGACAAATCTTTACTCAAGGGTGGCCAGCAAAGGCGAAAAAATAAACGTTGCTACCCTCTCCTGCTTCTGTGCGACGTACGAGGGTCGCATCAGAGTTTTAAGCCGCATTCTTGCCGGCTTGCTTCTCACCAGAGGTGAAAGTAAGCCGGTGCACCCTGGTACGGCGTACTGGCAAGAGCCAGTGCACCGTATTGGGGCAGCCCGGCTTCCCCAGGGGGCAATTTAAAGGGCCTGGGGCTTCAGCTGCCTCTGCCGCCCCGGTCCTTTAGATAGCTGCTGGAGCCCCACCCCTTCCCCAGGGCTCCGGCAGCTAATTAAAGGACTGGGGCAGTAGAAGGGGAGCCCCGGGCCGTTTAAATAGCCCCCGGAGCCCCTGGCTGCTACACTACCCCGGTTGGGGAGGAAGAGGAGGAGGAGAAGGAGAAGGGGGCGGGCACTTACCTTACAGGATGGGCTGGCTCTGACCCCCCTCAGCCCTGTCCCTTCGTGGGGCCAGAGCTGGCTGCAGCGTACCTGTAAATCACTCGACTTACTTTCACCCCTGCTTGTCACAGTTAGAATGATCAGGTCCTCGATTCGCTTGCTGTGCTGGAGGAGCTTAGCAAAGCCAAATGGTAGGCGAGCTGTAGCTCAGGTTATATTCTCATAGGCCATCACTAGCAGAGTCTTCCTAAGATCTTCCTAAGTTCCTTCAGCAAAGAAAGGGAAGCACAGACCTGGGTTTCAAATGGGAAGAAGCGAGCACACAGAAAGAGATTGTTTTAAAAACTTTGAAACCATTTTTGTACCAAGTGGAGGCACAGTCAAGGGCAGGAGTGAAAGAGGTTTTAGGCGGCTTAAAAGCCTATCTGATGGTATAAGCATTGGAGCTGTAAAAATACAGTCACCTACACCCAGACAAAGTAGGTTACGGGGTTCGATTCTACTTCCAACCCAGGGGAAAGACAGTTCTGAGCATCTCACCAAGTTTGCACTCAAGCGTGGGAGGTCTGAGATGCACAGAAAGGTTTGGGGTCAAGACGGGGAAACTCTTTGCAGCCTGAAGCCTGGTACCTTAATTGACGAGCCAGTGCAGAAATAAAGCCCTCAGTTCACCAGGGTAATAACACAACATCAACAAAAGGACCTACATTTTACAGCTTCTCCCTGCGAGGCATGGAAGGCAAACTCCCCAAACCCAGAACGGCCGTTCAATAGATTCCCCAGTAAACTGGATCCAGATACCCTGCCCTCCTCCCTAGAGCGCCTCAGAGGATTCCTCTGGGTCCAAACGCCCCTTTTTAGTGAAACGTTGGCACAGGGATTTAAGACCATGATGGCTCTTCTCGGTCCTGATGGCCTTTGCCACCCATCACACTACCTAATCCACACTTTGACTATTCTGGCCACTCAACTGCTAGATACATCTTGGACCCACGCTGGGTCCTAAGGAACACACAGTATCTGGTTGACGGTGACAAGCTGGAGAAATCCCAGCTGCAAACTGAAGGGAGGGCTGGGGTGAGCTCTCAGCCTCGGAAAGAGTCACCCCTACTCAATGACCCTACATGACCCCTGCCACAGATGGCTTCTCTAGGAGCCTCATCCAAGTCCTTCTCCAGAGCACTGTCTTTGCCTTTGGAGCCCTGCAGCCATTTTCAAAACGTTCCCTGGGGCCGGGGAGAGGAGAATGATTTCCTGAACCCTGCCCTCCCCCATCCTCAATGAGCCGGGCTGCACACACTGCTATACTCCCACGACACTCAGCATATTTCTGAGAAGCTAAGTATAAACTTCCCCAGGTGATGAGCCCTTGGTATACGTTTCTTTGCCTTCTTCCTCAGTTATTAGAAAGCCTTTGTGTTTCAAAGGGGATTTGGATGGATTCCCTGGTCATTCACCACTCCTCACTACAACCATGCCTGCCTTGGGACACAAAGGCTAAGGAGGAAAATACAGGTTGTAGCTCCAGAGAGACTTAAGCCCAGATCCTCAAAGGTATTTAGGTGCCTAACTTTCACTGAAATCAGTGGAAGTTAGACATCTATATACCTTTGTGGTTCTGGGCCTTAGCCTTAATTCATTAAGAGATGGGCCAGAATCCAAACCCTGGCTCCAAACCTTCCTTGACTTCAAGTGTGTTCAGCTCCCGTTCACAATACTCTAGTAATAAGGAAAACAAAACACCCTTGGGGGGTGAAGCAGCAGCTTCCATCCAAGGTACAAAAGCAAGAGAGAAAAAAAAAAAAGAAGACATTCACTGCAACAACTTCCCTGCTTCACCCACTTCCCCAGCCCCGCACAAGCAGAGACCCAAGAAAAGAGCAGGAGAGGCCATGAATTCCCCCAGGGACTTCACTGTTGCCAACCCAAGGCCAAGTCTCCACCACAGACCTATACTGGTATAACTATGTCGCTCAGGGGTGTAAAAAATCCATACCACGGAGTGACCTCCTCCCGCCATGTAGACAGCACTATGTCAACGGGAGGGCTTCTCCCGTCAGCATAACTACTGCCTCTTGGGGAGCAGCTGTGTCGCTGTAGCACTGTCCATGAAGACAAGCCCTAGCACAGGGAGGCATTCTGATACTACGATGATGAGCAGCAGAATAGAGCCCCAAAGACAGAAAGAGAGGAAGGGAGTCAGACAACTCAAAAAGTTGTTCTTGATGCTATTTGTGAGCTAAAAGTAGGTGTGTGGCACAGTCAGCATAGTATCTCCCCAGCCAGAGTTACAGGTTAGTGTACAGTGACAACCTTGAGACACTGTATTCTGTGCATAACTCCACATTCACACGGTTGGTGGAGTCTCTCCATTTTTCACTGTCCTTCTTAAATGGCATTGGCAAGAATCTCGCTTCCCACAAAGAATTTGCAATAGGCTAAAGAGAACCCTCAGCTTTTTTGTGAGAACAGCCAGCAGTAGAAAAGCAAGGATTAAAAAAAATCCTTCAAAACCCACGAACCATGGAAGGGATAAAACCGACATGCTTCAGGGCACAAGCCAACCTCTAACTACCAGGGGCCAGGAGGAGATTATCCCATAACAGCCTCCTGTGAGCTTTCTTGCACCTTCCTCTGATACATCTGGTGCTGGCCACTCCTGGGGATAGATGGGTTAGATGGACCACTGGTTCACGATGACCATCCCTCTGTCCAGAATTCTATGACAGGTCTCTCAATGAGAGGGACAGCCATTTATCATTAGGGGTTGGGATATCAATGGACAAAATTTCATCCATTGGCTTTGGAAGAGATGGACACAAGGATTTTAGTCCCTAAAGGAGTCATCCCACAAACTCTTTGGGAAGTGGATGAAAAAGTCTCCACTGTCCCATTCAAAGAAGCCAAGAGAGAATTCAGGTTAAAGGCACCACCATCCCAAACCCTCTCAGCATCTGGGATTCTGCCTTAGCCCGACTGCAGAGACCATTTATATAAGAGGAAGAAGAAAAGAAAAATACTGTGAAGTAAAACCGTAGGGGCAGCTCCAAGCTGGCTGAGTGCCTCCCGGTGACAGGGAGCCTGGCTAGGAGCTCCTGTGTTGCGAGAAGATGGTGGTTCACTCCCTGCCATGACTAGTCAGTCCAGGGACTTGACAATGACAGCCTAAATGGAGGACAAAACCAAAGCCAGTTCGTCACTTTGTACTGAAGTTGGGCACTGGAGATCAGAGGGGCATGGAGAAGGGGTGGGGCACAACACGCCCCCTGCTTTGGAATCCCCATGTGCCCATGCTGGGCTCAGGACTTACAAACGGCACCATCACCGGTCAGTTCCCACAGACTCCTGGTGTTCCATCCTTTCCTTTCCATGGAGTGTTGGAGCCCCAAACTTCCCCCATTTCCCTGATCCCTCTCACCCATCACATTTCCTGCCAATACAGGCAGGCCAGGTCTCCCCCCCACCCCATCAGCTGCAGGGGTTTTTATTGTGCAGCCACAGACACTCCCTCTGCCCAATGCTCTTCACATATCAGCACATTTCAGATGACAAGTGTGTGTGCTTGGTTTGCCTTTTATTTCCTAAGGGAAGCTCAGCTCAGCCAATTGAGGGAATTCCAGCAAGGTTCTTGCTTTTGAGTCTGTTCTCCAACTGCACGAGAGACAGTTTTCTCCTTCAAAGCTACAGGCTCAGCCAGTGCTTTGGCTGGAATCTGAACCCAGAAGAGGCTCCCGTTACCAAATTTTTGCTGAAATCACTGTAGAAAACCCAACCTCTTGTGCTATTTTAGGAGCTTCTTGATGTTAAAAGCTAGTGTAGCACAGACACAAAAGAGATTCAGCCTGTCGTAAACACTGAGCTAATACAAGCATTTACACAAACCTCTGCCAATGCACAGAGGGCACTGCTGGAGGGAAACTTGTAACTAAATCTAGTAACTATTAGCACAATGCATGTCCAGAAATGGAAGTTCACCTTTCACCTCTGAAGACTGGAGTCATGAGTAAATCCCATTGAATTCACTCCCAGTGGAAGTTACCTGTATGTTGTGATGGGAGAAATACGATCCTAGAATCAAGTGGTCTCTAACCTTATTTCTGATACTCATAGAATTTAAGGCCAAATGGGACCATCATCATCTAGTCTGACCTTCTGCACATCGCAGGCCACAGAACTTCACCCACCCACTCCTGTAATAGACCCCTAACCTCTGGCTGAGTTACAGAAGTCCTCAAACCATGATTTAAAGACCTCAAGTTTCAGAGAATCCACCATTTGCTCTAGTTCAAACCAGCAAGTGACCCGTGCCTAATGCTGCAGAGGAATGTGAAACCCCCCGGGTCTCTGCCAATCTGACCTGGGGGAAATTCCTTCCTGACCCCAAATATGGCAATCAGTTAGACTTTGAGCACATGGGCAAGACCCATCAGCCAGACACCTGGGAAAGAATTCTCTGTAGTAATTCCACCACCAGCCTTTGGAGATATTTGCTGGTTGGTTGGTTGGTTGGGGTGTGCGTGCGTGAGTGTGTGAGATCTGATACACCCACTCATGAAAGGTCCAAGATGGCAACAGCAGACCTGACCTGTTTTACTGAGGTGCGTCCCCAGGCTGATAGGAAGAAGGAGTTGGGGCAGGACTGGACTTACATGGGCACTTCAGGTCATGATTCATGTATTATGTCCAATCTGCATGAGGCCAAGCCATGGGGATGGGAGAAAGGGTAGGAAAGAAAGCTAGAGAATGGAAAGGGGGAAAGAATTAAAGATGCGGTGTGCCACAGTTTATTATTGCTTCTAAACCTCTTTCCCAGGACTACCCTCCTCCTCTCCACCACTCTGACATCTTCAAAATCACTACCTCTGTCAAAAGTGCAGTAATTGTGCTTGTTGCAACAACCCCTGAGACAGCCTGGCAATCAATAGTGCAAATATTAAAACCCATAAATCTAACCAACCTTTGACACTAGACTGCAGTTTGCCGATCTAACCCCACAGATGTGATTTTTCATCTGGGGAGCGATGCAAGGGGTTGCTGATGACCTCTAGATTAAAGGGTCAATTTATTTTAACACCACTCTTTTCCAACAGTCTTCTTTCCCCTCCCCCAACCCACCCCATGTTTTCATGTTGGAGTTTGATTGATTCTGCTGTTCAGACAATCAGGGTGCAGTGAGTAAAAAAAAAGGGAAGAAAATGTCCTGGCATAGCCCCAACGCGCTCAGATACAAAATAATGGGGGAAAGATGTCATGTGAAAAGAATGCACGCAGGCAAACGCGGGAGGCAGATCGCGTATCAGCCCCCGAACCGCCCTTTAACCAAGACTACTGTAGCTGGAACAAACACAGCACCACAAAGCAACAGAAAATATTCCCTTCCCCAGCTTGCCCGGAACAGAACCGTGTGGCTGAATAAACAGAGAGAAGGCACAGACCCAGCTGAATGCTGAAGAAGAGTATAATAGTGCTAGTGATCATAGAATATCAGGGTTGGAAGGGACCTCAAGAGATCATCTAGTCCAACCCCCTGCTCAAAGCAGGACCACTCCCCAATTTTTGCCCCAGATCCCTAAATGGCCCCCTCAAGGATTGAACTCACAACCCTGAGTTTAGCAGGCCAATGCTCAAACCACTGAGTGGGATCCCAGAGCCTTGAATGGGGAGATGGAAAGGGGGAAGGGAAAAAAAATGGCCCTGAGCCCTTTTAGGCTTCTTTAAAATGTATACAGAAGAATGAAACTTCTTAAAAAAAAAAAAAATTAAAGGGTTTGTTTTCTGATCTTAAATTCAGACATCACGTATCTTCTGGTGTTTGTTGTGAGCTATGGAATTGTAATTGATGGGCTTCCTTTACCCAAAGTTAGTCAGAGTTAAATAAAGGTTAAACTTTTAAAAGAGGAAAGAAAAAAGGAAAAAGGCCCAATTTTCCAGCAGTAGATGCCTGAAGGGAGGTCCCTAAATCCATCTCTGATTTCCAAAGGGCTGCAGCACCCCCAGTTCCTATTCATATCACTGGGAGCTGTGAGTACTCAGAACATTTACACTCTGTGGGAAGGGGCTGAGTGTGTAACAGGAAGGCAGAGTCAGGCCACCATGGAGGACCAGATGGGGCCAGGGATCTGGCAACAGAGGCAGGGGACTCTCCCCACCTCTGCGTCACCACTTCAAATACAGAGCAGGTAGGTGGTGACCTTTTGACAGTGATTCGGTGGCTCAGGTATGAAATAAGCAGGTGACCTTATCTCAATCTCCAGTGGATACCTCTCTCCAAACCCATCATTGAGCCATCTCTGCTTACAAGAATGGCTGCTCTCCTGCAGCACTGCAGGCCAGGAATCGCATGAACTGGCAGAGCTGTCAAGGGACCACAATTTGGCGCAGCAGGGAGGCTGCAGGTCAGGACATGAGTCCAGCTGTGTGGAGGAAGCCTGCAGAGCTACCCACTCTCTAGCTCTCTTTCATAAGTGCTGGAATTAACTGAATTCCCCTAGAAATTAAAAAAAAAAAAAAAAAAAAAGGAGAGAATTGCCTTCGGAAGGCTGCAGGGATCTCAGGGGTTCTGCCTAGGCCAGCAGGCTGGGACTTGTCGAGCTGAGTGCAAATGAAAGGACTCCTCAAGGGGCTGAAGGTCTGCAGATGGAATGAAATAGACAAGTCTGCTAGGTTTCTGGTCTAGCTTACTGAACTTTATTCTCTGTGCCTTTGAGCCTCTAACCACATGGATTTGGGAGGCTACATGTCTTCAAAGCAAGGCTCTTCCTTCTCTGTCCATCCTCCCCAGCTGCCTGGGGAGTGGCACGCCATTGCTGTAGAAGGAGACTTAGTCTTCCGATTTGAATTGCAGCAGCTCCGCAGGCTCCAGTCAGGATCACCTTCCCCATTGTGCAGGCTCTGCACAGACAGAGGCAGACATGGTCCCTGCCCCAAAGACCTTATGGTTTACTTGAAGACAAAACACAAGGGTTGGGTGTAACAGACAACTGGAGGGAATGAGGGCAGGAGGAGGATGGTAGCAGTGAGAGGAACCACAAGCCCCCTCTGTGTTTTCTCTCTCATTCGCATGAGTGAATCCTGGAGTTGGGGTGGTTCTGGAGATCTGTTCCCACCTCTTTCCCCAGATGTGTTTTAAGCTCTGCCGAGGGTCAATAGATCCAAGGCCAGCCTTATCTTTAAAAGAAATCCCTCCTACTACAGAAAAGCCTGTCAGCCCTCTGAAACCAGAGGCCTAATAAATATTATCTGGTAGAAAGCAACTGCCCTCTTTGGAAAGAATTTCCAATCCACATTGGGACTGAGCCAAAGCCCACTTTAGTAACTTGGATCAGGCCCACAGTACTGCCTTGCTACCAGCTTTAACGTGACAAACTCCAGGAGTTACAAAAATAATATTCTTAAGAGTTGTTTTCTTGTTGCCTCTGACATGGGAACATGCAATAACCTGGAGTAAAGCTTCCAGGCCCTGATCCAAAGCCTCTGGAAGTCCCAAACGGGCTTTGGTTCAGATCCTAATTGGGGACTTTCCTTGGTTAGAAGCCACTTTTAATAACCTCCTGCACCTGTGGCTGAGCCGCATCTTTGCCACAAAAGTTCTTTGCATCCTCTGCTCCTCTCTATCACCAACAAAAGCCAGTTCCTGCTCAGAGCTGAATGACCATCATCTCTGCAGGGGGCAGCGAGAGCCATAAAAAAACCTGAGCTCTCTTCCAGAGCTCCTGGGCCTGAGGGGCTTTACAGCTGAAGTTGTTAGACATACCACTCCCTTAAGAGCCTCCCTCCTCCTCTCTCTAATGGATCTTTAACTAGAAATATTTCACCTGATCCCTGTAACGACACTGCTATGTCCTTCAGCTCCGTGTTATGCTGGGGTTCCTAAGGATCAGACATTTTTGGTGTTGGCAGTGCCCATTTCCTCCTCCACAAAGTCCTCAGTCTCCTGTAATTCCTGGTTAGTTTCATACTAGGGAGGGTGTGATCGATTTCAGGAAAAAGCACCAAGAATGAGTAGCTTTGGGGCTTTACATGCTAAGATCAGTGGCCCAAAATATTCAATACAGCCATGCAAAGAAAAAAAAAAACAAAAAACAAAACAAAAAACCCACAAACAAACAAAAAAAAGGCAGAAAGCTCTTATACAAAGTCTTATCTGCACTGGGATTTTTGCCCCCAGTATAACTGTCCTGGTGCAATCCTAAGCGTAGACATGGTTTACTCCAGTGCAGAGAGATTCACATTGGTGCAGCTATGTCGACTTCAAACCAGAACAAACAGTTCCACTAAATCGCATTCACACTAGGAATCTGCACTAATGTAGCTACTCCAGAGGCTAGTAGACAAAAGCCTAATTTCCCCACAGCATCCCACGGTGACTAGCTATTTCCACTAGTACATGTGTCCAGAAGAGGAGTGACAGATCAGGGCTGCTCTCCTATCTCCACTATAATCTGTGTTATCTAGGGAAGCCATGGTGATGTCCTTGAGGAGCGTGGAGAGCATTGTGCAATTCCTCTTGGAGGAATCATCCCTCTGTGCACCTGCAGTGTCTTCTTGTTTAAATCTCATTCTTACACTCCACTTCCTGCAATTATCTCTGCAACTGATCAGTTTGGTTCCTCTCCAGCTTTTAAAATAAACGAGAACTCGCACGCCCTGGTTATTTCTTTTAACAGGTCAGTGCCTCCCTATGGATTTCACAGTGTGTTTGTGCACTGCAGCCACTGATGGAAGGATTTATAAAGAACTCAAAATACTCCCTATATTTTGAGAATCAAAGAGGAGCAAAAACCACTGTGAAAAGTGGTTTTTTATCTCATGTAAGACAACATTTTTTAATTAATATCACACCACACCACACACACAGCATAAACATGGCATCTCCTTAATACATTAAAAGGCACGAAATCATGCACTTTAATTAATCTATCTCAAGGGGTAAATAACCTAGACTTAAATTTATGCCAAAAGGAAAGGGAAAAGTCCAAGATAGACAAAGATTTGCTTTCCCCAACTTTAAAACGGTATATATATTGGGTGTTTAGTTCAGACAGGCCAAAGAATTATCTACTGGCTGCTCAAGTTCAGCTGAATTCACATTTGCTTTCCCACCCCTCTTAAATTTCTTTTTTTGTTTGTTTGCATTGTACTTTCTCCTCCATGCCACACGAACTTTAATGGAATCCTACTGAGTAGGAATACGGTCTGAGAAGGAACATACTCTTGCTTTAAACAAGCCTCCTTAAGGCTTATTGTGTCCCTCTTCCCAGCTTTCTCCCTGACCTGAGCCATGGGAAAAAGCCTAATTTTGGTGAACCCCAGATCATGGCCCAGATGAATCACTGACCATGGAGATTAACTTGCCTAACGGGCACTTTTATGCCTGTTTGGAAAGGAGAGATGATGTGCTTTTACATTACTCAGATATAAGTCTCAAGCACCATTCCTCTCCTCTTACACAGCAGGCAAGGCAACTGCTATTAAGCATCCAGACAGTTAAAAGACTTTCAAAAATTCTTCTAAATCTAACCTTACATGGGAAACACAAAGAATTGCAAGAAAGGAATCTGAATTCTTACAACGAACTGGACTTACAGCAGTCGGGGCCCGTTCTGCAGGCATCCCTGTTTAAACTGTTCCAGAGAATGTTCTCAAGGCTCTGTGTTGATCCAGACCAATGCTGTGGTGGTTATGTCTGCACCAAACATTAACTGCTCCTGACTAGCTCTTTGGTTTGTCCCTTTTGTACGTTAAATGCATTTAAAAGGAATCCTATTTTAAAATCCTGCCCTCTGTTACTAACACCTTCCATTAGTGCATCTGATATGATTTTTGAAATCTAGTTCACTTTTCTTCTGCTGGTGGCATTTACAGCTTCCCTCAGTTTGGACTGTGAAAAGACTGGAAACTGGTCAGTTTCACTTTTGTTTAAAGGGAGTTCCCTGACAATTTCACTTTCAGGCTCTCTTTGCACTGTTACTAGAAGTTGCAAACACTGCAGGAAATTACAAGGGGGGAGGGGTAGGTTTTTTTTAAAAAAAAAATCATTATTTTTAAACACTTTCCAATGGGTTTTATTTTAAATAATGGAAATATGTTTTATTTATCTTAGGCTTTGTAAAAGCTTGTTTTAAATAGGACATCTTAAATCAGAGGCCTAAACTAACCAGGAATAAATCTTTTGGAAATTAAATCTCTGTTGGCTCTTCATTAGATTTTCAGAGACACAACTGTACGGGTCCCGCTGCCTTAGCCAGTGGGAATGGGGAGCTAGTTGCTCTGAGCATCTAACTTTAATGTTCAGCCAAAGAGCTCACTGGGTAGTTGGGGCTCTCCGTGAATCCTGGCGTTCCGTATTACCACAACCTTCCAGAGTTTAAATCCATTTGACACACAGAGACTGGAATTCATTGACAAATAACTTCACCACCCTTCTGAGGGGTAAGGGTTAGGGCTTTTGTTCTTTTATTTGTCATCCTAGATGATTTGCGCATATTATAGATTTGAAAAAACATTGGTGCTACCCAAAGGGAAATTACTGACATTTAAGAAAACTTGGGTGACTCGGTTGCTTTGCAGAAGATCAAAGTTTGAGTCTGCTTTTTAAAATCTGCATCAGAAAAATGCAGCAAACAGAAAAAAAAAATAATTTGTGCTCTTCAATAATTCATTTTAAAAAAAAATTATTCCCCATGTCTCAACTTCCATACAGAAAAGAAAATGCCATAAAAAACCCCACCACTGAAGGGAGGGGGGGCAGAAAAGGGGAATCCAACCACCTATCATAAAGATTGAAGGGGCTATTTACTGGATAATTAGTGTTTCAACAGAATTGCAAAGCACATGCAAACAGGGAAGGATCAGTAAGAAAAAAATAGGGCCCACCTTCATAAACGCAGACAATGTTTATGAAAGCTCACTTTGATAAGGAGCTGGGCAACATTCAGCCCAGATGTTCATGTGTCAGTGAAGGGAGGGCAGGGAGAGGTTTTAAATTAATCTTCACAACTAGAAAGGCGCTTGTAACACGCACCATATGGGTACAAATATCCATTAACCCCCCCAACCAGAGCAGCCTGCTTGGTATCCGACTGTGACTATGATGTTTCCAGCCCAGTCAAGGGCTCCTTAACCTCATCTCTCCCCCCACCACCTCCCCCATAGATCCCCTCTCTCCAATCACAGCTTCCTCCTTCACAAAATATTCCAGCGGAAAAAAAAAACCATTTTAAAAAACGCCTGCCCCCAGTTTCTTTCACAGGCATTTTTTAAATGCAAGCCCAACTGCACAATGCAATTCAACTTCTCCACCTCTAGTTACAAAATCCTCTCTCGAACATTTGTATGACAACTGCCTCCCTTCTCAAAAATCCATTTGCCCAGGAGTGATTTTTTTTAACCCTCCCCAAACTTTGGGGTTTTTTTTTGGGGGGGGGGGGAAAGGGGTGTTTATTAAATGCAATTATTCAAATTAATCCCGCTAATGGAGTCGTCTGCGGCATGTTGTGCATTCAAAGGAACGTTTTGTACCAATTGTATGGCCAAGCCGCCGCCCTGCAGAACGAGCTGCTGTAAAATCCTTACCCCGGGACCAGAATCAAACAATCAATCCATCAAGCGCCCACGTAAAGGAGACCCAGAGCACCTCACGCACCCGAATACCGCACCCGGGGGCGCGGGGAAGGACTCCCGCACGTAACAACGCCACAGAGAAGCAACAAGCGGGCTGTTCTCTACGTACACACAAATGCTTGCTGATGGGGAAGGGGTTGCAACATACCAAAAACCATTTTAAAAAAAAAAACAAAAACCAACCCTCCACCCAATCCCCAGAGAGCAGCAACATAAATGGGGGGGGGGGGGTTTACACACGCAACAAACCCAACGGCACTGTTTTGTTGCGGGGTTGGTTTGGCTGTGGTTTGGTTGTTTTTTTAAAAGTCTAGGAAAAACCCCAGGGTGAGCTCCGGGGGAAAAAAAAAAAAAATAGCAAAACTACCGGGGACTTAAAGACCCGCATTCAGCGCCGGCCTTTGCCGCCTCCCTAACCTGCATCCCATATGCGCACAGGCGACCCCCTCGCTCGCGCATGGACGCTTAGAAGGAGCCTTTCCCCGGGCTCAAGGACACGGGCGAACGCTGCTGAATGCCCAAGTCGGTAGCCAGCTGCGCAGTCCCCTCCACGGTGCCCTTGGAAAAGTGAAGCCCCGGCCACGTTCTCATTTGTAACCCCGAGCGAGGGGCCCCCCTCCGGAAACTGACCGCCCAGGCTAGGGCCAGCCAGGCTGCTCATGGGCCCCCAGCGGAGAGCCAGGCACGGGAAAGTGGAGCCTTATTTTGGTGCGGAGGCTCCAAGGAGTTTGCTCCCTTGCAAACCGGAGTACGCCCCGGCGCTCCTGCTGCGGCTCGCACACCCGCCTCTAGCTCTGAGCGAGGCGGCAGGCTGCGCCTTGGAACCCCATGCCGCCGTGCCAGGCTGTTGCAATGAAGCACCTGGCCTCCCTCGCTGCTGGCTGAGCCTTTCCACAGCTCTTCAGTCACCAGTTGCCTCCTCCCCCTGTAAAGACCAGCAGAGCCACAGGTTACTTGGCTTGATCTTAAAGAGACCTCAGCCCTTTAATCATTCTGATGGAAAGCCAACACTCTCACTCGCTCTCTCTGCGGGAATCAGCAATCTCCTGGCTGCAGGCAAATCTGGTTTTGAACCTTATCCTCCTAACTTGTTCCCTTTCTTTCTCCTGAATAGCTGCAGTGGAATTTTTTGTCTATGCACTCCCATTGTGGCACAGCCTAAAGTTGAGAGATTTTTTTCTGCCCCCCCTTCTCTCTCCCCTAGAGGGGAAAAAAAAACCCCACATTTTTGTACAAAACAATTTGCTGTTGCAACTACCTATAGATCCCTTCACATCTGCTTGATCAGTAACCAGTCAAAACAAGTTTTCTGCTCCCGTCAGCCCTGCTGGGGCTCATGGAAAGCTCTCTGTTTTCCTTCTGCTGGGTACATCTATATCCCAAACCAGGCCAGGAAAGGAAGGAACACAGCACAATTCAACATCATGTGTGAAACAGGAAAAAAGGAACAGCTGACATGTTTGGGGTTCTAAAGTGTTGTAGCTGTTTTCCGTCTCAGGATATTAGAGAGACAAGGCCTGGGTGAGGTACTGTCTTTTACTGGACCAACTTTTCTGTTGGTGGGAGAGACACGTTTTCGAGCTTACGCAGAGTTAGTCTTCTAGGTCACATTTGGGGTTGTTTTTTTATGATAAGTAAGTTGAATTTAGAGAGGAGCAGGAGAAGGAGGAAACTTGTAAAGAGCATCCCCATCACCTCCCTTCTCCAGGCAATCTCTGCTTTGATAGAGGTCTCTTGGAACGTAAGATGCATCCCACAGGGCCAACACATAAGTGCAACATGCCATATATTAGTGAGCACCTGTGACAGCCACCCTCTTGGCCAACACACCAAGGACCTACAGAGTTATCAACAGGAGTCTCTATAATTTGAGCTCATGAGCCAGGCTGTCAAGGTGGGAGTTGTAACAGACTCATATTCTCTATGGGTTGGGTACAAATTGGGATCTCCAACACCCACACGAGTTACACATCATGATTCTGTGAAGAACTGGCATGTGTATTGGAGCACTGCTTCCCTCCACTGGGCAGATTTGGGAATGTCTGACTGTGTGTCAAAGACCCTGTACTGCTAACAGCTAATGGAGATTCTCCATTCATTTAAGTGGCTGGGGTCTGTGCTTTTGGAGCAAGAGGATCTGGATTCTCTCTCTCTTGTCTTGATGGCGTTCCAAGCATGTCACCATGTTGTGGAGCACAACAAGAGCTGCAAATTTCCTACTTAGACGTGGATCTATGGCAACACAATGTTTTTCTACTACTGTGTACAAGGACTTATTTTTTAAATAAAATCAGTTTATTGGCAGGACCTAAGGTGCATCTCTGGGGTGCCCCAGTCTGTGCTGGGGGGGAAAAAGGTGCCACAAGAGTTATTTGCCTAACTAGAGGTGCTGCTCTCAGCTGGTAATATAGCGAGAAGCTCACAAAAGTTAGCAACAGCCTTCTCAGTCCATCTCTCTGCTCCCTATTGTACATACCAATTAGCGTTTTGTCCTGTCCAATTTGTGGTACTTATGTGGCCTGCATTACCATAGCAGCTGAGAGTATTTATCCTCACAACCTCCCCCCCCCCCCCCAAGAGGTAGGGCAGTGCTATTATCCCCATTGTACAGATGGGGAACTGAGTCCCTGAGAGGCTAAGTGACTTGCCCCACAGACAGGAAATCTGTTGCAGAGCACTGGAAACCCAGGTTCAATTCACTACCCCCTGAACCATCCTGCCCCTCTTCCAAACAGCCTGAGCAATGAGGCTTCCCTTCCAGCGAGTGCAGCACCAAGCTGATTGCAGGCAGGCTCCTCATTCTGACTGAGCTGGGAGAGCTCCTCTATCTCAGCCTGTCACTCGCTGGGGACTTCAACCGTTTTTCTGGCAGTCCAGACACGGACAACGGTCCCCACCCATCCGGCTGCAGCAAGGGCCTTTTCATGTCACTGCCATCACACGGCACTGCTGCTGTCAGAGCGGCTGTCAACGCCCTTGGTAGATGTATTTCATCAGCAGATCAACTCCATTCTTGTCCAGAGACTGTCCTGCATTTTCAACATCATCAGCTATGAAAGAGATGAGGATGAGCAGGAATGCTGAGTGAACAAACCGGGCTGGGCCGGAGACACCAGATCTCCTACCCACCCTGGAGCTGGCTGATGGTGACTCACTGCACTCTTTAGGGAGGCCCACAGGCTGAGGGAAAGACAGAGATGAGACACGCCCCCTCTCCCAGCCAGGCGATGATGTAAATGTCCCTTTGTAACATGGGGATACATAGTGTATCCTTGCATTGGGGTGTGGCTCCTTACAGACCTGATCCTGTAAACTGCTCCGCACAGGCAGACCTGCACAGAACCCCATTCACTTCAGCACAGATCCACATAGGTCAGTCTTCACTGAGCTCATTACAGGGTCGAGGTCTTACGTTCATGGTAAACATCACCATCACACCGTCTCCTGATCAGCCAGGATCAGATAGACCAGTGGTTCTCAAACTTTTATTTCGCAGACCACTTGAAAATTGCTGAGGGTCTCAGCAGACCACTTAATGATCTTTCCAAATGTTGTTTGTACCGTTAGCTAACAGTTGTAAAGCGCTTTGGATAAAAGTGCTATATATATTAAAAAAAACAAACCTTAATAATTAACTTTTTTTGTTCTACAAATAAAAGCACACCACTCATATTTTAATATCAGTAGTCTTACCTTTCTAATGTGATGGATGTGCCCTCTCTCCCCGACTGTGGCAGCCCCCGAGCTGGGGCTGGGAAGGAGGGGGAGTCTCTCTCCTACTCCCACCATAGCAGCCACAAAGCTGAGGCCAGGAAGGAGGGCCATCTCGCCCCGGCAGCCGCAGCCTGGAGCTTGGGAAAGTCACCTCTTTCTCTGGCTGCCGCAGCCCTGCACATCCCAAATTCCCCCACCCCCTCTTCTTACCCCACTGCCCCCTCCCACCTACCTCCTATTCCCCCCTCACCTTGTGTGCATTTTCTCCAAGGTCCAGGCACCTAATTAGTGGAGCCACGCCTGTGTGCGGCCCTCCAGGCGTGCACCTGAGAGGGAACTATCCACAGAGCACCTGAATGGAGCTCATGGGCCACAGGTGGTCCATGGACCACAGTTTGAGAACCTCTGAGATAGACCGAGCAGGTGGAAAGAACTAGCACACCATTGAGACAGGATGCAAGAAGAGTTTAGCTGGGCTGGTATGTCAGGGTTACAGATGCTATGATTCACCAGTGTACTTGAGGAAAGAAGAATGCAGAGGCCATAGTTCATGAAGTCAACAGGTCCAGAGGCTTAACAAGAGATGCCTGACAGACCTCGGCCAGCCTTCAGCACGGTGGATCTAACCTGGAGAAAATGGGACTGACAATTGGGAAGAGAGTTGAAAGGGTGGAGGAAAAACGAGAGGAAACAGCAAGAGCCATTAAAGCAACACACCTGGAGTTAGATCTTTTTTTAAGAAAAAACCTCGGTGCCTTCTGGAAGAATGAAGGGTTATAAAATATTGAAAAGATGGCTAGAACGCCCGGCCAATCGATCCAGGAAGATGATCAAAGCATGTGCGTGCTCCATGCTCTGGGTCTAGCTAGAGGAGTGGAGCGGGAAAGGGGTTTTCTACTTCCTTGGAGGAAGGGATCTTGGCTCTTTTGAAAATGAACATTAAACCAGATCCACTCAATGTCATTCGAACTTATAGGATTTCACAAACCTAGTGGAAAGGCAGTTGGGGATTGGGGCAGCAAAAGTAACAGATTGGAGAGGATCTTAGAAGTAGCAAAAATGCTCCAGCAGGAGCTTGATCTACCTCTTAAAAGGTGGGAACTTTTATCGCTAACCACATTCTTTAGCTAAGGTTTAAAGTTGCCCTTTTGCACCCGGATATTTTGGGGAACTCTGCTTCACTGGAACAATCTGTTCCCAAGAAAGAACAAAGCAGCAAGGAAGGGAACTGGGCAGCAGTACATGCTGAGAGTTGCAACATCAGAAGGGTAGGACATGAACTATTCCTGGCTTGTTGGCTGCTTTTGAAGCAGGTCTCAAAGCCCTGGATATTTTGTTGGAATGTCTCCTGTATATGATCATAACTGTTTATGCAAGTGTTAGCCCCGGAATGGCTGAGTTATTTGTAACGTGCAGAAGACCAGAGGCAAGGCATTTATGTAATTTTGAGCCGCAGTTATTGTTCTATTTTGTAGCATAAGTGGCCATTCTGTGCTTTGCTCCATTACAGACAGCATGTTTTGTTAAGTGTGTGGATTTAATGTGCACACATTCTTAGGCTACATAGTGGAGTGCAGCTCTGTACAGGCTTTCTGCTCTGCTACAATCAGGGAGCAACTGGAATATTTTCTATTCTATTGGTCTTTTTTCTCCCCTATTCTCTCCTATCCCAGAGGGGAAGGGCTGGCAAAACTGAAACAGATCCTTAGCTGGGATGAATCAGCATAGCTCCACCAAAGTCAGTTTACACCATTTGAGAATCTAGCCCAGGGATGTAACTCCACTGAAGTCAGTGTGGTTACATCAGGGATTAATTTAGCCCAGTGGTTTTCAACCTGTGATCTGTGGACCCCTGAGATCTGCAGACTATGTCTCAGGGGTCTGAGGAAAGTTGTCGTTACCATAGAACAGTGGTTTTCAGCCTATGGTCTGCAGATTCTGGAGGGTCCACAGATTAGGTCTACGATTTCCAAAGGGGTCCACACCTCCACTCAAAATATTGTAGGGGTCCACAAATGAAAAGGCTGAGAACCACTGCATTAGCCTATGGCATGGAGGCAAGAGCACTGGGTACAGCTTCAAGTCAGCCATTTTACTTGATTGTACATTGTGTCCTTGGGACACACTGGTGGCTAATTCTTCCCGGTGTAGAGTATCACACTAACTACGGGAAAAACTCCCGTTGACTTCAATGGACCAGGGTCTGGTCCTGGGTGAATGCCCTACCACCTGTCCCCGCACCATCCACAAACAGCCCCCCCCCCAAAAAAATAAAAGTAAATAATACTGCAACCATTCAAGCTGTAAAAGACAAAGATCCACCAGCACATTTTACGTGCTTTAACAGGTCAGATAGTTTTTGTACAACCCTTTAAAAGTGTGGGGCTTAACCTAATGGGAATAGAAGAGTTTCCAGGTTTACTTGTGTTTAAGTTGAGCAAGCCAAACACAACAACATGGTATCAGTGCAGGGGCAGGGATGCAAACATGGAGCCAATGAAGCCCTGAAAGCATCCCATCCCCCTCCCACCCTGCTTCTCCCTCCCCATAAGAGCAGGGCAAAGACAATAAGCTGTTGTTATGGGCATTTATGTCTCACTGACAGATGTACGTCGCTGTACCAGCCAATTAGGGATGCCCCTCAGGCTCCAACATCATACTGGCAATTGGCCAGGGAGCTCCAACCAAGTGCCCAGAATGGCTGCTTGTGTCCTGCCTCTGTCCTGGTGCACAAGAGCCAGAGAATGAAACTGATCAGAATAATCAGTGAAACTAACCAGGCTGGACTGGAGTCCCACTCTGAGCGCAATGCAGGCAGTAAACAAAGAGCGTGCATTCCCACAAGTCTGTTAGCAACATCAGAAATGGCGTATCTACTCAGACAGATTGCTTGTCTCAGCAGTGTCCTTTTAACCTTGTATGTTTCTTTGAACATACAAGCTTCATGCTTCATCTTAGCTGAGAACTGAGAGCTTTTGGTGCAGAAAAGGATTCAGAGTGCTAATGCGCAGGCTACTAATGCCGGAAATGACAAGCTACTTATGCAAGAAGTGACACACGGTTTCCACCCCCCACACCAGCACCTGTCGCACATCACAAAGGAAGCAAAGTGGGGACCCAGACTTGACACAGGGCTTAGTAGGTTGGGTTTGGAGCCTGCTAGTGGCTGCTATATTGTTTGTTCTAAAGGTGGAGGAGATGTCAGGGCAGACAATGGGTGGAAAAGCCAGGATGGGGTGTGACAAGGTACAGCTAGGTAGCATGAACCAGCAGAACCACCCTGACAAGGTATCTGGGGAGATACCAGGCATGCCTCCCCTGCACTGTGCCTTTTCTGCCATAGATACTTAAAGCAGACTAATCACCTGTCCTGCTGCAGGTCATATAGACCAAAGCTGGGTGCAGGAGAAACAGCCCAGCTTTTGGGGCTCATAGGAATGGCCCCTATTACAGAGACACCAGGGCTCTCTGAACATTTCTCCATGCTCCTAGGGTCTGTCCCAATGTGCACAGCCAGCCTGACTCAACATACAGCTCCAAGGTTCTCTCCCTAATGGGGCTAGTTCCAGTTGAGTCCAGCCACATTTCCACATCAGGGAGCTCCCCGATAACCGCTGCACAGAGGGGCACTTCTTAGAATTCCCTGCTTCAGCTGAGGGTTTTAGCTATTGATGAGCCTGAACCAAAACCCAGACTTCAACTGAACAGCTCAGGCCCATCTCATGCACTTTATGCCATAGTCAGAACCTATTCTCTAGCAAGGGGTCAGTCCTGCACTCACTGAAGTCAATGGGAAGGGTGCGACTGACTTCACCAGGGGACTATTCCTAATGGAACATTGTCAGCAGGTGCCTTCTGGTCCCAATTGGCAGCTAGGTTTGGGGACAGAATGGGCTAGTGGTCCTTAGAGCTACTGGTGCACCAGCAGAAGCGAACAAAAGGATTGTAATTGCATCTCCTGGAATTCCCACTCGGGAACAGATCTGAGCTGTGATCACTCTGGTGCGGTGCTTTAAGATTTCATTCTTCCAGGGGAGAGGAAAGGTGAGAGAAACGGCGCAGAGGTGCCGCAGAAAACACTGGTGCTCCTGAGATGGCATTGAAAGGAGCCCCTTCCCTTGCGGCACTGCAATTAGGACTTAACCCTGGGATTCCCCTAATGAACACTCACCCGTAATTAACATAACCAGCCACGAGGGACACCATTATTCCCAGTAACATGACTAATAGGGTCTCATTTACCAGCCTTTATAGAGGAAAAAGAAACTTGATTCTTCAAGGAGAGCAGGAATAGAAAGATTCAGGTTCTCTGACTACACCTCAGACAGCATATTTAACCCTTTACAATGAATTGTAGTGGCCAAGCCCAGCCTGGCCAGTGGTTCTTCATCTTTTCCACCCTGTGTTACTACAGAACATCCTCACCCTCCCCTTGTTTTGGGGGCCCCGTCCCATTTAGCCAGACAGAAAGTGAGGGTGGTTATTCCCCCCCCTCCCCCAACATATTCTTGACTCTCAGGTTGAGAGCCTATGTTCTAGACAATAAGGGTCCAATCCTCAGCTGGTGCAAATCAGCATCACTCCATTCAAGTCAATAGAGCTATGGCAATATACATCAGTTGAAGATCTGGCCATCAGAATGTGTGTGAAATAATCTGTCCAATCATCATTTTCTCCCCCATATTTCCAAGGACATGCCACCATCCCACCATGGCCTGGCAATGGATGGAGATGGCTTTTCAGCAGGGAGTGGTGAGTAGATGACTAAATTAGATTCAGGTTTGTATCGCCAAGTTTAAGGGCGCTGATATCCAGATTTTGGTTCAGCCCATTGTAAGGAGATCATGTTTCCCCTCCCCCCCATTCTATGGTGAATTTGGGGTCTGCATTTGGATTTTACACCCCACAGTTCAGGGGTGTTTGAATCTGAAGTTTTATTTCACACTCACCGCTAGACCAAAATACATCTTTTCCTGCACAGGGTGGGACTTTCAATATCATTACAGTGTGTTAGATGAGGTTCAGTGCTGAACTCCCTTAGGAGTTTTTGAAAATCTCACCCATAGTGTTTATGATTCTATGTCCCACTTAAAACCCATCAGCAAAGAATTGATTCCAAACAATCCCCCGGAAAAATGTCCTTTCCATGGTGGTGAGAAACCTCTCAGCTCATGGCCTCTCCCTGTAAGGTTGTAACAGAGCAGAAACCAGAGGAGAAATTAACATTTTTATTTTGCGAGAAGTTCCCAACTTGTGCCTAAAAGGCTGGATACAGAGATCCGAGTACAGCTTTGGATCAAGAGCTCCTAGGGAAACACTGAAGGGCAAAGGAGATGAAGGCAGTCTATGTCTGGCTTCTCTCTAAATACTTTATAGCTCTCTGCACCAGCCTGCCTCGCAAACATTAACAAATCTACCCTCTCCACACCCCTGTGATATTATCAACCCCACCTTACAGGCAGGGAATGGAGGCACAGAGAGATTGATTTGCCCAAGATCACACAGGGCAAGCTTGATGGCATTTCTCTGGCTATCTGAATGTAATGCAATAACTTCTGAACACTGCATCAGTTATCTCCAACACCAAAAGAGGAGAAATAATGTGGTGGGGGAAGGGAGGCACACAGAGCCCCCTTGTATGGGAGAGAAGAATGGGGGATCCTAGTATGGGGGGCACACAGAAATCCTGGAGGGGTGAAGAGTGGTGGACACTGGTGGGGGGAGGGTACACAGAGCCCCTCATGTGGGAGACTGTGTGAGGGGGAAGATGCAGAGTGTCCCAGAAATAGAGGGGAATGGAAGGGTGGCAAGGAGTCCCTGGGGATTACAATGAGCCCAGCCTTCTGAAGCAACAAAGTGTGAGACCCCCCCTCGTGGCGAAGCCACGAACTGAGCCCCAGGCCGCCTGTGTTCTCAACCTGTGCATCCCCCAGAAACCACCCTCCCTCCTTGACATGGCTGCTTAGTGCTGGGTTCCGTGCAGCGATCCCTGAACAGGATGGCACCCAGTCAGCCATCACGTCAGTACACAGCCCCCTAGCACAAACAGGGCTGTGTCATTTTAACACTGGAGTTTTCTTTCTCTGTAAAAAGAAAGTACGGCTGTTTGCAGAAGTCTCTCGCTTAGGGGAATGCCTGGAGTTGGCACGTCTTCCCAGAAGGGCCGTGAAGTGTCCAGAGAATATCAGCCTGGGTGTGCACTCTGGGGGAGGAGGAGCAAAGGACGAGGACCATTCTAGTCCCTAGAGGACTGGAAATCACATGTTCTCTCATAGTATCTACTACCTGCAATCTAATGCCAAAGTTTAGCAAAGCCCCTTCACTACACACCCAGGCCCCAGACACCACTTTGATCACCATACACTTCTGGGACCTTTTCATTAGCAATGTAAACCACCCAGGGATTCTGGGCCACCGAATCATGCTCTTTAGTGCAGTCACACCACACAAGTGCAGTGCCCCGAACAATCCAGTACAATGAAAGAGCCCTAAGGTGTAACTCTACTCTGAAAGATAACTCTGTACAACTGACATTGGGGGGAGGGATAGCTCAGTGGTTTGAGCATTGGCCTGCTAAACCCAGGATTGTGAGTTCAATCCTTGAGGGGGCCATTTAGGGATCTGGGGCAAAAATTGGGGATTGGTCCTGCTTTGAGCAGGGGGTGGGACTAGATGACCTCCTGAGGTCCCTTCCAACCCTGATATTCTATGATTCTATGACACGGTCAGGTCCCAGGCTTATTGTGTCTCAGTGATTGCCAGGCCAAATGTGCTCCGTTTTTGGGTGAAAGGATGTTTCCCCCCCCCCAAACTGCCAGAACTGTAAACTCCAGGCCATATGCCACTTCCAATCAAGCCAATGGAAAGACTCCTACTGATTTCAATGGGAGGTGGATCAGGCCCTGTCTATGTATCTGAAGGCTTTCTGTGCTGCACACCAGAGTACCTAAGAGCTGAATACAGACTGGGATCTGAGAGCCAAGCTGGGTTCTTTCCCTCTTGCACACCACCACTACTGAGATTTCGGCCTGGTCTACACCTACAACTTAGGTCTACCTAGCTGCTCAGCGGTGTGAAAACTGTTGCGCCCTAAGCAACGTATTAGGTTGACCTACCCCCTGGTGTAGGCCAGGCTAAGTCAACGGAAGAATCCTTCTGTTGACTTGATCCATCTCCTGGAGCAGTGGTAGTTAACTACATCGAAGGAAAATCCCCTTCCAATGATGCAGGAAGCATCTACACTATGGTGCTACAGCTGCAGTGCTGTGGCAAAGACATACCCAAAAGTTCTGCAGGCCAAATTACAGCCTCACTGACACTCATGCAATCCCATCATCCTCACCGGAATTTAGTGAGCAGTTCTGGTGAGGAGCTCCTGGTAGGACTAGAAGGCAGGTCACCTCTCTTAGCCCAGGTCTACACTAAAAACTTTTGTCACTATAGCAATGTTGGTTAGGGGTGTTACTTTATGGTGGCACTTCTACCCCGGCAAAATCCCTCGTGTAGATGCAGATCTACTGGCATAACGTGCTTTTGCTGGTATAGTTTATTTTGCTTGCCGAACCAGCATAAGCTGTATCTGGCAAATGCACTCTTGGCGATCAAAGGTGCATCTATTCTAGGAGGGTTTGTTAGTTCAGCTAAACCAGTATAGCTAAACGGGCAAAGCTTTTTTAGTGTGGACCTGGCCTTAGTTGTGTTGGCTCTGTAGGGCTAACTGAGATAAGCACGCAGGACTTTGATACACACGAAGGGCAGAGCTGCTAGGTTAGAAGGTGATATTTTTGCAGTCACTTTTCAAAGCAGAACTGCACTTTGTGGGTCCACTTTAAACCAACAACCACACATGATACAGCCATAGTCTACCCCATTGAACCTTGGTATGGCAGAACTCACGACACTGCAACAAATCCATGCTTGAGCCCACCTAGGACCATGCTGCATGCCATGGTCACACAAGAAAGTCACGCAGGACCGCCTGCTCTGAAATCACAGAGTTAAAGAAGAATCTCCATTAGGATCTATAACACACTGCCTTGTCTCAGAGAGCAGTGGGGCATGCGCATCGAAACTGGTACATTACATTACAGTCCCTGGGGTGTGGCAAGGGCAGAGATCCAGCTTTAGTGAAATTCCCTTACTTTCCTTGGACTGAGTCAGAGCATAAATATACCCTTGAAGTTGGCAAATATGCTCCATACTTCCCAGAATAGTCAAGTAGGGCTGGCCTAGCTGTGGGGCCATTTGAGGAAATGCAGTTTTCATGCCTACCCTCAACCTCTTGCTTCCCAGCCTCAATATATCTATGCTCCTCCCCCACGCCCACTACCACCACAACAGAGGGGAGAAGGGGAAGGCAAGGGAGCGTCACCCTGTGTCACTCAACAGAAAGTCCAGCTGATCAGGGAAGGGTACTGACGGTCTCTGGAGGAATCTTATTCCACGCTTCCTCACCCAGAAGGAAGGCGGCTGTGTCACAGAGACTTGAGTGGCCTCCTGATCCCATGGGGAACATGGAGACGATTATGGGCATGTGGAGAGAAGTGTTGTACAAAGACAGCATACTGCCCCTGGGCATGTCTGGGCTCTGGTAACCCGGGACCGTGTCCGTAGCTGAAACACTGGCAGACTCCTCCACTGTCACCAAGACAGCAAAGAGCAAAACCAGCGGGATGCGTCCGTGGCACAACAGCAGAGACCATGGCTGTCCCGAGGGGAACATCACTGCCTCCTTCCAGCCCGCCCAGTCAGGGCAGCCTGTGAGGCTTACTGAACCCCATGCGGCAGGCATCTCGCCAAGCGAGTACCCAGGAGAGCTCTGCACCAGCCATGCCGGGGAGTGGAGGGGGGGTTGGGGAAGCTGCTTTGCTCTTGTAGCCTGTGCCTGCAGGGTGGGCCCTGGTGTTCTAGTCAGCTGAATGAATTTCCAGATAAAAGGGGATCCCATTCACTTACAAGGACAGACAATTAAGGTGTCAACAAAACACCCGTTAAAGCCACAGGCCTGATAAAAGACACTGCTTCCATAGCACAAAGCTGCGTTCCAGAGGGTTCTCACTGTAAGCCCTGGGTGACCGTGGAGGGGTCAGGAAGCCAACCCCAAAGCCAGCCATCCCCTCATCCATTCCAGAGGCTCTAGTGACATCTGCTGGACTCCTGCTCCACAAGTCCCTAACGCTTGTGCTCTAGCCTGAGGACACAGCGGAGCTCAGCCACCATGAAAATGCTGGGGAGAGACAGTGTGGAAGAGGGTTGAGGTTTCTGTCTATTGAATCTCTCCTCGGCGTTCAAACCACCACACTCTCTGTGAGCAGCGATTTATGGACGTCGCACCAGAGGAGAGCCTATTCGCGCACGCACACTCCCACCTCACCGTGCCTTGGGCTGTAAGTTTTGTTGGTGCTCCTGGAGTGCCTGGGAGGACAGCCAGGCCTGGTCATTAACTCATGCCCAGGCTTTATGGCCTGGTCATTAACTCATGCCCAGGCTTTATGGCCTGGTGAATTCAAGAGCCATCATGGTGACTGCTGCATTGGATGTCATCACAGAACGTGTCAAACTAATTACAGAGTCCCAGTGAACGAAGGCAGCAGCTCCAGTTCACTACACTGGAGAAACAAGTTCACAGTTTGGCACCAGCAGATCAACATTCACTTCCTCCCTCCAGCCATCGGCAAACATCCTTGGGCCAAACTAGTCCATACCTGTGAAAGTGCCTAGTGCTAGAGCTGGCTGTAGGAGTCACGCTTGCGGGACTGCAGTCCCAGACAGCTTGAATAAGCTACATCCCCTACTGAATAGTCCCCCAGACTGGCTGGCTTTAGGCAACATAACCCTTGTTAGTGAAGGGGAATAGTGACTGCTCAAGAGAGCATCAGCTATTTTACCCCGAGTATCCAGTGCCCGGGTAATAATGCACGGGTTACCTAGAGCACCCTTCACAAACATCAGAGCAATAAGGTTCACCATCTGTAGGAGGAAGGTGTTATTACAAAGCAGATACAGGGAGTTGGCCAAGGTCACAGTGTGTCTATAGCAGGGCCAGGGATACAACCCCAATCCCATATTCTAACCATTGTGCACACTGTCTCCCATACACACAATATATTCAGACACATAATTCTTCACCAAGGAACCCTCACAATAGAGTGTGTATTTCTTGGGACAGTTTTAGTGAGCAACATTGAATATATATGTGGCCATTGAGGTACTGTCACGGGATTCACTCACCGCTGGCAGCACCTCCTGCTAGCCGTCCTGGGGATTAGACACCCTCTGGTAGTATCTTCTCTTGCCTTACTCTGCAGCCCCACTCTCTTCCAGATCTGCAGTCTCCTCTTCATGGCTTCACCCTCCAGCCAGGTCACTAAAGTCCTCCCCTTCTGGCGAATTCACAGTTTTTCCAGAGCAGCTGTCTGGCTGATATCTCCAATACCCTGTGCCATTACTAGTGGCTGGTTGGGGAACCCAGGCCCACCCTCTACACCAGGTTCCAGCCCAGGGACCCTATAACAAGCAGCTACGGTCCCTGTACAGCCCTACCTGTCTGATGCTGTTACCCTGGGCTTCTTCCTACATATATAGCTTCCCCGCTCTCTGGGTTGGTCAGCCTACAACTTGCTCCATTCAGGCCGTGACTACAGCCTTTATCCCTGCAGCCTTTCCTAACAGCAACCTTCCTACACTGCAGCCAACTACCTGGCTTTATACAGGCCCCATTGGTTCCTGCACAGCTGAGCCTGTTTCTCTAATTAGGGTTTTCTTCTCAGAATTCACTCTATTAGTTTAATTGGCCCACCTGGCCTCCATTAACCCCTTCCACGCTGGTGTGGAGTGGACACCACATCACAGGTACCCCTTCGGGGACCCAGCCGTAGAGCACCATGAAGAACTCTGAATCTACAGGGAAATAATGTGGCCATTTGCCTTTCCACTGGCACATGGGCATTCACTGGCTGTGTGGAGTGCTATGTTCTCTGGTCCATCACTTGTCTATGCAAAGATAGCTAAGGCTTCCATTGGAACAGACTGGCCAGTTGTGTGAATCATGGCCGGCCAGTTGGTTTACTAATGGTGAAGCTGGTGCCCTGTGCTCTTTGGACTCACAGCACAGTGCCTCTGGATCCAGCTTGAGCTGTGGCAGTATTGGGAGGCTTCTCCCATCTGACAATGCTGGGATATCCTATGCCCCAGAGTAGCCCACAGGCATCAAAAGGATCTCATCTCAGAGAGAGAACATCTACCAGGAATACTCTTTCCTGACAACTCTCACTTACACTGTGACAGTGTTCCAGATCATAGAAATATCGGACTGGAAGGGACCTTGTTAGGTCATCTAGTCCAGTCCCCTGCACTGAGGCAGGGCAAACTATTCATAGAATCATAGAATATCAGGGTTGGAAGGGACCTCAGGACGTCATCTAGTCCAACCCCCTGCTCAAAAGCAGGACCCATCCCCAATTAAATCATCCCAGCCAGGGCTTTGTCAAGCCTGACCTTAAAAACTTCTAAGGAAGGAGATTCCACCACCTCCCTAGGCAACGCATTCCAGTGTTTCACCACCCTCCTAGTGAAAAAGTTTTTCCTAATATCCAACCTAAACCTCCCCCACTGCAACTTGAGACCATTACTCCTTGTCCTGTCCTCTTCTACCACTGAGAATAGTCTAGAACCATCCTCTCTGGAACTACCTCCCAGGTAGTTGAAAGCAGCTATCAAATCCCCCCTCATTCTTCTCTTCCGCAGACTAAAACAATCCCAGTTCCCTCAGCCTCTCCTCATAACTATGTGTTCCAGACCCCTAATCATTTTTGTTGCCCTTCGCTGGACTCTCTCCAATTTATCCACATCCTTCTTGTAGCGTGGGGCCCAAAACTGGACACAGCACTCCAGATGAGGCCTCACCAATGTCGAATAGAGGGGGACGATCACGTCCCTCGATCTGCTCGCTATGCCCCTACTTATACATCCCAAAATGCCACTGGCCTTCTTGGCAACAAGGGCACACTGCTGACTCATATCCAGCTTCTCGTCCACTGTCACCCCTAGGTCCGTTTCCGCAGAACTGCTGCCTAGCCATTCGGTCCCTAGTCTGTAGCTGTGCATAGGGTTCTTCCGTCCTAAGTACAGGACCCTGCACTTATCCTTATTGAACCTCATCAGATTTCTTTTGGCCCAATCCTCCAATTTGTCTAGGTCCCTCTGTATCCTATCCCTGCCCTCCAGCGTATCTACCACTCCTCCCAGTTTAGTATCATCCGCAAATTTGCTGAGAGTGCAATCCACACCATCCTCCAGATCATTTATGAAGATATTGAACAAAACCGGCCCCAGGACCGACCGCTGGGGCACTCCACTTGACACCAGCTGCCAACTAGACATGGAGCCATTGATCACTACCCGTTGAGCCTGACAATCTAGCCAACTTTCTACCCACCTTATAGTGCATTCATCCAGCCCATACTTCCTTAACTTGCTGACAAGAATACTGTGGGAGACCGTGTCAAAAGCTTTGCTAAAGTCAAGATACAATACATCCACTGCTTTCCCTTCATCCACAGAACCAGTAATCTCATCATAGAAGGTGATTAAATTAGTCAGGCATGACCTTCCCTTGGTGAATCCATGCTGACTGTTCCTGATCACTTTCCTCTCATGTAAGTGCTTCAGGATTGATTCTTTGAGGACCTGCTCCATGATTTTTCCGGGGACTGAAGTGAGGCTCACTGGCCTGTAGTTCCCAGGATCCTCCTTCTTCCCTTTTTTAAAGATTATCTAGAACATCCCCGACAGGCGTCTGTCTAATCTGTTCTTCAAAATCACCAGTGACGGAGATTCCACAGCCTCCCTAGGGAATTTGTTCCAGTGCTTAACGACCCTGACAGTTAGGAAGTTTTTCCTAATGTCTAACTTAAATCTCCCTTGCTGCAGTTTAAGCCCATTGTGTCTTGTCCTGTCCTCCATGGTTAAGGAGAACAATTTATCACCCTCCTCTTTATAACATGCTTGAAGACTATCATGTATCTCCCCCCCCCACACCCCCGTTTTCTCTTCTCCAAACTAAACAAACCTAAATTTTTCATTTTTTCCTCATAGGCCATGTTTTCTAGACCCTTAATCGTTGTTGCTGTCCTCTGGCCTTTCTCCAATTTGTCCACATCTTTCCCAAAGTGTGGTGCCCAAAACTGGATACAATACTCTAACTGAGGCCTTTTAGTGCAGAGTAGAAAGGAATTACTTCTTGTGTCTTATTTACAACATGCCTGCAGATCCAACATCCCAGATCTGTCTATCCAGTACATGTGTGTGTGTGTGTAAATGGCCACCCCACTCCTGCCTGAAGGTC
Organism: Eretmochelys imbricata; assembly: GCF_965152235.1. Taxonomy (NCBI): domain Eukaryota; kingdom Metazoa; phylum Chordata; order Testudines; family Cheloniidae; genus Eretmochelys; species Eretmochelys imbricata. The sequence continues at coordinate 9,479,013 of NC_135581.1, read as the reverse complement.
AGGGATTTCATACAGGGCCAGCCCTGATTTAAACTATACCCCTGTCACAGCAACAAAAACATTTTGTAGCTGCCTCAAAATTCAGCCATCTCCATACAAAGTGTAGCGCAGTCCTGTAGAGTCACTCCCAGTGACTGCCCTTGGGGCCAAGGCCGGATGGCTCTGAAGCCTTAGCAGAGAAAATACTAACATTCCGGATCGTGGAAATTAAAGGTTGCAAGACTGTAGGGTTGTAACAGGTTGTAAAAACAAACAAGCACTTTTTCCCTGTCTGTAGGCTGGGGTCTTTTCCAGATACTGAAACAGCTACATGCTGACACAAGGGGTGCTTACATTAGAGGCCTGAAACTCGCTAATCAGATTTCGGCAGTGAATTAATAAGTGTGCATACATGTTACTGGGTTTGCCAACCCTCCACCCTGGGTATCAGAAAAGCACAGTGCAGGGGCTTGTTTTAGGCACAGAGGGCTTGATTCAACTCCCAGTGAAATCAAGGGCCGGGGGGGGGGGGTATCTTTCCATTTCACTAGGAGTTGGATCAGGCCCTGAAAAACAGAACAGAAAAAAAAAAAAAAAAAACCAGGCAACTTTGAGCACCAGGTCTGAAAGCTGGGCTTGTGGCTCACTTCCCTTCCCCCGCCCCCCATCATTTTTGACACTGCTTCTTCCAGTGTGCTGGAGCCAAAGGGTAAAACCAGAGGAGCCCGGCCCCCTCCCTGAGGATGGCAGTGCTGCTTTTGAACCAGGTTCTAATCTTTCCTGGCTCCCAGCTGAGAATGCTGCTCCTTTGGAGCCATCTTTCTGTAACATTTAGGGTCAAATTTGTATTTTTTAAATGATTAACAACTTCCTGAAGCCAGCATGATTGTCTCCAACTCACACCTGCTGTTCAGACATGGCGCAAAGGTTTCAACATTGTTTCTGGGTGCTTGCACCTGTGATTATCCCCAAGTAATCCCTCTTGAAGGACTGAGCCCCGGGCCCCTTCTGATAAGGGGAGTCAGTGGCTTGGTGGTGCTCTGTTGAACAGGCAGAAGAGCATTACCAAGACTTTGCCGTGTCCTCAGGAAGAAAGAGGAGCTGAAAAATTGTATTCAGCATTAAGGGAGAGAATGATCAAATGGGGTGAGGGGGGGGAAGTTGTTTATCTAGAGCTGATTTTGATTTTCTTCTTTCAAATATCAGCAGGATGCTGAGCCCAGCCTCATTATGCAAATAGAAGCAATTAGAGCTCACCCAGGCTCTTGCCATGTGATGTAGTTTATGGTGCTCTCAGAAATTCTTCCTGCTACATGAGAAGAATAACAACGGGGCTTGTGTTGCTATGTTCTGTCTCTCTCTCTGACTCAGACTAGGGTGGATGTTGCCATTTGGGAAAGTAAACAATTTTTTATTTTATTTTTGTTACAGAAAGAAATTCTCAGATCTCCGAAAGTCTCTTTAATCTCCATCCCCTGGGATCATCCTTTTAACGGGCTTTGGGTAACACAGCAGTGCTCTGGGGAGACAACAACCTTGCTAGTCTCTAAGGTGCCACAAGTACTCCTTTTCTTTCTGCGAATACAAACTAACACGGCTGTTACTCTGAAACTTGCATGGAACTAGGGCCATGTCTACGCAATGGGCGCAGCAATGGTATGGTATGCCAAAAAAGCCAGTAGCGAAGATGCTTCCTACAGCAACGGAAGGGGTATTTCTGTCACTGCATGTAATCCACCTCCCTCAGTAGCTAGGTCGAAGGAGCATTCTTCTGCCAACGCAGCTGCGTATACACCAGGAGCTAGCCCTGAGCGACGCAGCTATGTCAATCTAAATGTTAAGTTTAGACCAGGGCTCAATTCCCCCTCGTTCTGGTACTGGAGAGGGGTGAAGATTTTTACAGTGAAACAGAAAAGGGCACCACAAACAACTCAGAAACAGACCAATTTTCACAAAAATACATTGCTGAGCTATGGCATTTTTCAGAGTGCAAGCAGATTTGCACCGAAAATGTGCCAAAATAGGTGGGTGTTGCATAAAAGAGGAAACAACCATTTTGTCTTTGAAATGATGTGAAACTAATTGAATTTGGGTAAGAAACAGAAATTCACATGAAATGCCACAAAAAGAAAAAGATTAATTTCGCACCTGCTGGAGAGTCCTATTTAGGCCTTGTCTACACACAAAAGCTGCACCAGTTTAAAAACCGGTTTAGCTAAACAGGTGCAAACCCTTGTGAGGACACTCTGATTTGGGTGGTGTTTATCACATTAAGAATATTGACACATGGGGTTTGCACCAGTTTAACTCAAACAATTTAAAAACACACCTCTACTTAAACTGGTGCAACTCTGCATTTAGAGGACGCCTCAGCTGTTTGATCATGGAATGCCAATAAAGGCACGTAATGTCCTCCTCTAAAGACCACTTCACTCTTCCATCGGCCCATAAGAAACCAAGAATTTTACACATTGGGCTAGATTCTGATCTCAGTTATGATGGGGCATAAATCCAGAGCAACTTCACTGACCTCTTTGGCTTTCTCCTCGTTCACACCAGTGCGACAGATCAGAATTAGACTCATTATCTTGTTCTTTTTTTCTGTGGATTTCTCTCACACACACACACAAAAGAAAGAAAAAGAAAAAGGCAGGCTTGCAGTACTGTTGGTACAGAAAGTATGTCATGCATGTTAATGATGCTTTTTTAATTTTGATCACTCTCCTGAGTCCCCTTTCAATGTAACTGGAGGTTAGTGAGTTAGCTAGGATCTGCCATACCAAGCAAACTTTGCAGCCTGTAAGAAGAGGTCAGGGGGTTCTTTACTTTGCCTTTGAGGGTAATTAACTATGTGCATTCACTGGGTATAGAGTCAACACACAAGATCTACAGTCGACAGATCTGCGTCGAGGTGGAAAGTTCTCATGCATTTCACTCAAGGGGATTCTCATACATTTCACATTTAGGGGAAAGTATGCTGAGATTCTTTGAGAGATGAAGCAGGTGAGTAATATCTTTCTCAAACCCCCTCTTCTGGCCTTCAAACAACTCCCCAACATCACCATGCTCATTATCAGAAGCAAACTCCCCACAGACCAGGACACACCACAGAAAGCACCACCAGACCCTGCCAGAACAGATGCAAAACCTACACACATATCTCCACTGCTATAGTTATTCACATTCCCCACAGCATACCTTTCCAGATCCAGGGGATCCACGCCATCCAAGATCCACGCCTATCACAACATGTGGTGTACCTCATCCAGTGTACTAAATGCCCCAATAACAGCTACTTGGGTGAAAAAAACACCGCGAGTGACATAAATTGTGCTGGCATAAGCGATCGTGTGCACAGCGCTAGGTCGGCGGGAGAAGGAACAGGCCCTATTGACTCTAGAGGTCAGAACTCACTACTCACATTTAAAAAAATCAACTTTCTGTCCACATTTGAATCCTCCTTTGTTTTAAAGGGAGGGCGTCAGCTTATAAAAATGGTGGAAAATATGTTTCCTTCTCTGCATTAATAACAGATGTGTATGATTAAGACTGAAATAATTTTTTTATGTCTGATTTACTTTGAATCACTTCTGGTGTCTGTCCACCCTGAATGATATGCAAACAGCAATGAAAGACACTAGTTTTAGTTTCTGGTCCTCAAGTACTACGCAAAACTGCAGTGTTTGATCTGTAATCCCAACAGAGGGGGGAAGTTAAATCAAGGCAGATGCTTCTTTTCATTTCCCTCTCCCCTTAAATTCCACAAACACATTCCTATTAGTACCAGGTCTTATAAAAATGTTACACAGAAGCTACATCTTGGGCCTGAAATACTTGCCAGTATCCCATTAACAGAAAGAGATCACAGGCTTTAGGACCCTGAAGGCTGTAGAGGTGTTCTGCTCAACCAGTAGGTCATGACCTGGAAATGGGGTTGCACCCCACCAACTGAGAGCAGCAAAACCCCTGTGTCTCTAAGACCCAGCATAAGCCTTTCATGAAAACAGCTGATTCATATTCAGTTAAGTCCTTGTGAGAGACAGACCATTTGGCAGCCAAAGGCTGGGAAGATGCTGTTCTTCAGTAACAGAGCTGAGCGAATAATTCATAGTGAATCAATTATTCACTATGAATTTAGCCTCTCTCTGTTAGTGAACTGTCCATGAGCTGGTTACAATTATCCCATATTTATTTGTTACTCAGGATCATTAGCTAAATAATTCAGACAAATCATTCTTGATTTATACATCATTAAGGAGATGCTTATGGAAAGCACTCGATACCCGAAATTAAAAAAATAAAGCTGTTTGGTTAGCTTGGATTGGATATACAGTATTGTTATAATTATTATTTAACATTTATATTGTGGTAACACCTATAGACCACAGTCAGGTTGGATCCCATTGTGCTAGTGTAACAATCTGTAATAAATGAGACGGGTTTTTGTTATCTGACTGGCTGACTGTAACACTCAGAATAATCACATTTCTGGTGCAAACATTCCTGATCACACATTCACCCCCCATGAATATTCTTTAATATCTCCTTAAAATTGTCTGCTTCCTGCAAACATTCCTGCCGCTAAATTCGTTCACTGGAAGATTTGCAGAAAGGAACGTGAAAGGGATGAGAGCTCAAGCAAAGCAAATTCAAGTTTTGCTTTGACGGAATATTCACGTAGTTGTTAAAATAAGGTGTTCACCCTGCTCTCTCTAATAACTCACGAAAACACACACAAAAGCTAAATAGAATTCATTCACATTGGAGTCATCTGTTGCTACTAAATCCAATAGGCTAGATTCTGTTTCTACAGCCAAAATAAGGGGCAAAAATATAAACTTGTCTGCATAATGAATTTAAGAAGTTTTGAACAGTTATTTCAAATGGAAGACGCACATTCTTGCTTGACACATAGAACCAATTCACAAATAAAAAGGGTGCGATTGTATATTTGATTATCTGTTACCTGGAGAATTGACATAAATTTGGACTAGTACGAGATAGAATATTGTGGCTGTGGTCCCTTTAAGGATGGGGTTGCTGAACCAGCTCATATTTACAAGAAACTGGAGGCTTTGCTCCTCCCACTCCCAGAGCAGAAAAGCCCTTTGTAATAACAAGGGAGCTCTTATTTTGTTTGTGTTTGGCCATAGCAGTTAAGGAGCCCCCGACAGTTCAGTATCCTTTGTAATTTAAGAGGGAAAATATTACTAACTGAGAAGACTTAAAACAAAACCTTGTTTTTAAACATTCAGTGTTGCTGATTCATAATTTTATCACCAATCTCACCAAATTTGGTGCTTTTCTTAAAGCTCCAGCTCCTGGAGTTAGGTGATTATGTGAAAATATCAGCTTTTAATAATTAATAAAAAAAAGTTAGTTTCTAGCCCTCCTGGATGCAGAGAAAAGCTTGGAAACATGGCTTTTAAAAGCTCAAAAACTACAAGGCAAATAAAAATAATCTAAAATTTATTATTATTTTCTAAAAATCTCATAACTTTTAAGACAATCTCATGCTTTTAGGACCTGACTCATGATTATTGAATGCTTGGGGTTGGCAAAGCTACATCTTCTGACTACAGCGGACTCCTCCTGCAAAGTGAAACTGGAGCCCTTGTAATATCCAGACATGGGAAGCAACTTTACCCAAACTGGTGCCAGCTGAAGCTAGGTACTGCCTGCTATAAGTTTAGAAAGCTGCTGAGCTGGAGCATAAACCGTCCCCGCACGGAGAGCGCGTCTGGTTTTCAGTTGTGTATAATTTTTCTTCACCCTCCTGAACACTGAATAAATAAACGGTCTCATTTTTATGTGCTGTTGTGATCTACAGCGATCACTGAACACTGTAATGTGCGGGCTGGTAGGTATGAGCAACACTGCCCTCTACTGAATGGACTCAGAACTGCTCAACTGTGTGGCATTGTTCCTATACTCCTAACCATTAGTGAATATTCTCTTTTAGCCCAAGTGATAGGGGATTGCTTTGTTTTGTTTTGAGTTGAGGTTTGGCGTTCTATCCTTGCTACTTTTGAGAGGCCACTGTGTGCAGCAAATTAACAGCCGAGGTGTCCAAGGGTTTTTTCTGATACCTGATATCTGTTTTTTCTGATATCTGCTGCCCCACAAGACAAGGTGGCACTATAGTTATGAAGTGCTGGTGCAACAACTGTTATCCTGATCAATCTGGGGGTTGAGCCACAGATCTCCTGAACTAAAAGCAGCAACCTATACAGCTTAAGCTAAAGAACTAAGGCCCCGATCAACCTAACTCCCATTGCCATCAATAGAAATTTGAGGCCTAAATACCTTTGAGAATGTGGGCCGAAGCCCCGAACTGGGAGCTGTCACAGACTCATACCCTCCAGGGGCAGAGGGCACATAATATACGCTGAAATGGCATTTCTGAAAGACTGCAGTGACTTTAAGCAGACTGGTTCTTAAATGAGCAGAGTGCTACAGGCTATTGTGGGTTAATATTCACGTAGGATAAACTAAATAGGGAGAAAATAAGAAAAGAATAAGAAATCTTCAAGACTATTTCCTGACAGATGTTGCATTGCACAAAAGGAACATTTCCCCCTCCCCCCTATATTGATATCCTGAATAATAATAAGCTCTTGTTCAAAATACAGTACATTCTTTTCCTCCATTTGTCAGTCACACTTAAAAAGTCACAGGAACAATTCTACCAGGAGCATAGTAACATGGCAAACGAGGTCACTAATAGGGTCCAGTTACTAGTGTAGCAAAAGAGGCAACAGCTATTCGCTGTGTAGGGTACCAGAGAAACCTGATCCAAAAGCTGATCCAAAACCTTCTAAAGCCAAAGGGTGTTTTCTCCATTGATTTTAATGGGCTTTGTATTGGGCTGTAAATGGACGTGAAGTTTCTGGATGGGGGAAATTTGTGGAGTTTTTGTGTGTGTATTTCGGGGGGGCGGGGTGCAGCTGAGCCTGTGAGCTTGGATTGTGGTACAAAATGTTAATATATATTAAACATGAGTATTGATCCAGGTGGTAACTCTCATCGAGGCTTGTGTGGGGAGTGAGATATCCCAGCTCACGTATCTTGAAGCCTGCAGACTCACGCATGCAGTTGCAAACCCTGCAGGGCCATTTCTTAATTTCCCAGTGCAGCTGAATTATGTTTAAGTGCAGTCTAGTGGCTGGAGCTGGGACTTCACGGCTCTCTGCCACAGATTGCTCTCTCTCTTCTGGCCTACTGTAGGATCGGGTATGAATCCCAACCTCAAAGGGAGATGGTACGGTGTAAGCTCTAGCTCCTTGGCCGAAAGATGCTATACAAGTGCAAAATAATCATTAAGTGAAACAAAGCTAGATTCAGTGCATGAAATAACAGTACCTTCCCCTTCTATAGCACCTTCCATGAGAGGGTCTCAGAGCTCTATAAAAACACCAGTGAACAAAGGTTCACAACAACCCAATGAGGCAGATAAGTGTTAACTCCATTTTACAGCTGGGGAAACTGAGGCACAGAGAGGCTAAGTGACTTGCTCAGTCTTATGCCACAAATTAGGATCAGAACCCAGGCGTCCTGACTCCCAATCCTGGACGGTATTAAGCATCCTCTGCTCCTGCTGAGTTCAGTGAGAGAGGAGGGCTCTTTTTATGAGCAACTCAGAAGGAAGAAAGAGTCTTCCTAAGTTTTCATCCAAAAGCCAAGGGCATTTCTTTGTGCCCTCAGCATCGGCCCCTCTGAGTGAGCTGACTTGCTAATGGGGCACTTGTGGGCCTTACAAACCTCTAATGAGTAAAAGCCACTGAATAGTTTCCTGGGGTTGGTCTACACTGGGAGCAAGTCAGGAGCAAGATTTTCTACATTCATCTAGGACAGATCCAGCAGCAGCCAACAGTCATGATTTCAGAGTAATGGTTCACCTCTAAAAGCGCAGCACCCAGTCTTTCATTGTCGGCATTGGCCATGAGCTCACCCAGGATAGGACTCGAACTCAGGGTGAACTTTGTGAGAGCCTGGGTGCTACAGACTCCTAGAGATGGGTCCACAATACAAAAATGAGGATGCAGATCTGGCTTTCAAACTTCCCCAATGTTTGGGGGTGAAAGGACTGATCTGTTATGAAGCTCGGGGCCACTTGCAAGATCAGGCTCCATCAGATTCCTACCGCTCTTCCCACCATGTGTTCAGGGTACCCACATCTGCAGTTTAGGGCTAGGCCCATCTCTTCTGCTCCTTGCACAAACTGGCCTCCCCTGCCACAGCAGCGTGCACCCACAAGCTGTTTCATTTAGCTACAAGAGCTGAAGTAAATGCTAATTTTCATGTCTAATTATGCAGTGCTGGAAGAATCAATATAACTAGCCCCCCTCCATGCCATTGCAATTAGAAGCTGCACATTCTCACATGAAACAGGCTTTAAAAGAATGTTGAGTGTCAGCACTTACCGGCTAATAAATAAGGAAGGAATGTGACATTCTTGGCCTGCAGGATTTGCCAGTGTCCCCTTTATAGATGTAATAAGAACTCTGCAGACACACACACGCACCCTACCCCAAACCAGGCCCACGTATTATGAAGGCAGGGTCCAGCCAGGAGTTTCTTTCTTGCATGTATTTATCCTCTTAAGGCACAAACAGAGAATTATGGACCTGTGAGGTAGAGACACTGGGGGCTGCGTGGAGACCACGTGTATACTGGTGTCGCAGCTTAAATGCAACCGGTCTTTCTGTGAGGCTGGATTACCTAAAGCTAATTTGTTTGTCTGTTTCTGCTGCCTGTACCAGATTCCTCAGGAAGCTAAGTTCCCACCCCATTTGATAGCCAGGGTTACTGGAAACTCCAGGGCCTTGACAGGATGGCTCGCTCCCCCTCATTCTTTGAGTTCTACACCTACAGGTGAAGGAAGTCCATGTGGTTTTCACTCTGCTCCTTTCCACATCCAGCTTTGGCACTAGCTGGCCCAATTTCCACTGACATGAAAGGGAGTTGCCTCTGCTTTTTGCCAGAGCTTTCATTCCTACGAACCCCTATTGACATCATAAGCCTCCTCCTGCACGCACCAGGTTTCAAAAGCAATAGTTCCCCTCTCTTCCTGCCCCAAGGGGCTCTGTGCAAAAACTCAGACAGAGTGGGGGAGGTGGCATTTAAGAGAGGTAACTCATGGGCCCTGCACTGATGCAGGCACTCAGAAAGGCTCGGATGAAACGTCCAGAGAAAAGGACAAACAAAAAGAACATTGTATATGAAATAGGCATTGAAACTACAATTCAACTTACGTCCAAAAAATCACAGCTGGGCCTTCTCGGAACAAGGGGGAAGAAGGAAAAAGACAAGTGTGGTTAAGTTTGGGCCTCCCTTGTCTGATCACAGTTGTTGACTCTTTTCTGGGAGTAGCAAAGGGGTGGAGATTAAAAATCAGCCAGACCTAAAACCAGCCAGAACTATTTCACATGCCAATAAAATATGGTACGTGAAGGACTTTCGGGAACTGTTTGGGGCCTCATGCTGCATTTAAAACAAAACAGAAGGCCTCGGAAACTCACCCAAGCAGAGGCTGAAGTTTGGAATGAACCATGGTGGCTACGCACGGCCTTTCTTCTCCTCCAAGAGGTATTGGAGAGGTGGGGACGGGATTCCTACGTTGTGTGGCATTCCCAGACCTGACTCAAATGCGATTCCTAACCAAGTAACTGTGCAGCATAGATTACAGCCTGCTTAGTGTGTGGCTCAGTTTGCTTTGTGGCCTCAATCTTGGGGAGATGGGCCACAATCAGTCCTGAGCCGCAAATTCATCTCACTTGTGTCTCTGACAGGCTTAGAGCCTAGAAGCGCTTGAGAGAGGAGGGGAAACCACCAAAGAGTTAAAAAGCTTTGTTGCATCTATGAAGCCAAACATTCCAGCTGGTCTTGCCAGGATGTATCTTTGGCTTTATTGTTCCCTCCCAGGAACGGGCCTTTTGCTCATTCAACTGTGTTTATTTCACAAAAACAAACTGAAGAGCAGGTGGGTTTATTTCTGAGCCAGGCTGGAGCTTGGTGCTGGAACTTGGCAGGGCTTTGAAGGAGACAGTTGCTGCGACAGCCTGGCCTGGTTTGAAACGTGGTGGGTTATTGAGTCTGTTCAGCATCAGATGTCTAGATGTGGCTCCCCCTGCTCTCTCCCTTTTAGTCACCGTCGAAGAGCTCAGGTCAGAGAACTGAGCAAAAAGGCTTTAAAAGATACACAACGGACCCAATTCAACCCTGCTCCCTTTGAAGGCAAGTGGAGGTTTGCTACTGATGTCAATGGGATCAGCCTCAGGCCCTCTCTTTGCAGTGAAGAGTGGCTGCTCAAAGGCTGGGAAAGGCTTTTGCTCTGGGAAGTGCCTAAGACAAACAGATCAGAATGCTTTGCATTTTCAATTGGCATGACTGGGTCTTCAAGCTCTTCCTGGCACTGGCCCCTTCTCCATTGCAGACCTGGTCTTGTGGTCTTGGGCTGGGACTCTGATCTGGGTTCAACTTCCCGCTATCACAGACTCCATGTGTGACCTCGAGCAAGTCACTTTATCTCTCTCTACCTTAGATCCTCGACCTGTAAAATGGGGATATAACGCTACCCTTTGGCCGTCCGATCAGTTTATATTGTAAGCTCCCTGGGGCAGGGATTGTCTCTAACTGTGTGATTTTAGAGTGCCTAGAGAATGGGGCCCTAAGCTACAGGAATATAAATAACAAGGCAGCCTTGCACAGTGACAACTCTTCTCCATCATGATGGGTCCTGCTTGGATGGCAAAAGTCTGCAGATCTGGACCCTACCAAGCATGCTATATAGGTGAGATAACAAGGTCTGATTCACAGAGACAGACGTTTCTCTGGGGACTGTGGGCCTTCCAGGCCACTGAAGCACATGGTACAGCTTGTATGAAATTATTAAAGGTGACAAAGGGTGGTGAAATTCCCTCCTTCTGCCATCTGGATCTTCACACCTCCAGGCGCTCATTGGTGCTTCCAAAGGAACAGATAAGTGCATCCATCAAAGAGTTCATGACAGGAGGGCTCACATTGGGAACAGCTTGACACAGAGGAAGCCGGATCTAGTGGTTATAGCACAGGATGGGGAATCAGGAGGTTTGCGTTCTATTTCCTGCTCTTCTGCAGTTAAGCTCCTTGACTGTATTGTTAAGCAAGTTGCTTAACTGTTCTGTGCTTCGGTTTCCCTGGGAGGGATTCTCCCTTCTCTGCTCCAGCCCATGTATGCCGCTGTGCAAGGGTGCACTTACTCAGTCTATGTAGCACCAGGAGCCTAACCAGCCCAGAATCCAAGGACACACAGATGGTTCAAAGCCACCCTCTGGCTTCACTCTAAAACTGCCAGGCCCTGCTATTATTGTTAACTCGCCAGGAGCCCAAGGGCTGCAGCCAGTTTGAATACAAGGGAGCAGACTGGTACCACCCTCATCTATAAAAAAAGAGGTCTTGCCTGCAGCCACTAGCTACACCTGCAGCCCTGGGAACAGCAGCGGGAAACTTTGGGCCAAAAAGGCCCGGCTCGGATAAAACCTTTAGCTCTTCATTGCATCAGCACAGAAAGGCCGCTGGCTGACTCAGCCCATTGCCCAAGTTACCGTGCCCAGCTGCAAGTTATCACATGGGCACTGGAAAGGCAGGTAGAGTAATGGGAACCTGTGTTATCTAGAAAAGGAGTACTTGTGGCACCTTAGAGACTAACCAATTTATTTGAGCATAAGCTTTCACATCCGATGAAGTGAGCTGTAGCTCACGAAAGCTTATGCTCAAATAAATTGGTTAGTCTCTAAGGTGCCACAAGTCCTCCTTTTCTTTTTGCGAATACAGACTAACACGGCTGTTACTCTGAAACCTGTGTTATCTAGTGCGTTCTGCTAAGGCCCTGGAATCAGAAAGGGCCTCGAGTCACCGGGACCTCAGGCAAGTCATTTAACTTCCTCGTTACTTAGTCAACCCACCTGTAAAATTAGGAAAAAGCAAGGACCTGGCTGGAAAAGGAAACAGATTTTGCCCCTGAGCTGAGCTGCTATAAACTGCCGAAAAGAAAACTAAGGCATCTTCCCCATATCCCCAGAACAATAAATCTCAGGACACATAAACCAGAGGGATTTTTCGTTAGAGTCCAGGTACACACCACACCCTGCGCTTAGCCCTGCCCACTTCAACACATACTGCTGAATTCAGAGAGCTGGTGCGGTGCAAAGCTCTGGGATGTCCCTCTAATACCTGTGAGCGCTGGGCTTTTCAGCACATCTTCAGGAGAAAGAGGATACCTGTTTAATATTAACCATGATCACGCTCATTTCCTTATGAGATCGACACTGGATGCTCAGCATCTGTTAAGTGTCTCACCACCTGTGACACTCAGCTAACACTAATTGTCGCTTTAATAGAGCTTGTAAAGGAATGCCCCCTGCCCAGCGGCTGGTGATCTGAGCCTTGGGAAGTGACCGCGCTGTTGCGGGGAAGGAGGGAGTCTCCATGCACTGGCTTTGGGGGACTTAATCCAGACGCTTCTCTGGTCTACACTCATACCACTGCTGTCTCCAGGAGCTAGTTGCCACCTCTCTGTATTGTGCTGGCATTTCATCTCCCCCCCCTTCCCTCCCACACGTGTATAAACACCTCCATACTTTATACCTTCTACTCCAGCTTTGTCACGTAACAATTAAATGATACATAAGCAAATTCCCTCAGCCTGGAAACGAGCCGTTTGCTGTAACTCCCTTGAAGTCATCAGGGATTAATTTGGATCAATAAATCCAGCCTCATGAGTTTCCCAGGCAACAACCACACTTTAGCCTTCAATTTGAGACTCTCCACACATTTTAGAAACCCTCCCAAGAGCCCAGCTACACAGGTATTGATTATTTTGTACGACTGTAGCACTTTAGAGGCCCCAGCTGAGCTCAGGGCCCCTTTGTGCGAGGCACTGTATAAACATATAGCAATAGCGGGTCCCTGCCCCAAAGAGCTTGCAGTCTAAAGAGATGAGACAGACAACGGGTAGGCAAAAGGAAGTATCAGTATCACCATTTTACAGCTAGGAAACAGGCACAGAGAGATTAAGAAATGTGCCCAAGGCCACACAGGAAAATGGTGACAGAGCTGGGAAACGAACCCATATATCCTGAGTCCCAGTCCACTAATACTCACAACACCCGCTTTCCTCTCATTTTAGCATAATTATCCCCACTTTACAGTGGGCAAACAGGCACAGCAAGGTTAACTGACTTGCCGATGGTCTGACAGCCGGACAGTGGCACATCTGGGAACAGCACTTAGCACTCCTGACTCCCTCTTGTACTCTAACAGTTAGGTCTTACACTTCTTATGTCTGGACCCCTTGTGTGTGTCCTGGGCATGTTACTACAGGTCTAAAGAACCACAGGCTGCAGCTTAAACAGGTGAGCTGCAGCAAAGCTGTCCTCTGGACCCGCCACGAGGAGCCATGCTGAGATTGTCTCAGCTGGAAGTTGCTTCTTGCATGTCTTACAGAATGTAAAGTTATAGTGAATTGTGACAAGGATTGTGCAGTAAGCCATGCTTTGAACAGCCACAATGCGCTGATCGGCCATTAGAACAATGGGCAGTGACTTGCTTTAGGCTAACCGATATTCCAGTTGCATAAGCATTTTCGGAACTGTAGTTTAAAGGGATGCAGTTCAAATGGCAGTTCTGAGTCACTGCCATCCCGTTATCTTGACTCAACCAATTATGGCTTTAATCATTCCAAGAATGTCTTCAACTTTGTTCCATTCATTAACATTGTGAAAGAAAAATCTAGCACCAGCCTCCCCTCTGTTCTATTAGTCACTGC